>NC_090451.1:640058528-640361558 GCF_031143425.1 Pleurodeles waltl | reverse complement strand
AGATAAACATAAAGAATTTATTAGGGATAGAATTGAAAGACATGTACATGGAGGATGCTCGGTACTAGTTGTACACGAACAGCCTGATTAAAGGAAGTAATACACGATCTTTTATAACATTAAACCACAAACATAATTTGACGTTCTATTGGTTCTTAGGCATTGACGTATGATTATTTCTACATTATGGCGGAAGGTGGTTCTTTCCTATCACACCATATATAGCAATGTAAAGCATAGACAAGGATTTTACACAAGGTGGCCTACGTGCCTAATATCACATGGTCCATCTTGTGACAGAACTTGAGAACATCACGTACTCAGACTGGTGCTTTCTAGAAGGGATATTGCTTCAGTTAGCATGCAATGACGATGCTATTTCATGGTAGCTGTTCAGAGAGCAAGCCTTGCAACATAATGCGTTCCTAGCAGTAGCGAATTACATTTGTAGGCCTCTTTTCTTAATGATAGGCCTGTGCAGAGATTGTCATTGTGTATCACAGGGGCCACTAGGCATAGCATACCTAAGAACTGTAAAATGCAATTCCACATTCCGCCCTCTGATACTCAATGACAAATCTAAGGGTCATGGTGTATTGCTCTCATTTCTACCTCTTGCTCGTCCCTGTTGTCATCCTTATATCTTTTTCTTCGATAATGTGTGTGTTTCTGGTGACAGTTTTTTTTTCCCCCCAAGAGTAGGGCCAGGAAGGATGGACAAACTGGTATGAGCACACATATCGTTATCAGTGCCATGATCCCTATCGCTAGTACCTCTACCAACCAGGTACCCCAACCCCAACCCCTGAACCATGCTGCTATACCAGGATGGTGTCTAGCGCAAGCCTATTCTGGATTACAAGTGCCCTCATGTCTGTGAGTTCCTCAGTGATGTTCCCTAAGGCTGCTGCGGTGTTGCTGGCTAGCCCTTCCACTAATTCGGCCAATCTGTGAATTTCATATTGTGAGTGTGCTATCTCTAATGGCATCACTATGATCCCCTCTATTGCTATTACCTCATCCACCCACGTTGGTGTCCTCTTCCTGCGCACCCCGCCAAGTGTTCTCTTTTCCCCCTTCTATAATTCTGTTCTATGCACCATTTTTGGTAGCACGAATGCTAGGTAGCAGGTACCTTGCTATCCTGCTGGTAATTTAAAAAATGCCGATGTCCCACATATAATAAATATTCCTTTGGGAGGTGTCAGGCCTATGGACAAGCCTGTTGTGTCATTTCTTTTGTAGTCCACGCTCAATGTTGTATTGCAAATACTATGTCCCACATCAATTCCGTTTTTGCTAGTGTCTGCGTTACCTCTTGAGTATATGAAACACCATGGTGCCTTTATTTCTGTATCTATGGCCAGGCATGGTATTCGTTGTTCTGAGCCATGATCCCTTTCAGTGTAACCCTTCTCTCTTTCTGTTGTAAATGCATTCAATAAATTCTCTTCTCCTTATATAATCTCCTACACTTCTTTCTTCTCCTTCTATCTTCTTCCTTCAATTTATTTTACACTCTCTCTACCAATTTCTCTTGCATATCTCCTACATAAGGTTCGTCTTCCAAACCATAGTCATCCCTTTTTCTCCTCATTTCTCCTTTGTTTATATTTTCTCTTATTCACTCCTTTTCCCTTTTCCTCGTTCTCATTTCTTTTAAATTTCCCCCTAACATATTATCTAATATGTTACATGTCACGAATTCTGTGACGGGCATCTGAGTGTACTTTCTTTTCTCCTGGCTAGTGGTCGGTAGGTAGGTACAGATATAACAATCAGACACATTTGCTAGTTCTTTGTACATTGATACCATTTGCACAAATGTATTGTCCTTATAATCTTCTCCATCTTCTTTCCATTTTGTATATTCCACCCATTTTGTTTATCCTCCACCTACTCATGTTGTTTTGAGTTATTGTTGTTCTCACCACCGGTTGCTCCTTCACCTTGGCCACTTTTGGGGATGTAGTGTTCCTGGTCGAGCCATGGAATATGTATGTCGTCTTTATATACTATCAGGATCGTTGTTATTATTATTGCTGCTCCCGGGGTGAGTAATGCTGTGACCACCTGTGGCCACTTCTTCTGCTCCTTTTTCTTATGTTGTAATCTGAAATCCATGTCGCCTTATAGGGTGTGGTCGGATGTGTCTAGCACTTGAAACCAGTTCTATTGGTATGTAACCGTTGGTACCTCCTTATTCCTGTAGGAGTGCCACACGAGTAGTCTATTCCTTATGTGCAGTGAAAATGGCTGTGAAATAACGTGGACGTTATTTCACTCAGGCTGCAGTGACAGGCCTGTGTAAGAATTGCCTGAGCTCCCTATGGGTGGCAAAAGAAATGCTGCAGCCCATAGGGATCTCCTGGAACCCCAATACCCTGAGTACCTAGGTACCATATACAAGGGGATTATAAGGGTGTTCCAGTGTGCCAGCGAGAATTGGTAAAATGAGTCACTAGCCTGCAGTGACAATTTTAAAAGCAGAGAGAGCATAAACACTGAGGTTCTGGTTAGCAGAGCCTCAGTGATACAGTTAGGCACCACACAGGGAACACATACAGGGCATACATTATGAGCACTGGGGTGCTGACTAGCAGGATCCCAGTGGCACATAGGCAAAAACAAACATACATACAGTGAAAATGGGGATAACATGCCAGGCAAGATGGTACTTTTCTACAAACAGAAGCAGACTATGTAACAGATTTTTCTTTTGTGGTGCTCTGGGAGGTAAAGTATTTTGCCCTGAAACACATTGTGAAGCTGAGACCAGGATTTAAACTTGGTTCCCTATGTTCCAAAGTCAGCAACTCTAACCAAAAGGCCACTTCATCTCCCAAAGTCCCTACCTGACCCAGAATGGTATTTGCCTGGTAGTAATAGCATGGCAACTCATTGTTGGGTGCAGGTGCAAAGTAATCTGTTGCTAGGTCTGAGCTCTTGGTACTTGTACAGGCCTCTGTCATCTAGTGACATGTTGCTGTGCATGGTGGTATTGCAGTAACCCAATCATAGTAATTATTGTAAGAACTCAACATAGACGTTATTGAATTGTATGTTAGTAGCAATCATTAGGGATGCTCACAATTTGCATAGACCCTTGTTCTACAAGAAAGCATTTTATCAGTCCCTGTTATGAAAATATGCACACTTCAATCATTGTTAGGCCCACTAGGCTTATACCTACAAACATAAGTTAGAATGGGTAGTCAGCGAGGCACTATGGTCCTGCGACGCTATGAATGACATGAGGACTAATCGATCAACGGGAGGATTTTGAAAGGCCTAATACATGTGTGTAAATCTCCAATTTAGTGACTGGATCTAAATTTGCCTTATGTGAGGCTTCAAATAAACCCTGCCCTAAGGACTGCTACTGTATGTATATGATTTTGCAACCAAATGAGGCTGTTGAAGGAACTCTTTAAGCCAGGAATGGCGTGTGTGGGACAATAAGAGACAACAGTGTTATGTCTGCTCCTGAAGCTGATAGCGCCTCTTGGTGGCCATTGCGTTGTTCAGCCTGTTATGTTGCGTCCATGTGGTACTTGGCGCGCAGTGGTGTTCCGCACTCTGCGCAGCATATTCTAACATATTACGACCCCTGTTGTGACGGGGGAAGTGGTCCGCTCCTGACGTAAGGGGCAAAGAAAATAAATGAGCCTGCGGTTTGGGGCTAAGGGCCAATATACCCAACGAGTGCCTGTGAACGAAATCTAGGCCATTACTATAGTTACCGTCTTCCTGCACTTTACAAAAAAACTGGCGACGAGGTATGGAAACCAACCTCGCACCACTGCCGAGTCTGCACGGCGAAGGTGTGTTTTCGATCTGCAAGACACGTGGCACAGCAGTCTGTGCGCTGGAGATCCTGAGCCGGCAAGGTACGTGGCACGGCTACTTGTTGTGGGGGAACAAATAAAACAACACGTTTTGGTGGTCGCGGCAGTCTGCTCACAGGAAGGAAACCCCGGCAAGGGCCCCGCCTGCGTTTTTCTTTTATTTCTCTTCCGCTACGCAGCGCGAGGAGTGCATGAATGACGACAGACTGCTAACAAGCACATTCCAACACGGTGAGTCAGCATTTGGTACTGGCTCGACCAACACGTGTATTTGAAGCGGCAGAAAAGCCCCACAGAACAGTCAGACAGTACAGTGGGAGGACAATTCCCAGGAGATCTCCAAAAAATTGAAGTCAGAGACACCACAGAAAACAAAAAAAAACCACAAAAGTTCTGAAGTACGTGTTTTTTTTTGTCATTAAAGACCTACCACGAAGACAATTAAACCAGATACTTAAGTGGTAGTCAAGCGTCCTGAGGGGTCGCCTCCCCCCCCCCCCCCCATCTGGAAGGGTGTGTTTGGTAGTGATTCTGTCAGTTTTGCGCGACTACCCAATCGCTGGTACTGGCTCCACAGCAATATGGCCTCCTTCCCGGCATTGGAACCTTTCATAGTAGAAGGGCCCCCGACCACCCATGAGGCCAAATGGAAATTGTGGGTGGAGCGTTTGGAGAATTAGTTTGATGCCATGGCAGTGGACCCCGACAGAAAACAACCCATGCTTCTACATTTGGGTGGACCTGCAATCCATAAAGTCAGCAAGTCAGTAATTGAGGAGGGCCCTCCCTTCTCGTACCAGAGTTTGAAACGTGCAATCACAACGTATTTTGAACCGTTAGCGAATCCTGACTATGAACGGTTCCTCCTCAGGCAGGAAAGACAACTCCCGGAAGAGTCAGTTGTCGCATTTTACGCCAGACTGAGGGATTTAGCCAGCACGTGCACACTACCAGACCCAGGAGATGAGATTTGCCTGCAGTTTATTCAAGGGTGTAACTCCATCAAACTGAGGAAACACATTTTGCAAGTCCCTGGCAAGTCAGTGGCTGACATATTGACAATGGGGCGGTCTAAGGAATTGTCCTGTGTGCCAAGTCAATGGCTGACATATTGACAATGGGGCGGTCTAAGGAATTGTCCTGTGTGCAGGTAGCACATATGGAATCAGCACTTGCAAAAAACAATCAAAGCAGAGCCAATCAATGCAATTTCCGCAGGAGTAACCATCAAACAAGAAACACAGAAACAAGGTTGCAAATACCAGTCGTACCTGTTACATATGCAGTGGGGCGTATTTGCACCAAGGCAAGTGCCCAGTGGTGGGAAAACAGTGCACCAACTGCCAACGTCTAAACCATTTTGCAAAGGTTTGCCGTTCAAGAACCAGGCAAAAATCTGAGGGACCAAAGACAGTGCATGCAGCAAAAACAATTCACCTCCAAGAAGATGCACCAGATATGGATGATGATGAACCAAAGGGGACTGTATATATCATTCACACCACCCAACCAGGCAACCCATCGGAGAAAAGAATTCTAAAGTGCAGAGTGAAGGTGGCTGGTCATCAGGTAGTGGCTCTCATTGACACGGGAGCTTCAATAAACATTATGGCTCAATCCGTATTCAAACAGCTACCGGTTCGCCCTGTCTTGCGCCCAACCACTGTACAAGTATTTGTTTTTGGGTCGACAACACCAATTCCACTAGCTTGGATGATCACGACAGAAATCACGCACTAAGCGATCACTACTCATGCCAAAATATATGTTGCCAAGGTGGGCACGGGAATGCTGTTATGCTGCCATACCGCCAAAGAACTTCAACTGGTGGCGTTCGCTTTTAGCATACACCTGGGGGCTCTGGAGACATTGGAAGAAGAATACACAGATTTGTTCAAGGGCATAGGTTGTTTGAAGGAACATTTGGTGAAACTACACGTTGGCAAATCCATCGAACCAGTGGCGTTGAAACACAAATTCCACTTACGTCCTCAAGTGGAAGCGGAACTAAAAAAGCTACAAGAGGCAGACATCATTGAGCGGGTGGAAGAACCAACCCCCTGGGTTTCACCCATTGTGGTCACTCACAAGCTAAAACAACCCGGGGGGGGTGCGAATCTGCTTTGATATGCGCCTACCCAAACGTGGCTATTCCGAGGGAACGCCATCTCACGCCCACGGTGGATGATATTGTAGTGGAGGTTAGCGAATCATGGTGGTTTTCCAAAATGGATCTTCGTGCCGGATATCACCAACTGATGTTGGTGCCTGAGTCTAGAGCAATAACAACTTTCTCTACCCACGTGGGGCTCAGACGATACAAACGCCTGTGTTTTGGCATTGCTAGTGTGGCTGAAGTATTCCAGGACACGATTAGAGGAGTACTGGCTGGGCTGGAGGGCGTTATTAATGTGAGCTATGACATTTTGGTGCATGCCCCCACAGAAGAAGTTCACCTCACAAGACTCCGCGCCACTTTCCAAAGACTGCACCAAAGTGGGCTGACCCTCAATAGGGAGAAATGTGAGTTTCTCAAACCGGACATTGCATTCTTTGGGTACCATTTCCCAGAAAAAGGGGTGTGGCCTGACCCAGAGAAAGTGGCGGGCATTCAATCAGCATCCGCTCCCATGTCAGTCACTGGTGTTTGCAGTTTTTTGGGGATGGTCACCTACTGCGGCAGGTTCATTCCAAACCTAACATCACTCACGGCTCCGCTCAGGGAGCTTACAAAAGCCCATACCACGTGGGAATGGAACTCAACTCATGAGGCTGCGTTTCAGACGACGAAACAAGCATTGGCAGCTGACACCACGGTGGTATACTTTGACCCATCCAAAGACACCGAAATAGCAGTAGATGCCAGTCCAGTGGGACTGGGAGCTGTTCTATCTCAAAAAGGTGATAACAGGACATGAGCACCAGTGGCGTATGCTAGCAGGGTGTTAACCGCTATGGAAAAGCATTATTCGCACATAGACAAGGAAGCACTAGCCGTGCATTGGAGCTGCCGCCATTTTCATTGGTACATATATGGCCATTCATTTGCAGTGCACACTGACCATAAGCCACTCATACCTCTGTTTAACAAATCTGTATCCCAAGCACCACCCCGGATAGAGAAGTGGATTCTCCAATTGCAGGAGTATCAGTTATCTGTGGTATATGGATCTGGTGCACAAAATCCAGCAGATTACCTGTCAAGACATGCCAGACCCTCCAAGGCCCAGGAGAAAGAGGAGGTGGAGGATGTGGAAGAGTACGTGAGACTAGTGGTGGAGCAGTCAAGACCACTGCCCATGTCTATCAAAGACATTCAAGAAGCTACACGAGCAGATGCTGCTCTCCAGCTAGTGATGTCCTGCACTCAAGATGGGAGATGGCATCTGGTAAAGCACAATTTATCTCACAGACAGCAGAGGCAAGAGCCACGTTATCATCTTTGTACTGTGTCAGACAGGAGCTGGCAGTGTCACCAGAAGAATGCCTATTGCGGGGCAGTCGTTTGGTCATCCCTGAGACACTGCAACAGAGGACCATTGACCTGGCTCATACTGCTCACCAGGGCGTGGTCAAAACAAAAGCAAGATTGAGGAGTAAGGTATGGTTCCCCGGGCTAGATGCCAAGGTTGAACAAACCATACAACAATTTTCCATGTGCCAAACCCTTGGCCCAGCTGACCCTCTGGCACCCATTATCATGGAGCCCTTTCCGGCAACTTCCTGGCATAGGGCCAGCGCAGATTTAGGCCGTTTCCCTGACGGTCGCCACATGTTGGTGGTCATAGTTGATTTTTCAAAGTACCCCGAGGTGGAAGTATTGGACTCCACCACCACTAAACGAATTGTGCCCTGCCTAGAGAAAATTATGGCTACCCATGGGATCATGCAGGAACTGAGAACAGACAATGGTCCCCCATTTTCTGGTCATGAGTTTGCATCCTACTTGGCCTCCCATGCCATACGTCATTGGAAAATCACTCCGAGGTGGCCTCAAGCCAATGGGGAAGCAGAAGGTTTTATGAGAACTATGAATAAGGTTTTGCGACTTGCAGTGGCGCAAAGCAAGAACTTGGAATGTGCCCTATTTGAATTTCTATGGGAGTACAGGTTAACTCCTCATGTCACAACTGGGGTGGCTTCCAGTGTGGTATGCATGCAAAGGGGAGTAAGAGACACCATTCCACATGTAAATACTCCCAACTGGATAAATGACCATGTTGCCACCTGGCTACAGTCTCGCCAGGTGCAAAATTATAGTGTGTCTCAGAAAAGGCGAGCCCGTTTCCGTGATCTACGAGTGGGAGAGTTGGTCTTGGTAAAGAATCGACACCCCGGGGGTAAGTTCAAGCTCCCTTTTGAGGCTGTTCCGTGGACAGTTGTCAAAGTAAAAGGCACTTTGGTCACCGTCAAAAAAGGTTATGAGTTGCTGACGAGGAATGTGTCCTTTTTCAATCGATACTATCCATCTGCAGGGGAGTCTGCATCTTCTGAGGGACCCGTGTTGTCAGGAAGGGATGACGAAAATGGTGAGCGAGAGTTTTCTGAATCTGGAGACTTACCTGTGGACTCAGAGGTGGTTCCTAGTGGGTCACAGATATCGTTGGGGACTCCTTTTAGAGTTGATGGAGTGGATCAGGATGAAGTGGTGACCCCTAGTCTCCCCACAAGCAGACCAGTCATGGATGCTGTACCCAGGACAGGCACCGACCGATATAACCTCCGTCCTCAGCCTGCTGCCAATCTGAAACTGAAGGACTACGTATGTAAATAGATCTGCACAGTTTGATCGCACTAATAGTCCGTATTTTGTTTTTTCTTTTGTTTGGTTTTGATTTTTGTATTCAGCCACATATTCATGGTAGAGTGAGTCGAAGTCCAGGTTTGTTGACATGTTACGTATATATGTGCTAAATTGTGTGGTTATTGTTATTTAAGGTTAAGGAGTAATGTTATGTTGCGCACATGTGGTACTTGGCGCGCAGGGGTGTTCCGCACTCTGCGCAGCATATCCTAACATGTTACGACCCCCGTTGTGACGGGGGAAGTGGTCCGCTCTTGACGTAAGGGGCAAAGAAAATAAATGAGCCTGCGGTTTGGCACCAAGGGCAGTTATACCCAACAAGTGCCTGTGGGGTGGTTTATTCATCCTAGAACGAAATCTAGGCCATTACTATAGTTACGTCTTCCTGCACTTTACAACACAGCCCAGGAATTTGTTGTCACAACAAAGGCTAACGCTTATGGGTTGGGTCCAGCTAAGTGGCAATAACGTGTCAACTACATCATATAAACCCCTCTAATTACTCAAGGTATTGAATGGAATACTTTATCGTGTATGGAACAGTGTTTTAAATGGAATTACAAAAGTGCAGGTACTCACTCTTTAGAGTACCTGTTTGCTCCTGAGAAGAGCTAGTACGCTCTCATCAAATACATTGCAGCAGTGCTTAGAAGTGCAGGTGCTCACTCTTCCAAATTAAAGAAGTGCAGGCGCTCAATACCTGCCCATTTAAAGCAATGATCTGGGATATTTAAAATGTTACATCATACTTCATGAGGTGGCATACTGCATCTCTTTTTCGTGTGTTCTGGAAATAAGCCTGTTACGAACGGATTGGTCCTGCAGATTTACAAAGATGTTTGCCCTATAAAGCCTTGCTGTTGTAAAAAAATATATTTATTAAAAGGGAGGTGTCTCTAAAGGAGGTGAGAAATTGGACCACGTCAATAATGGGAAGGACATAGCGGGAAAAAGCAACTCAGAAGCATGCAAACAAACAACCCACGCGCTCAGGCACTAGCTGCTAAAAAGAAACCACAAAGCCTTCCGCCACGCCCTCGCCTCTGACGTTGTAGTCATTAGGCCACGCCTGCACGTGGAGGAACTAGAATCGTCGCGGTACAGAAGTCTCGCGCCCGAGCCACTTTCGGGAAAGAAAGAAGTAGGCTAGTGCGCGGGGTGGAAAAGAGGTGGCTCCGATTGGTCTTACAAAACGCCTGTCATTTCACCTCGCCATTTCATTGGTTTGTTCTCGTTGGGTGGGCGCGTACAGCCTCGCCTTCTCCTCTACTCCCGGCCTTAGTGTCTGCCAATCTTTATCACGCCTGGTTGTGATTGGTTGACTGGAGGACGCTGTGTGGCGTGTACTTCCGACGTGTGGACACTTCCGCCGATAGTCTTCCTGTGTGTGAGAGAATCAGTAAGAGGCTGCAGGGCCTCTTGGCTCATGCTTCCCTACGCTAGTGCTAGGGAGGCAATAAACCTAGCAGGGAGCAGACCCATTACCCAGGTGCGAGCTCCCCGTCTACTGCAAGGCAGGTCCCTCCCGGAAAAGCACACTCATAGTGAGCGCCCACAGGTAGGGACAGCCCAAGAGAGGGGACCCGGAATGATTGTTTCCAGGTGACCCCCTTCTCCCACGTAGAGTTCTCCAGTCCAGGGGAAGGGGGGTGCTGGAAGAATGGTCTCTAGGTGGAAAGCACCTACCTAGGTAAACCGAGAGCCGTCTATGGAAAATGCGTTTTCCCAGAAAGAACTCTCTTGTTAGCAAGTCAAACCAGTTCCACTACACCCCTCTGTAAATAGAGTGCGCTCTAATAGTGGGACGCACAGGACAATTCAGAACAGTCGTAAAGGGAGCTCTCCCACCTCCGTGCAAAGGGAATTCTTTACAAAACAAGCTCATCTTGGGACACCCAGAAGCCCTGGTAGTGACACCCACTGTGGCACGGGCTAACATCTCTTATTAATTCGCTTTGATACTACCTGTCATTAGCCTTGGGAGAAGCTAGAGGCAAACGTAACATTCCCGAGAAAGGTGGCCCCACTCCACCTGTCAATCTGCCTCTAAACGAGGAAGCCTTTAAAGTTTAACGCCTGTTTAGTGCTGTTCTCTTCGCACAGTTTCCGTGGGCGCCGACCACACTAGAACGGAGATAACTCCAAAGGAAAGAGATTTGTTTACAAGCTCCAATGTTTTATTTCTAATGAGAATCCCTCCCTCGACCCCCTTCCTCAAACGACCGCCACACCTATTAACCAGCAAGTGAGGCACCCTTCCAAAGCATGTACTAAAATTGTCCCGGGCCCACACTTCTTTCCGGGAGGGGAATCTCCTCCAATAGAAAGAATTTCCAGAAAGGGAGGTTATCGGGACAGACAGCATCTGGCACGGTTCTCCTACCTCGGACACCCCAGATAGGATTCCCTGGGTGGAAAGACTTCAGGATAGCGACCATCTTGTGCGTGCCTGACCCACACCTGCCGCACTTATGGAGCAGAAGCCAAAGACTGGGAAACTGGTGCTGTCCACCAGCTTGGATGCTAAAGATGAATTAGAGGAGGTTAAGTAACATTATTTTTTGTTGTCATTGTTCTGTAGTAGCTATATTCTAGGTGGCGGAGAACGCTGGTGTGCGTTGTTTTGAGCATCTACTCATTGCTGATAGATTATGTTCTAAAGGATTTCACTTCAGGTTCTACAGAGTGCACATCAAAAGTACACCAGAGCCTTTTGCTGAGGAGGGAGGGTGCATAAACTTTTTTTTTTTGTGACACGAGTTAACATCTGTTTAGGCTTTACTGTGTACAAGGACCTTATGTGCAAGCACTATTTTATAGTCCTAAGTGCTTTTACATATTGCCACGTGTATGTGCTGTTCTGTCCCAATTTTGAAAAAGAGTGAAATCCTTTAAGACACAGCCCCTATGATGTCATTAAAATCCATGATGTGTGTTAAAGCATAGTTTATTAAACTGAATAGTCTGAGACCACAGAAGTGAAGGTGAGGACCTGGCTGTACTAAAAGTTATTTGTGGGCTGAGCTAGAACCAGTTGTAGGTCTTGTGCTTATTAGTCATTTGTAAAAAGAATGGAATTAGAAGCTGGATTATTTAAGGAAAATAGTCACGTCTCTGGAACTTTGAGAAACTCCATATCAAATAATTCATATGTATGAATCTGCTAGTTAAAATGTCACCTTGAGATAAGTTTGTGTCATGCCATTAGCATAACTCGTTTTCCTGATCAGTGAAACCTGAATTAGTTTGCTGCACAGACTTACATATTGGCTTAGCATTTGTGTTTGGCTAACTCGGCGCTTTCATCAAAGACTTTGACATTTTGTAGTACTGATAGTCACTTGATCCTTAGTGTGGATGGAAGATATCTTGGCTAGGTTATCTACTTTGAACCTCAGTACAATCCCACTATAAGCACTTGACTGACATTGATGTGATTTGTGAGCACACGACTTAATCTTCCTGTATCAAAACTTGTGAATGTGTGAAATGCATTTGTGAATGAGAAATTTAAACGGCTAATTCAAAGATATCTGACCATTTGTACATGGTTCTGTATTTTGCATCCCCAATAGTTTACAGTGCTTCTTTGCTTTCCAGGGTCCTCCCAACGTATGACTTATGTACAGCGATCCTGGCTATAAGATATATTGTTCAACTAAAAAGAGCAGTAATAATATATATTCTTAACTCCTTGGCCTCTCCAAGGTACTTTCATTTATATAGATTCTAAATTGAAAACACAAAGATAATTTAGATTTTCTTACATTGCATGATTTGCTGCACAGTTCTGCCAATGTGCCTTTCACAGTGGTCTGGAAAGAAGCAGGTACATTGGATATCTCTCCAAGTTTTGAACTTCTCACGTTTGAGGTTATTTTGGACAGACATGAATGATGTTCAATAGCCAGTACCTACTTCAAGGTTATTGACTAATTTCTCCCAGTCCTCCAGGTAGGAATGCATTTCATTCACCCGAGCCGGGTGGTGGGTTGGATTAAGTTTAATGCTGTATCCTGTTCTTGTGAGGTGTGCTGGCATCTTGGCTATTCATGTTAACTTCTTTAGGGTCAGTCTTTCATCAGGAGTTGCAAGGGTTAGAGAATGGGATGGGCACAATTCTCGCAGTTGTATTTTTCATTTGCTGTTGGTACGAAGCTTAATGATAAACAATGAAACTGTGTCCTGCTGCTTTTACTCGGAGTAGAGAATAAGTTGAAAGTTTGCTCCTTTATTATGACAGTAGATCACTTTGTAGAATGTATACAAAACATTCGCCTTGTAAGCTTTATTTCAAAATGTTCTATGTGATTTATTGTAGGTTAAACATTCCTAGTGCTAATTGCATTTGAGTATCATATTTGCACGGCAGTAGTCATGATCTCAGATTTTGAGTTGGTGCGAAGTTAACTGTTGAGAGGTTGGCTCAGGCTGCCTCCCATGAAAGCTTAGCACAGTGTTCACGGTAGGTTGAGGTCCTTATATTAACTGTTGTCTCTAATTAGAGAAGTGGCAATAACTGTATTCCATGGATTTTGTGAAATATCTGCAGCTCTGTAGTCAGGAACTGTATTTCAAATAGTGTAGTAGCCACAGAGAATGTCATATCCCCTTTAGAATTTGCATGAGAAGTAAGTGACGTGAGACTATGGCCTGGTATTATAATTCTATTATGCACATTTGTTGTTCATATACTTCAGACTTTACAGTTTCCATCCGTGTTACGTTAAAGAAGTCCCTCTAACAGAAAGCCATTGGAGGGACCTAGATAATTACCTTCTTTTAGGTAGGGTGAAGTATCAGGCTTTTAGCCATCCTTTGCACCATCTGAAGTTTGTTGATCATACAGGCCACGAGATTAGTCTTTTGCAATAATGAACTTTGGATAAAATAGCTACAGCAATGTTCTGTTTCTTGTTTGGAAAACAGGTGATCAGCTCTGACATTCTGTTATAGAAAAGTTATTTTAGTCCCGTGTCAAAGTTTTTGTAAATCTTTAGATATGCTTTAGATAAGAGTTGTTGGGATGTTCCCTGCATGGTAAATCCACAAACACCCCTGCAATGAGTGCCGGACTGAATGAGAGACCAGCATCCCTACTTTTCATATCGCCCCAGGCATCACATTGCGAGTGTGCACACATGGGCCTAGTCTAGCCCTTGGTGATGCGAGGTTGAGAGCCTGTTACGTGGCCTACAGCTGCGCTTGAAGCATGCCATCATTATGGGCGTTGAACTACAGTCAGTGGCATGAGTGAATCACATAAAGCAGTGGTGGAAGTATACTGAGTTTTTGTGAATCGGAAGTGTGCTCAGACCCTTTTGTCTCTGTCAGGGAGATTAGTCTTCTGACCCCTCTCAAGTAAAGTTTTGCTGTTATGTGAATCTCGCACTTTGTGCAGAAATTCCGTCTGTCTGATGTGCAGTGAGTGTTTAGCACATGTATGGTGGTAAGACTTTACACCAGTCCACGCCACTGCACTCTCTGCCACTTCAAGCTATGCCTCTCTACTCTACACTGTGCCACTCTACTCTGCCAATGCACTCTTCACCACTCTACTCTATACCACTGTACACCACTCCAGTCTACACCACACCAATCTACTCTGCACAACTCCACTCTATGCCACACTGCACTCTGTACCAGTATACTCTATACCAATGCACTTAACTCTGTAGCACTCAACTCTATGCCCCTGCACTTCACTCCACTCTACCCTGCGCCACTCCACTCTACCCTGCGCCACTCCACTCTACCCTGCGCCACTCGACTCTACCCTGCGCCACTCGACTCTATGTAACTGCACTCTACAACAATCTACTCTACTACTTTACTCCACTCTGCGCCACTCTTCTCTTAACTACTGCACTCTACACCAATGCACTGTACACAACTGCACTCCACTCTGCATCACTGTACTCTACGCCGATGGTCTCTATGCTGCTTCACCCTGGCACTCTACTCTGCAACACCACACTCTCAGCCACTGAATTCTATGCCACTCTAATCTCACTTCTCTGCTACTGCATTCTATGCAACTGCACTCTACAGCACTATAGTCTACCCAACACCACTCTGTCACTGAACTCTCATTCGACTGTACTCACCACCACTGCACTCTGTGTCACTCTTCGCCAGTGCCCTCTGCACAAACTACTTTGCGCCATTGCTCTCTACCACTCCACACCACTGCACCCTACTATCCACCACTCTAATCTACGCCGCTGCATTGTACGCAGTTGCACTCAGTGCCACTACACTCTACAGCACTACACTCTGCAACACTCTACCCTATGCCACTCCACTCTTAGCCATTCTACTTTACGACACTCCACACCACTCTCCTCTATGCTACTAACTTTTAGCCATGCTGAACAGCAGCTTTGCTGGTGTACAACGTGGCTAAAAAACATTGGCATGACATATTGGCTTTGCCAACGCTTGCTACTGCTTTGGAAAGCAAAAGGTCTGCCAAGCACTTCGAAGCCTCCCTGCCCAGATAGATAACAAGAGTACCTCAGTTTGCAGAAGGACGGACTGTCTAAAAGGAGAAGCCAGCTGTTTTCCCAGCATGCCGAACACCCAGAAGTTGCTGAAAGCTCTTGTAAGGGAGATTGGAGCTGAGCCCTGTTGTGAGGGGTCTCACATCACAGTAGGCTACATACGAAATCAACCAAAAGAAGTAACCATGTGCTGTCTGGTTGTCCTGCTACTCCTGAAGGTCTGGTGCTGTTGCTGCCAGATTACCAAGAGGATCCAGTGGAGGAGTAGCAGCTGTTTCCACCTAAGCAGAAGCCTGATCCTGGCCCAAAGTTGCCAGACAAGCACCCTGAGTGAAACCGGACTGGAGGCTGTAACTGTCCGCAATGAGAAGTCCTGCCGTGCTGTTCTCCAAGCAGCCCAAGTGAAGCTGCTGCTGAAAGTGCCAGCCAGTAGAATGTCTGTTAGCATCATTTAAATGCAGCAACTCGAGAAGGCAAATGGGAGTTACGCTCGAAAGACTGAGCTAGGGCAGACTGTGCTGTTGCAGAAAGGACTGTTGCTTAATCAATCCCATTTTGGCTACGAACTGTTTGAACTAAAAGAATATCTGCATGAATAAAGACCCAATGAACTCCTCCTGTGCCTAATCTCTGCCAATGCTTAACATTTGAGAGAGCCCTATAGACAACAGATTTGTCCTAGGCCAGGAAGAATGTGCCTTAGCAGATGTAAACATTTACCTAGCAATCTGGTTGGATTCCCACCTCTATATCTGTGGTATTGTGTAGTATTATCTTTTGCAGTGTTATTTTAGTACTTTCTTATGACTAAGCCAAGCACCGAGTTGGACAATTGTCTGACTGTTGACATATGTTCTCTCTCCCACCCCACAGTACCTCCCTGAGAAGCCATTGACTGCTAGCTCTCGGTTACCTTTTGGGACAAGTGCAAAAAGAGATGTAGGTAGTCCAGTTTACCAAGCCAAAGGTGGACGGGCCACATGAAACTAGTGGCAGATGTCATCAGCCACCAGGTTTGGGGACAAGTAGCGCTGGTCTGCCCTGTGGCCCTTTGAATGGGGGTCTGACATGAAATAAGTTGTCACATATACCCCCAATCCCCATCCCATTAACAAAATCACTAAGGAGATGCACCTTGAGAACGTCAACAGTGAGTTGCCAATGAAGCTGGTGTTTGCCAGTAATATTGACCTGGTGATGGGGATAAATACTACATAACAAAGCATGGCTGACCACTAACAGTGAATTAGAAAATAACAGTCTGATGCACAGGATATTTGGTTTTGGGCTAGAAGGCATTCGACTTGAGGCATTTTTCCTGGTTTGTTACCAGTGATTACCTTTCCTACAGGATGTTACTACTTACAGCTTAGCCTGAAAAGCATTTCATCATCAGATTAGCTTGATCATTGACACAAATTCCGTTCATAGATGTGAAATTCCTGGCTTTAAATCTGTCCAAACTCTATTGAGAATATTCGGGTGCACCTGATTGCTCCCTCGTTGTGATGATCACATTGACCTTCATTTTGGATCCTGAAAGCAAATCAGTTGAAGAGGTGTTTTGTTAATGACATCAGTGGGTTGTTAAGAAGCTGGAAGATCGCAACCTACTTTAATAAATTGGGAAGAACACCTCATGAAGAACTCTTGTCAGTTTTCCCTTATAGTTAAAATTGTCTAGTGGGGAGAATCCAGACTGTGGTACTATCATAGGCTGCAGAGCAGAATTCTTCAGACTCCATCCCTTCCAGAATTGATATTGAGATTGTTGCAGCGAGCTTTAAGTATAGATCACTTTTAATGTTACCCTGATTTAAGGGAGAAACTGTGGCAGCTTGAGAGAGTTGTCAGAGGGACAAGTGGAGGGGTGATGCGTTGGCCTATTAATAATATGGATTCCCTAGATTAGAAGATCATCTCACAGCTGCTTGGTTCGAAGTAAGTGTTAAAACCTCTCTGCTTTGTGGGATTTATCTTGGTGTTATTTCTCTTTCTATGACGACCTTTTAGTTACTTTTGCATTTCTTGAACAGACAAACATAAATCCAGGAACACAAACAATGTAATTATTATTCCGAATGTCAATTATATACACGATTTTCTACTGGCGGTAGACTGCAAAAGCAGTTACGTAATATTTGCCTATATCCCTGAACTGTGCCAGAAACGTGGGTCATAGAGTACTTTTAGCACTCCAAGGGAGCACATGGCCCACCTCTCTGTAAAACGCTGACACGCAATTATTTTCATGAAGTGCTAAATGTTGTTAAGCAACAAACGAATCAGACCCTTATTGCTTTGAGTACGACACAAACTATGTGTCTTTTTACATTTATAATTTTTTAAATATTCAAAGTGCATGTAACTGACAACTTGTATCGACATCGAATTTGTTATGGTTTACGTGGATGAGTAATGGGATGCATAATATACCAGGGAAATACTCCAATATTGTTTGTTCCATGCTCTGTAAAGAATGAAATCAAGCCAAACGTTTTATATAGTACCAAACATTGACAGTCAAGTCTAATGTTAAACATGATGTGTCAATTAATTTCATTTGTGTTATCTTTAAAGATTGCCTGTCAGAAAGGCCTCAAATAGTGTGATAAATGCTCATTGTAAAATATGTTTATGCCGTGTGGTAGGAGAATGTCACAGATGTCAGTGTTTGTTGGGATAGTTTGTATCACTTCATCATGCATCCTGAAAATGTAGTGACGCACCAGTGGTTATTTTGCCATAACAAAAGTGATTCAACTTATTTTTAATAAAAGAGCATGCATAGATATAGAAGTATCACAAAGTCGATTATATGTTAAATGTTTTTGTTAATTCCGCACTGTCTCAGAAGCATCTAAGAAATGTAAGAATAAATCTCCAGTCGGCATTATGCCAGTGCATTCAACATGTTTATGGAGAAGATAACGGATGTTTTTGGATTATGGAAACGAGTAAATAAGGAAGTGGATATTTGATGTGTATTGTAAGTTGATCTGATTGGCAGTGTGTAGAATAATGACTCTTTTACAAAATAACAAAAGAAAAATAGGCAGAAAAAAGTATGTGTGTCGATGCATATATATTTTTAGGTGAGGAATCAAACGCTTTCTCTGAACTAACAGACACTTAAATAAGTGTAACTAGAAACAGACGTTCACAGAATGGTTATTAATATTGGAAATGAGTGTTCAAATGTATATTTAGTTCCTCATCAGAGATGGGCCATCCGGGATGCTTGATTTCCAAATATGTAATATTTTCAGATATCAAGCTTTCCTAGTCTAATTGTCCTGCTATTTCCAAGGATGCATATGTTAATATGGTCTATGTCATAGGAGCCGAGTCGATCTATATTTCTGTTGTGTACCAAATTGCTATAGGCTATGTTTCATCATTATTAATGGTTGCACGTTTGTGCTGAAGAATGTTTTTTCAATGACTGATGAGATGAAGCTGTCAACATATGTTTTTTGGAAGGGACATTGGATGATGTGAACAGTTTTGCAGGAGATGAAACATTTTTCTCTGATGAGGAATAGTATACTGTTTTTATCAATGCTATCTTTTTGTGCTTTACATCTCTTGCTAGGGTTGAAACTGGTTTATTCACTCATTCTAATTTGGGTTTTGCACGTTGATGACGTTGGGCTAGTTCGTCTTTTGAAGATCGTGATTTCCTGTATGTGACATTGACTCAATTTCTAATTAGAATTTTGATTATGCACTTTGTAAGATGTTCCAGTTATTAGCAGTTAGTTTTCTAATTTCATGTAAATCAGGATTGTAATACACTATCAGTCTGATTGGCTGCAGCACTTGTATTTCAGTGTCTTTCTTGGGTATTAGGAGATCTTTAAGGTTTGGTGTATATGTTTTTGTTAGTATTGATCTCACGACATGAGCATATATTGACTTTGTCTGATTGTGACCTCCTTTCTGTCTGTTCTTTAAATTTGTCAGTTATACTGCAGTTCCTTTTCATACCTGCAAACGGGCTGCTTCTTTTTAGGCTTTTAGGATGAGAGCTATGAGCCTGCTGAAAGTTGTTGCCAGCAGTTGTTTACAAAATGTTAATGTGTAACTGTCCAAATGCTTCAAATTTCAGATCTAAAAAGTGGATTTTCTTGTCATCAGTATTCCAATTTAACTTCAAATTGATTTAATTGGTATGTAAAACTTTCAAATATTCTCTTGCAGTGCTTTTGTCATCCACCTGGATGATACATAGGTCTATGTAGCAATACCAGGTTACCACTACTTTCATATAGGATTCATATGTGTCTGGATAAATTATTCATTACTCCCACCAGCCCATTATGAAATTTGCGTAATTTGGAGCTAGTTTGGGGGTATTGGCTGTTCCACCTATTTCCCTGTACAGTTTGTCCCAAAATATGAATATATTATGTTCCAGGCAACCTTTAGCATTTCCATGATCATTTTGTTGTGCTGCAGAAATTGGATTGGTAGCATGTTAAATTATTATCACAAGTCCAGTGACCATCTTGACCTTTAAATACTACTGTACCACGAGGTTATAGCCAAAGTTGTTATGAGGTAATTTGCCAATTGATGTCACGAGTTTTGAGCATAAAGTCCACTCTGTTGCCGATATTGGACAGAAGGAGAGCATATTCCTGCAGGAAATGTTCCACAAAATCTCACCTGGTCTCTAAGTAACTATTAATGGAAGACACAATAGGTTGTCCAAGTGGTTTGATGTTATGTTTATGGATTTTTTTTGGTGGGGAATAAATTGTTAGGACTGTGGGGTGGTTAATTTGAAGACATTTGAATTCGTCTTTATTGATAAGGTCACGTTCAATCCAATCATAACATTTGTCACTGTTAAAGGTTGCATGCAGGTTGTCCTTCAAGTCTGAGATTTGTAACAATGACTTCTTTTCGTAACCAGTCTAAACCGAGAATGAAAATGTAGCCAACTGCTAGCCAGGAATTGCAACCAGTAATCTACCACATGGGTCTCTAACCTTTTGAGGAAGAAGAGCTTCAGTGTAAATAACCCGAGCTACTAATATTATTAGAGTTGTAGTAGTGACCACATCAGACAAGATTACATTAGTGGCCATCATATGTAGGATCACCTCCGTGCATCAGGCAAGGTTGCGAGCAGTAATCAAAAAAAGTCTTTGACAATTTGGAATGGTTCTTCATGGGTATACAAAACGGCAACTGCTAAAACGTCCCTGGTACCCAAATAAGGATATAAGTAATACATTTTCCCACAGTATCTGGGAAAAATCAGCTTTAAATCTATTTTGAAAATACAACCATATTTCTCCAAACATCAGCTTATGAGGTCTGAAAGTACACACATTGTTGTCTTGATTACACAGTATTGGCATACATATATTAATGTAACCAGTATAAAGCTTTTAATTTAGTAGGCTGGTCTACCATTAATAGCATGAAATTGCCGTTGAAATAGAAAAAGACCATTGTTGCGATACTCTAATCTAATCTCAAAAGGCCTCCCTTTTAGGTGAAAAACGACCGTGGTGGCTTTTCGTCATCAATGTAGATAGTGTTTTCAATATCTTTCAAGACTTGAAAATGAAATAAAAGTTCACACTGCTTTCAGTACTACACTTTGGAATAAATAAAAACTAGTACGGTAACATCACCATACTACACTATGGCTTTAGTGTGACCAAAAGCCTTTTTATTAAATTTCCCATTGCAATATGGCCACAGCGTAGGCCAGAGACGGAAGAGAAATGGATTGTTGCTAGTATGTTGTATGGTTAATTTCCTGAGCCTAACTGAAATGCAGTAATAGCGGTTGTAGGGTCAGTAATGCTTGGTCTGTTGCTGCTTTCTTGACCGGGAGTTGTCAGACATTAGATGGTGATGGTGAGCGGGTCTTTGCTGCTTGCTTTGTGTAGACGCAGGTGCTTTATGAAGTGCCATTTACATACTAACTGCACTGGAGTCTTATGCAGCAATGCACAGCAAACTAAGAATATTGGACCAACGCTCAGTTCATATTCATATATTGAAGTGACCTTTTCATAGAAAATGCTGTTACAAGTAGAACTTGTGTTTAACAAATGTACACATAAATACCATAACATATAAATAATAAGAAATACTTGTTTTACTACATCTGGGTATCACAGAAGCAACATTCCAGTGGTGTGCTCAATCATAAATAAAAAAAGAAGGTACCCACACAGTGAAGTAGCCTGTGGAAGGCCAGTAGCAAGTAACCAGAACGTGTACTAGGTCCAAGCTTCAGCAATGGTAAAAGCAGAGCAGGAAGAGCAGCAATTAAAAGCAGACAATATGTGCTGGCCAATAAGAAGCAAGTAAATTAGAGTGACTTTTGAATCAGCCAGGCGGGTTTTAAGCCCTTTTAAAGATTTTGTTTTAATAGAAAAGACTTTGCATCACACCGCAAGCACTGTGCAGGCAAAACCTAAAAACAAGAGCATATTTGTATCACAATTAAGGTAAAAATATGCCATTGCGTATGGCCACAAATCACTGCGCACCCATATGTAAAACAAACATGATGTGTGAATGTCACGGCAAACACATCCACACCCAAAAACATGTGTGCACTCTGCATATCTCATTTAATGGCTCACAAATGCAAGTATGCACACTTATAGGTAAATAAAGGAATATCTCACTCTTGGGAAGGTCCCCGTGGGTGACAAGAACTTGACTCGCGCAAAGCCAATATCTGTGGTATTATTAATAAACCTTAAGTTGGTGATAATCAAGTTACTCAAATTGGGAGATCATGCCCCTCCAGGAATGCAGGGCTCCCAATCCCACTTACTTGTGCTCCGCGGTCCACAGGTGTATTAACTTACCCCCACCCTTTTATCCGAAGATAGGAGGAAAGAGAAACAGGGGAGGTATAATAGGCCCTAGGGCGGGAGAAGGGACAAATACTGCTTCACGGGAGGTCAATAATAGGAGTCCACTTGATATCACATGTGGACAGTGGAGTTGTTGCTTGGCAACAACCATTGGAGCTGAAAGTTTACTCACGCCCCTCATGGGTGTGAGCCAAAAAAGATTGAAACTGATGGGAGGACAAAATGTAAAAACACTTAGCCTAGCCACATAGGGAAGCGAGTCGGAACACACGCCGATGCAGACAATAGTAAAGGGCAGACTAGCATGCTTCTGTCTGAGGACGTTTAGAGTCGAGAAGCACCAGTCCATTTGCAGGCTATCATTAATGGCATGGTAATTAAGTGGCATACGTACAATATGTCCAGTGTGTAGGAGAAAACTAAGTTGTTACAGCATCAAGTCCATAAAAACAAGGCACAATAACACAGGACTAACTTGTATTGGTCTGATCCAGGATGCCAAGGACCATATTTAATATATAATATAATGGGGAGTTGGAAGCTCGGGGGACACCGCCAGTGTGGTGGTACAGAACATAGTTTGTCGTAATCTCAATCCTGTATATTCATCTATTGAATTTAATGGTGTCAATTACTAGTGATATATGGGTACAGATCATGAACTCTCTATGTTGTATCAATCAATTGCATGCCTTCTCTCCATGCCAATTACTTGTTTAGCTTCCTGTGCTCCTTATTGCTCTGTCCCCCCACCCCAACCCCGTGTTGTTCTCTCCCTTGTTTGCATCTCCTTTACATCTCCTTTACCTCTGCTTTGCTGTCTCCCTCGCCTGCTGATTTTCTTCTCCTATACATTCATTTGCTCCTTCTACCCGCACCGTTGCTGTCCCACTTTTCCTGTCCTTCAAATTATTTATTTATTTACCTTTTTTGTTTGCTTCAGGAGCACCCTCCCGTCCCATTTGCTGCTGGGCCACTCTGCTGAAAGAAATATGCTTTAGCGCAACTTAATACAAGTTTTTTTATATACCAATCCAAGTGGAGTCTGCCATTTTGAGCAGTAAATTAAAAGTAATGGCCACCGAGTCATTCCTTAGGTGTGCATGCTTAATCACAGGAAATGATGCAACCATGTCAGCGAACCTTTTTATTTCTATTTTTTGCCAATGCTGTGCAACATTAGCAAAAAACATTGGCAAGGTCAATAGGATAACATGGTGTGGTCTATTGGATTTGCAAATTCTTATTTTATCTTCTGTCTACAAACCACTTTCTGCTCTGTGTTGTTAAAGATCTGTTGTGGGCAGTACCAGTAGTTACAGTGGGCTTTGTGTCAGCCTGTTGCTTACTAGATTGCTTTATTGGTAATCTCATTTGCTTGCATCCTTATCAATGGTTTTTCTTTCTCCTTTTGTGTCCCTCTCCTGGAGGATAGCTTCTACCACCCTTTTACTTAGACGGCTTTTATCCTTCCACTGTTCAGCCAAGAAACCATTTTTAGGTTGCAGTCCACCAGACAGTGCAACTGTCTGATTTGCTAAAGACATCTTGTGGTTTGCAACTCACATTTTCTTGCTTTCCATCTGCTGGCTTTATTTGTTTTAGGCTTTCCAGCTTGAGTTTGTACCTCTTCTTGCCCAAACCTTATTTACAGTATCCTTAGTGCTCCCTTTCTGTAAACAGGCCTATAAATTTTGCTCTTATCGTGTCACATTTGCTGTGCATTCAGTCTGAGGTGAAATGTCACGTGCGGTTGTACAAGGATGCTTGTTTACTTTTCTTTCTCGGACTTCAAAGTGAGAGGATTTATGCAACACTCTTGCTGGATACTGTGGGTAGGAAAGAGTTTTTTTTCTAGCACATGACAACATTTAAGTGAATTGTGTCAGTATTGCAGAATATATCAGAACTAGGAACATAAATAAACCACATTTTTGTTATTTCTGAAGTGTTGAAAACAGATACTTCAATGTGATCAGAACAAAGCATTACACTAGGTGATGCAATCTCCACATTTTAGTCTGTTCCCTGTATAGTTTTATTAGTAAAACTGTATGTGGATAGAAATGAAATGGTCCTTTCAATTGAAAATGTGTTGTCTGGGGCAGTATGCTACCACCACTCTTTACCACTCCATGCCACTCGACTCTGCACCACTCCATGCCACTGCACCGCTCCACTGTACTCTACACCATTCCTGTACGCCATTACACTTTATTCCACTCTATGCAACTGCACTCTACCCTGAACCACCCCACTTCACTCTACTCTAAAACAATCTTCATCAATGCACTCTGTGCCATTCCATTCTGCCACTGCACCCAGCGCCACTCTACTCTTAACCACTGCACTCTGTCACTGCACTCTACACCACTGCACTCTGTCACTGCACTCTACACCACTGCACTCTGTTACTGCACTCTACACCACAGCACTCTACTCTGCATTACTATACTCTATGCTGCTGCTCTCTACACTGCTGCACTCTGACACTGTACTTTGCAAACCTGCACTCTCTGCCACTCTACTCTGCACTACTCCACTCTGCCACTACACTTTATGCCACTGAACTGTAAGGCATTATACTAAACTCCGCATCACTCTATCCCCGTGCACCACCCTACGCAACTTCACTCTGCCACTTGACTGTACTCTGCCCTCTATGCCACTGCACTCTATTCCACTCAACTCTGTTGTGCCTCCACTGCCCTCTGTATCACTCAACTCAACACCACTCCATTCTGCGCCACTCTACTCCACACCTCTCCACTCTGCACTCTGTTATGCACCACTCTAATCTACACCACTGCATTCTACAATGCTGCATTGTGCGCCGCTGAATATAGTGCCACTGTATTCTATGCTACTATACTTCAACACTCTACAACAATGCACTCTACACCAGTCATCTCAATGCGACTCCACACTGTGCCACTCCAATACAAGACACTTAACCATTCCACAACTCGCTACCCTGTCATTCCAATATACGACACTCCACACAACTCTCCTCAACACTCCTTTCTTTTAGCCATGCTGAACAGAAACCATGCTAAAACATATAGGCAAAGCCTCTGATCAGTATAGGGAAAGGTGCGGAAGACATTGTGACGTGAAGGGTTAATTAGCTTGAACAGTGTAGATGAGCGTGATGCCTGCTGAAGCCAGAGCAACGTGAAAAAAATTCACGATGTTCGCTTTCAAGCTTGTTTTTTTTTAATGACATTCCATAGATAAACTTATTTGCAGCTGCATGTGTGAGAAACAGGTCGTGAAGGAGATTCAGTCTCAACCTTGAGAACGAGACCACAGTAAAAGATGGAATGAAAACAATGGCCAGGGAATGGCAAGGCAGCCAAGAGACATGTGCTGATAACATAGCTAGAAAATACTGGAAGGGGATAGAATCCAAGCTTCAGGTTACTTAAGCACTGAAAGGCGAGTGAGGGAATTGAAGCTCGCAGATTGAGTTGTGAAAACTGTCATCTTCAGACCCAGAGCTGCCTCCCTGTTGTGCTGTTCAGAGACGGTGACTCTCGAGGGGGAGAGAGGTCCAAGCGGGCGGTAGAGGGCTTCCCAGCATTTCGTGGACTAAGTTAAGTTCCACCCAGGGATGGAAAGGCCTTTGTTTCTCTGCTCTATTATTATGGTTGATTATTATGCTTGCACTGTGTTTATAATCTGAAGTTTTCAGCTCGTTTATATTTTGCTTTCTAAACATCGTAGTGTGAGCCTGCTACAGTAATTAAGACATACATTTTGGTATGCAGTTAAGCAAAGCTAATCTGAAGAATTCAGCTCGTTTATATTTTGCTTTCTGAACATCGTAGTGTGAGCCTGCTGCAGTAATTGAAACATGCATTTTGGTGTGCAGTAAATCAAAGCTTATCTGAAGTGTTCAACTCGTTTATATTTTACTTCCTGAACATTGTAGTGTAACACATTTTGGTATACAGTTATTCCAAGCTTAATCTGTCAATTAACTCTTTGCTCATATGTATACATAGATGCTCTTTCTCTTTGTAGTGTACATATATATATATATATATATATATATACATGCACATAGATGCTCTTTATTGCTATTTTTATTCTGCCATTGTTGAAGTGCTAAATTCATACATTTCCCCTGAAATTCTAGTAAAGCTAAATTGTATTCATAATTGGCGTGTGGTCCTTCATTGAGCGTCCTTATTGACTTATACTGAACAGGTGTCAACCAATCACCTGGATAAGACAGCCTCTATCTAGCTCTTGCATAGACAAGACCTATTGGCTTTGCCAGTGCCTGTTTGGGTCTGGCCTCAGCCAGAAACTTTTTGATTTTAGTAAAATGTATACATGTAATATACTTATATAGAGGAGTTTTAAGCCAGCCTTCTATATTCCTTGTTCTGCTGTCATTCACAATTTTCTTCCAATCAGTACATCATACAGAGGGCCCAGTGGGTCAGCCAACTTAAAGCATCAATGTATTTCAATGTGCAAGATTGCATTCTGTTCTTTTACAAAAGCACATCCACACAAAGTAATTTCTCTCAGCACTATGGACCACTATGGCAAAGTATGCTTTTCGACACCAGCAATAAAGTTTAGGAAAATCGACAAAGCAAAATAAACGCCAGACCTATTGGTTTTGTCAATGCTGCATTCTTTCATTTTTATGTTTGTTTCTTTTGCTTTTAGCATTCCATGGGAGTTGCATGTGCTTTCTTGCTCTCTCCCTTGTTTACTGCTTCCTATCTGAAATCCTCATAACCTGCACTCTGTCTTGCTTATGCCCACCCATGCAGCTTTCCCCTTGCTTGTCTTGCCTCTCCTAGTCCAGCTTTTTAAAACTATATCTTCCAATCCGTCCCTCTGAATCCTAGGCTCCTGCAATGCTAAGTATTCCACTATACGTCCCAATTTGAGTTTTCTTTTCTTTTCTTTTTTTTCTTTTTCTTTTTTATACACCTTTTAAGCTTCTCTGTTGCTTTCCATTACACTCATCACCTGGCAGTGTTTACATTCCCACACCATGTGCTCTATAGTTGTTCTTCTGCCCTTCCCTATTGTTTTGTTTTTATTATTTTTTGTGAGAGTTGTAGTAGCTGCAATATGATGTTATCCCGCTACTTAAAACGTGACTTTGTGCACATTTTTATCACAGTTTTTCTACTTTTACTCTTTATCCTGCATATACCTTTGTATGTTTTATTTCACCTAGTTAAGTGGGTGAATGCATGTATGAGTTACTGGATGGAATAATTATTTTATAAGTGTACAGATGGGAGATGGGGTTGAAATTTCCAGAAAGGCCAGAGGTTTGTGTCTACTTTGACACAGATTTCCTTTGTTAAAACATTTTTTAATCACCTTCCATCCTGACCTCTACTATCGGTAAAGCCTAATAAAAGTATTTCCGTAAGCCACCCACCTTGTCATTGTACCTTTAGTGCGGTGCAGGCTGGTCAGTACTAGTGGCTGTACTTGTACCTTCTAAAAGATGACATGTTCAGAAGGGCACCGCCAGTGCTCTATATATGGGCTTTTCTTTTGATCACTTCTTGCAGGCGTTTGAGGACTTTCACGGGTTTCCTCTTCATAAGAGGGCACAGTTTAGGGGAACCTATGCTGTACAGTCGTCCTTCTAAGAACATGTCCCACCTCTTTATTAGCACTTGTTGAACACTCTCAGCCTTATTGATCACTTTGATAACTAGCCCTGTTTCCCGGCTTATGGATTGCTTTGCCATTGTCACAATTTTTTGACATTTCATAAGCTGCTCAAAAACAAACAGTTCTGAGTGATTCTTGTGTGATCTGTTTGTTTTGCTCAGTTGTTCTGAGTTTAGAACCAGGCACTATTTTGGTAGTAGTTTGCTTTGATTGTTAACATAATGTACAAGATGAATCTACTTGGGCAAGAAACTGCAAGCGTGATATTTTTAAAATTGAAATATAAACTGTGCACTATAATCTTCGTTTCAGATGGATGCAGACCTGTCAACTGTTTTTGCTAAATCCCACGTGGATTACTTTGTTCTGGAATGGGTATGGCAGCGTAGAATGTGATGACTTACTCTGTTGGTACTTGGCGTCCTTGTTGTTTTGAAGGTGTTCATATGCTAACATAGACCAACATTTTTCTTTAGGAGAGCAGTTGTATAATAAGGCACTTCAGCGCTTAGTTCTGGCTCCAGAGTTCACCCTTGGGTAACCTTTTGAAAAATGTAGCTTTCATCTTTATCAAAAATATTTCGTTAGGTTTTCCTAAGCCAAGTGACAGTTGTTGATTAGGTCCAAAAACAAATGAAGGTCTCACTTAGATCTACGCCCTGCGTTCTGCATGCTTCTCAAACTGACTGTCGGGTGTCCTTGTACCGTGAGGATTCATGGGACACACTTGTACACTAAGTAATTTGTAGAATCTGCTGTTAGCTTAAATCTATGTAAGTGCATTTGCTTACAGTGTCTTGGTTTCTTTTGATCAGTGACTGTGTTGGCGAAGTCATTTTTTTAAGGGCTCTTGTGAAAATGCGGCTAGGCGGTTTGTAACTTTGACTAATGGAGGTGAAGTTTGGGGGCTGCAAAGCAAATCACTGATTCCTTAGATAAGGGCTTGGTGCGCTGAAAAAAATCTTTATAGAGGAAGAGGGTGTGTACACTCTGCACTCCTGTTATTGCTACCTGCCCTGTGCTATGGGTTAGCGACTCTTGCTTGATGGGATTGGTGTACCGTTAGGATGGATTTGTTGCGCTCGTGTAAACCACTCCTTGCTCTCTAAGTAAACTGTTTTATTCGTGAACGGACATATGTGGCGGTGTTTGATAATTTTGGAAAGGGATATTTTCAAGCTTTAATTAGCTATTAAAGACAAATACAACCACCTTAAGTCCTCTGGGTAATGGACTTGTCATTACTTTCTCTCTTAAGTCGAGTTATAGTAAATAATTTGTCACAAGAAACCTTAACTTTGTAAATAAGGAAAGTCTTATGAGCTGGCCAAGGTTGAGTGATGAGAATATGAATTGCTCCCAGGGAAAATAAAGTAGAATGACAGCATTAACAACTCTGATTCTGGATACACAGAAATACAGTTGCTTACCTTTTTAGAATCTATCAGTAATTCAGTTTTTATATGATGTGTTGCCTAATGTAGTTGCCCCTCTTTTGTCCTTGTCTTTGTTGTGCTATGTCTATTGTGTTTGGTGTTTATTGCAGGTTTGTTATGTATCGTTTACTGGTTTCATGTTTATTTTATTAAGTAAGCAAATTTATTAAAGTGCTCAGTCAATTAAAACCATTACACTAAAATTTGAGTATGACACTCATACACACATTAAAAAAATGTGGCCAGCAGGCAGTCCTTCAGGTCCTAAAATGCAGGGTATACCGCCTGCTGCAGTGCTAAAGAACCATGGCTAACATACAAATCACTATTAAAATAAGAGCACTGTTAGGCGGACCCTCAAATCCTAAAGTGCACGTGTGTCAGAGGATTTTGACTACCTTACAGTTCTATTTTGTGAAGACAAAGATCACGTCCATTGTTGGTTTATGTGCCCAGGCAGAGAGCAGAGGCCTGTGTTTTGGACTCTTTGATGGGTATGCCGATCAGATCACGCTCCATTCCCATCAAATATCTCACTGTTTGGGCGATCCGTTTTTGGTTAGCTGAGTTAAGACAGCTTAGGACTGCGTGTCTACACATGCGGACCCCCAGCTGTACCCACTGCAGACGTAGTAGTCTGCGGTGATCCCGCAAATTGCTGTTGCACAAACAGGTCTTGTTGAGACACTGTTTCAGGTGCGAACCTGCAGAGCCGACAGGCCCCTTCCTTTGCGGGCTGAAGCCGTAGGCTCTAGTGTTTGCCCACCAGGAGGACCCCTAAACGATAGAGCATGTATTTCCTTTTTATGTCAATGTTAGGACTTCTCCCAGGTATGGCTGAGGGGCTAAGGCCTTGTAGCTATTTAAGACTAGCAAGGTGTGATGTCTTTTCTCAAGGAGTTGTCTTGTCTTCTGTTTGCGACAGGTACTTGGTGGCTTTTTTTAGTTAGTGATTTAAATAACTTGTGATTGAGCACCGATGTCTATAGACTCTCCATACCTAGCTGCTTAATTGAAGTGTCAAGGTATTTTCGGGCTAGGGAGCAGGGCTTTATTGTTATTTCCTCCCATATGTTCCGGTTTATGGTATTGCTGGCTGCGCCTCTCATTTTTTGACAAAAGTTAAAATAGGCTAAGCGCCCTGCAAGAGACTGTTTGGGCAAGCCAAACTCCAGCCTGATCTGTGCTGGTGAGGACTGTTGTGGAAGCTTAAACAGTAGCCTGTATATGCTCACTAGGGAGTCATCCAAGACCTTAGAGTCTCTACCACGGAAGGCGACACTTCCATAGCCCAGCGTTGGGACCACCGTGGCTCTGGCTACTGCTAGCAGTGGACTGAGCATATACTTGTTCAATTTGGCCAAGAGCGTCCGGAGCCCCAAAGAGAGGGGAGCCTCTTTGTTCTCATTTCTTCTTTGTGTTTGCAAAAGGAGCCGTTACATTCAAAAAGGAGACCCAGGTATTTGTAAGCAACCTTTTCTTCGTTCTTCTACTAAGTAATACAATGTCGTCGGCATATAGGAGGTTCAACAGTTGAGACATACCCCACTGTGGTGCATGGGAGTTGATGTAAGATAATGCTGTTGAGTAGTTGGCCATAAAAAGATCAAATAAAGTTGGGGCAAGGGCACAGCCCTGTTTTAGGCCTCTCGTCGTTGTAATCCTAGAGTGGTTTAATCCGTTTGCCAGTTTGATCCTGACCCATGTTCTAGTGTACAGTCTCTCAATGGCTTTCAGAAGTTGCAGTGGAATTTGCCAACTTTTGAGTTTCCACCAGAGACTACTTCGGTTGATATTTTCGAATGCTGCTTTGATGTCGATGAAGCAGAGATATAGTGGAAAGTTAGCAGCTTTTGAGGAGTCGAGTATAAGAGATAATACCATTCTATTCGTTTCTTTGCCTGTGTTAGTAGTGAACTTGGTTTGGGGGAATGATTGATTTTTGGCCAGCTCCATCAATGAGATGTTCAAGGAGGACCCCGAAAAATATTTTGCTTCGTCAGTAAGCGATATCAGCTGGTCGTTTTTAGGGTTCGATTTATCTCCACCCTTGTATATTGGAGAAATGATGGATCCTCTCCCACTTATGCAGGTATAATTTGTAAATGGCCTAGAGGGGCCCCATTTGGACCAGGGGCCCCTGTTCTCCTCCCTCTGACTAGTAGCCGTTGAATTTCTGCTGGGGTGACATCATATTCATTAACTGCACTTCTGATTTTATGAGGGTCTGAATCATCAGACTGGCTAATCCAACCTGGGGGTTTAGGGGGAACGGGGTCCGCTGCACTTTTGTTTTGGTAAAAATAGACTTTTAAAAAAGACGCCCAATTGGCCTCCGAGATGTTTGATTCTAATTTAGGGCCATGTGGATTGTTTAGGGCATTTACTGTGTTCTAAAACTTGCTAGCATTTTTGTTTAGTGTCCCAGATGAGTTTGGCCCAGAATTCCTCTATATTTTGCCTCCTGATTCCCCACACAGCCTGCTTCAAGTTCCGTTTTGCTTGTCTCAGGTTAGTAAGATAACATTATTTTTTCTAAAAACTTACGAACAAGCCAGAGAGCTTGGTTGACATTCCTTTTTAGCTGCCTTAAAACTCGAGAGTTAAACAGCTTTTTTGTGGCCGATGGGATTGCGCTTTCGTTGCTCCTAGAAATGTCCACATTCCTGGCAAAATGCTGAGTATATGAGTGGATGAATGCTTCCCATTTGTCTTTAGCTGACCCCATCTATTCGTAGGGAGGATTTTAAATGATCGGCCTCTTCCTGGGCCAAAATACCTTGGGAGGCAGATGTCCATTTCACTTTTTAGCTGGCACATGTATTCAGAGCCGGCAGGTTTGACAGTTACCTTATTCGCTGCAAGGGTGAGGATAAAGTCCACTTCCTGCCGTAGATGGTCACTTTCAGACCTTATTCCCAGTTTGAAGAAAAGTACCGTTCGCAGGTGTGGTTAAAAAAAAAAAAAAAAAAATTTGGGTACTTGCCATTGTTTTCCCAAAATTTTAAAATCGTTGGTTAATTTATTTATTATTTTTCTGATATAAAAAATCGAGGTACTTATTTGAAAGTATTATTATGCAATTGGAATCCCAGTTTTACTGCCTTTTCATAATTTCTCCATCCTCTATAATTTTGATGCCATCGTTTTCGTGCAGTTTTGTTTTAAATTGAGACCAAGTTTGGTTGTTTCCTATATAGATTTTTGCTTCTTTTGCTTCACAGTATTGTTTGTATGTTTTTATCTCCCCTTCTGTTACAAATTTTCAACTTGCATAGCAGGGCTCGAAAAATCTACTCGACCACTCGTTATTATTAGGTCAAGCTATTTTTAGATCCTACTACCCCCTATGGCAAGTGGACAAAGAATAGATCTTTGGTTCAGTCAGAAACTGAATTAACAATTAAGATGCCTTTAAATCTTATTCTTGTCACAATTGCTCACTGTTCAGAGACAGAGGTCAAAAGTCAGTTTGTCTTATTCCAATACAGATACTTTTCTTTGTGACTGCTGAGTTCCAGGATTTTGTAAGGTGGACTGTCAGACCTATGTGAAATGAAAGGCTTTTGGTATCAGGTTTTTCCTAAGACACAACATTTATTTATATATAACTAATTCAACTTTACAAACATTTCAAAATATATTTTAGTAGCTGTGAAAGATCATTTTCTGTACTTCGGTGTGATGAAAAAAATATTTTAATAGGATGAAAAAAGTCAGAACACTTTACTTGGTGATGTGCAAAGGATAAATGTTTTCTGAAACCCAATTTTCACAGATTATTATTAATATACCATATAGTTTTATTAGTAAAGCTGCAAGATAGTGGGAAGGTTTTTGGACATTTCTTGGAAATGTACCATCTGTAAATGAAGGTGTGCTACCGCATCATGCTTTAGTAGTATTTTTATTAAAAGTGACTGTTTATACATAAACTGAGAAACACTCCTGCCCTGATGGCAAAGCTATTAGTAAACTAAGAGGCAAGTCGTGCATGGATCATGTGTACCCTATATGTGGGCTAGATTTATTATACATGGAGAAAACGTTTAGTGTATTTAATCAACAAAGGAGGATTTTTTTTTTTTTGCAGCAGAAAGGCTGAACTCACATATTTGAAGGTGCACTCATGTGGGAATGAAGAAAAAGGCTACTGTAAAATGCTATATTTGCCTAGGATCACACAATAGACCTGTTTCCGGGTCAAGTACATTAGAGTTAGGTTGAGTAGATTATTCAGACTACTCGACCTGTAGGTCTAGTAACATTTTTAATGCTTTTTTTGAGGCCTGCATAGCTGAGTTGGTGCTTCGGATGACGTCTCTTTATTTTCGCCAGAGACAGAAATGGTTTGAACACCTGTTTAGTTCTGCACAACTAGTAAATTGACAAGTTCTGTACTTTAGAAAAGGTTCCATCAGTTTATTGAGTGCTTTATGTGGGGTTCCAGGCAGGCTGGAAGTTTCTGAATCTTCTGCTGTCAGTGGGTCCACGAGAGAGGCCCTTTTGACATTTGTGTACAAAGGAAAATACCTAGTGTCTCAAACAAAAGTATAAGCCCCATGACAAAAGGGAGGATTGGGCTTTCCTTTTATCTCTAGTTACTACAAAGTGGCCCAGTTACGTATACTTAAATCATGGTGTACTTTGGCATACTTGAGGTATTGTTTTGTTCTCAATATATCACTGTCCTGGCCCCGTGCTGCAAAGATATCGCTAGGGTCCTAATACTTTAACATTGTTAGCTTCGGTCAGTAGCAAGTGCGGAAAAAGCTGCAAATTTCTAAAAGAGGATGACTGAAACTTAATAAACAAGCTTGCAGTGACTGATTCAACAGTCTCCAGATAAGGTATAGATGTAACATTAATATCATTTCAGCTTCTGGATTTGCCATAGTGATCCTTGGCAACTATCTTCTGCATATAATAGTTTCCATATCTTTTACAAGGTACTGAAGAAGAAGGTGTTTGTCACAAACTCACTAAATTGGTTAAAGTTGAGTTCTGGGTTTAATGCCCTCAAGAACTACCGTAATCCCTTCTGTCCCAGCCTATAAGAAGCAATAGCATATTTTAAAGCCAAGCACAAAAAATGTATGAGGTACCAGATAACTTGGGCTGATATATTTGATGTCAATATTTTCATTATACCATCAGGGCGTTTTCTCTGGCTTTAATGTAGCTTTATCTCCCATCCTTGTTGTCATTGGCACTGAGCGGAGTGTCTAGTATTAGTGTCTTGTCAGTGACTTTGTTTCCTTTTAAGTGAAGTTTATCATTCCCAGCCCTGTAATGGCCCATCCATTAACTGGCACACCCTATTTAATCAAGGGCAAGACGTTTCTTTATGACAGAAAGCCATCTAGTTGCCTTCTTTCAGATGGTAGACAGAACTAAAGCACTTTCAGGTTACACTTCACAACAGCTCCTCTCATAAGGCTTTTTAAAGTGCATATTCTAAAATCTTCTACTGCATTTTAGGGTTGTGGCAAGGGAAGACCCTTGTGGATTCAAGAACCTTGTGAAATCATTGCTGATGTTAATTAATCTTCTTTCTGGCGTTTCATATTTCATCATCAGTCAGAAAGTATTGCTAAATACTTTATATTAGTTCAGTATTTTTTGAATGACCTGCTGCATAAGATTGATGTTTTTTTATAAGTTGTGTACAGGCTCAGCAGCGAAATTTTGTGTTTCTGTGATGGAGAATATACTCTAACTTCCAATCTTCTGCAGTTGTGACCCCAGAAATATCATTAACCTGGCGGCAAACGTCAGCATAGCTATCAAATTCATGTCCCTTTTAATACGCTTTGCGTGTGGGTAGTTTGATGTATCTATACACTGAGCATTATTGGCAGTTACGTTGCTGGGCCATGATTTTCTAGCACTGCCTGTTGCCTGGCTGATTTCTTTTTTAAGGAGGGTAAATATGTTCGTAATTTTCTGCTCCTTGATCACACAGTAAATTAATGTACGCGGAATGAAGATGTCCATGAGAAAACTGCTTATGTTTTTTTACCAGCACCAGCTACTTCATCGATCTTCACTGGCAAAAACATAACTCTATAGAGATAGTTTTGTCTCACTGGGTGGAATCCAGGCTCCTGAAATCATGTTCAGCTTTGTGAAACAGTAGCAGGTGTCTAATAATCTTTCACTGTCCTGCCTATTTTTTCTATTAGGTCTAGCCAATAGACAGCTTTAGATGTTTAACCAGCCTCGAGTTTTCATTGAAAAAGAAACACTTGTATACCATCATTTTTGTCTTCATTCGCAAACCAGAGGTATGAGTAAAAGCATAGTCAGAAAAAAACAATACAAATCAACAATACATTCAAGATATAAAATTCGATAAGGATAAATACAACACTAATCGACTGCACTTGAAAGTCAACAATACACCATCTTCAGAATACAAAACAAAGTTAAAATACAATGCCAGTCAGCATTTCATCAGTCAAGAGGTAAAAAACAATTTCAGAAGTAGATAAGTTAGAACTCGAAACAATAGTTCTTGCAAGTCAACCAGTTAATTCTCCCAGTAGCTAAAACCCATGTAAAAGGTCAAAACGACCAATAAAAAGATTCAATATAGCAGTTTTTCTTGAATGAACAGCCATTTTTGAGAAGGAGCCAACCTTGTGACAAATATCCTCATCGCTCAGCAACTGTAAAAATCCAGTAAGCCGCTCAACATTGGCCTGGCCTGCTCAGCTTAAATAATGGGAATAAAGACTGTTTTGTGAAGGTAATATAAAAACTACAAAAAGGAAAATGTGTAGCTAGGATTGCTCCAAAGTGCCTTCACTAAAGTAAAGTAATATTACCAAAGCCAGAGAAAAACCTTGCAAATAATGAACAGTTTTTGTCCTAAAACGAAAGTCCCTCCTCACCATGGCCCATGACAAATAAGGCTCTATTTCAGCTGTTTCCTTTCAGTTGAGATAATTTCACTGTGATTTTAGAGTACTTATTGCAACCCCTTTTAGCAAGCCTGTTTCCCACAAAAAGGGCTTTTTCCTTTTTGCATATATCATTTGAGGGCTGAAAAAGACGTTCCATCACTTTTACAGTAGCAGCTGCATAGGCAATCCAAAGGATGCTACAGCTCTTGTCTTTCGAAAAGCAGTTCTCTATAACGGCCCTGTTTAGAGCAGCCTCATGGTTGGTCCAAATGGTAAAACTTGGGCAAGTTTGATGATATCTTCCAAATGGGTCAAGTTAACCTGTTCGTGGCAAATGTAATATGAACTTGAAGGGGGCTGGGAGGGGAGTTGCAATAAGTAACCTTATTAACAGATCCTAGGCGCAAAAGGTATAACATACTTTTAACAATATTTGAAGAATATTGTTGTTGGTTGTGAATAATCTGAAGATGTGTGGGAACTAGGGAGGGAGTGGCATGGGAGTCCTTTCAGCTGGTCTCTGTTCACATGTGGTAATTTTATGGCACTTCTGATATGTATTGGTAATTTGTAAATATTCTGTACTGAATAAAAGTTGTACACATGACTTTTCTGGAATCACAGCAGTTTGATTTGTGGACTGTGGATTAGACCTACTTGCGTAGAAGTTGGTGAAACTTATTAATTGAATACTTTCTTACACAGGCAAAAATATGTTTTTCTGCATAGAAATACTAGTTAAACAGTTTTGGACTCTCATGAATGTGCTCTTCAGTGAAAATCCATGTACCATGTGAAAGGGTGTTCATGACAAAGGTACAAATTTAAGGTGACATAATAGACCCTTCCCAGAACCACAGACCTGATTCTCTTTCCTCCTTGCACTAAGAGTGCTAAGGAACCCACTGACGTTTAGAAAAAACAGCCAAAGTGCATGCTCAGTGCCACTAAAAATTGAAGAGCATGCTCTGTTGTGACTGAAAATTGTGGAACCACAACTTTTGTCAGCCTGTATTCTGCGAGTTAAAAACATATAACTGCAGTGGACATCTTCACAGAAACCCTGAATTTCCAAAGTTTTCAAAGTCTTTATTAAGTTATGCGGACTTCAGATGTAGCTGGTGGCTAGCCTGCATCCATTTAAGGGCTTTACCCACCTGTGGAATTTTCAAGGTGTAAGGAGAGGGGAATAGATTGATTTTTATATTTCATGTTAATCACCTGTGCATGCTGATTTATAAGGTTAATTACAGTCACATTTAATTGAATAGGCATTTTATTAGATACGTTTATTAACCTGATCAATCTTTTTTTCCTCCATATATAATCCTTGTATTTTTTCCTGTTTCAAGCCGATGTAACAATATCCGTCAGAAACAGGTCAGAAATGTAGATTCTTTACACCTTTGCTGTCACAATGAGCTGAGCGAGTCCATGGCCAATATTATTGATTAATAGCATTGTAAAAGATAATTATTAATCACAATACATTATTTTTTTTTTTTTTTAAATTCCAGCTATGCTTATGCAATCTTTTGCATTTGCATTAAGCTCACTGGGGTCAATTGTCTCGAGGTTCTCTGGATTTTCTCACATTTCTTTAGATGGGCTCTAATTTCATAACTGGATTTTTCCATCAACATGCACCAACCCATGCCAGGTATTGAGATCTTGGCTAACAACACTTCCTCGCAGTCTGGTTAGACTACTGTGGCCTACCATAAAGTGTACAGCAAACCATTTTGTATCTAGGAGATCTATCTTGCCATTTGCTCATCAGTGCGGTAAGAGGGAGCAGCTGGTATACCAACCATTTCACTATGGTTGTTAATCAGAAGACATAGATTTTCTCACATTCCCACATTTTTAGATCAAATGTACCAATCTACCCCTGGCAGGTCGGGGAACGTATCCACACCATAGATCATAGTCTCAACCTATACTAGTAAATTGTATGTAGCACCTTTAGTTAAATGAACTTGTCTTGTAGAAGGATTAAAAATCCACCCAAATGCACCTGTCTTGAATCATTTTCATAATTGTAACAGTTAATAAATATCTATATGCACCACCATCTCTAAGCTTCTACGGTCACGACAAAGTACTCCAAGCTGGCAAAGAATGTTTATATGCAAAATGTTTTAAAGCCACTGTGCGTGTACTCTTCCATTCAGACTTGCAAATGTTAATCATACATAAATGTAACAATTTGGGGAGAAAAAGAAAGTGTTCAGACTGTTAAGTCGCTAACAGATAAGTTATCATAGAAACCATATTCACTGCAAAGGTTTAAACTGTAAAAATGGGTTTAGCTTCTTGCTGGCCAAGATACTTTCCCTCACTGCTCTCTATCAATACCTGGGTCACAGATATTCCACATAAAACGAGAAGACATAGGTGTTAAGTCTGTTTTTTTTTTTAAATGTCTACTATGGAGTACTTTGCATCCTGTGTTCTTTTAGCACTTACCATCGCTTACGGTCACTTTGTCTCTTTAACACCTCTTCAGCCCCTGAAATTTAAGACACCTAAATATGGTGAACATTGTAAGATTGCATAATTAACCACAGTATTTGGCAAGTAAACTAATTTTAAATTATTACTACAAAAAACGATTTGTGCATGTTAGTTGAAAATAATGACTTTAAATCCTTTGGGTAGAAAATCTATTTTAATTCATTTTTTTTTCCTCTTCTCTATATAATATCTTGAACCTGTTAAGAAAAATATGCGAATGACAGGATGCTCCCATAAAATGTGTCTACTGTGCAAAATTTTACCCCCATTCTCATTGGGTTTCTTTATGAGCACTGTGGTCTCCCACCTTCTTCATCTTGGCCCATAACTATAGGCAGGTTCTTAGTTTTAAAGTAAGTCTCTGTACAGATAAGGCTGTCTCATGTGTTTCGATGCTCAAATTAGTTTGTAAAATCTCGTACAAACAACTATATGAATCACACCCCTCTTCTGACTCCTAAGACTTTATTCTATTCTCAGGTGCCCTGTAATCTTTGGTCAAGATATTTTTCATTTCCTGAGACAGCCTTGAGATTTGTTGTCACACATCTACTGTGGAGTTCTTTGACTTTGATATGTTTGTGCAGAATTTTCTTCAAGGGCAACCACTCATATCATTTTGCCTTCTCTTCCTCCATACCGGTAATTTTTGATACCATTATGAGATTGACCACAGACAGCGTTTGTCAGGTCGACACCTTCCTTTCACGCATGTTAGTAAGAAATGGAGGATTACATTTTATCAACAAATTTTTCATTATCTGTGCATTTGTGACTCTCATAGACATTTCTCACTTGCCTGTATTACTTCAGTTAAGGGGGCACCCTCGTTGATCCTGGGAGCCGCACATACATAAAATGCATAGGTGGTGTCCTGTGCACCTAACTGGAGTGCCATATCATTGGCATCCACCCCCTCAAGTGACTACTGGCTGACTCTGGGTAGCAAATTTTCCCTGGCAACATATTCGAGGTGCGTTCACACCCCTTCTGGTGGTCTAGGGGAAGATGATGCATGTGTGCCCTCCCCAGCCTTGTGCTAACTCCAGGTATTTCTTCAGTGGTGTTCTGGGGATACCTGGAAAGTACAATTCACGCTTGATGCAGACAATGGAGTAAAACATTCCTTTCACTGGACCTGCAGTGGGGAAAAATGCAACAAGATCTCTTCACCAACCCATGGCAGTGAGGGCAGATTGGTGATAACCAAAAAGCACTCATTCCTGAAAATCCTGTCTGCCACCATGGCCAGCAGATGTAGCCTGAACACACCGATTTCCCCTCGCAAACATGGAGGGAGGTGTCTGTGCATGCTCATTCCCCTCTCATCGCTTCTCAGGGATCAAGAAAAGTCCAAGGCCAAATTGCTTTACACAGATTCTCTGCTACTGAAAAGTGGTGAAGTCTGAGGATGAATAACTAGTCCCCACTTTGCCTTTCATTTGCCGAAGATAACTAAATGGTTTTCTTGTTCTTCAGCTCTATAGTGTATTAAAAAGTGATGGATGGAATTAATTTCAGCCATAGATAATTACTCTCGGCCCCTCTCCCAGTCTGTCGTTATTTTGCACACTATACCACTTAAGTGTGGACCCAGTCTTATGCAAATCAGCCTTGACCTTGCTCCACTGGGAGCAGTCTACCCCGAACTACCAGTCCTGGTCCTCCCGGAACCAGAACACAAGCAACCTAGGAACTGTTGTGCTGTAGTTGGGGCTCATCAGCCGGGTGCGCGTCTGGGCATGCCAGTCCCACTTAGGGCGACACACTAAAGTTGTTGTTGACCTACAGCACGTCAGTCACCCCGACTGATGAACAGTATTCTTCCTTGAGCGAGAAAAGATTTTTACAATTTATTTTCGTTTAACTTGTAAATCATGTGTGTTAGAAAAAGCTATTTTCATCCGCTTAAGTGCATTTATTATTTGTAATTTGTGGCATTTATGAGACTTTCTGCTTGGAAACCAGGAAAGGATGACAAAGAAGATTTTTTATTTATTGGAAGAATGTGTTTTTTGTCTCAAATGCAAAGAATATAACACGAATGCAGAGATTTTGGCGTTTGTGTAGTGCATAGTTTTTAATAGTTAACAACCTCATAATGGTTAAACATGGTTTTCGAAGCAGGTCTGAGGTTTCCATTGCAGATCAGAGTCTAGATCCGCTGTTGGTGTGTTACATTATTTTATTCTAGTGTATCTCTAGGTTTCGGCGATTCTTTTTTTGTTGAGCTGATGGCGTACGAATTGATGTAAGATGGGCGGCTGATTGGCTTTGCCGATTGCGTATGCATTTCCTACGTTGATAAGTTTTCGAGTTGCACTGGAATAATCAATAATCTGAGCTTTTTGTTGGATGGGTTTGTGACATTTCCGACTTTAGCTAAATTTAGTTGCTGTGTTAACAAATATCTTCTGTGTGGTTGTGATGTTGTCTTATACGCCAATGCGTTATGTATTAATGTTGCTGCTAGGTGGCATCTGCTGGTGAATAGCGTGATAGCAGACCAAATAGATTTAGTGTATAATTTGGGGTTTGTTTAGACCCCGACGAATATTTTCTGTTGTGTGGTGTAGGATGAAGTCAACTGTTTACAGTCATGTTAATAGTTTATCTGTTTGGCTCATCTATTGTTGAGCGTTCCTTTGAATGTTTGTGAGCCATAAAAGAGTGAACATTTCGCTGTTGAACCTTTTACAGGGTTTGGCTAACGTATTCAGTTAATGTTTATGTGATGTTTTTAATTGGTTGACGTGGATGGCTAATCTGTGATCAGAAGCACTAGACATATATGTATTGTGCTTGGATTTATGTGATGTACTTTGCCGAATATGTTCTTTGCCTGTTGGGCTGCGCTTTTGGAGTACTGCAAGCCTTGAGTGATCTAGAGATCTGAAAACAACCGTTAAACTTAAAGCGCTGAATTTACCCTTTCGCTTCAGAATAGAACGGAAAATATGTAACTTTGATGTTAACATTGTCGTCCTTTGCAAAACTCCCACGAGGTGAATCTGTTGTCTCCTGATTGGCATTGCCATGGACTGTGAAGTAACTGGCATGATTCTTGGCAGTATCCCACCTTCCATACCATGGGTGTACATGGCTTGGCTGCTTGATGGCTTTGGGGTGAAATAGACGCAGGGGATTAGAAGAGAAGCTGCGGGGACTTTTTAAGACGGGAGAATGCTCACTGTCTAGAAGAAGCAGAATAGAAGGAAAAATCAAAGCCATACCGAAAAACCTTGTGATCCAAAACCGGGGGATCGGCTGCATGGGCAGGGACTTGTAGAGATCAGGATACTGCACAAAACATAGATAGTTGAAGGAAATATAGGCCAGGCGACAGGCGTTCGGTATGGTGATGCAGGGAGAGAGGGCCTATAAAACAACAAAGTGTGCCTGCAAGATGGAAGAGACTGCAGATTAGGCTAGCTCATTGAGTCTTGCAGCTGCTATCATGTAGGTCATGAGACTGAATCTCAGCAAAGCCAATTCAGTGAATCACTTGCCACTGGAAACTTGTTGCTTACATTACGAACCACAGGGGTACAAGTAGATTTGGACTGAAGTGCTACAATTGGCATCCCTTCAGATCCACTTAATAAGAATTTTCTGGTTGGCACAGCTTTCGAGAAACATCTCACCAGGTAAACACACCATCCTGTTCTTAGGGTTTTCACTGACCATTATTGATAATTCAGCATCTCACTCGATGACCCATCCACTCCATGCAAAAACTTAAAGGTTTGCTGTCAAGTTCTTTTTTCACAATCTGTAAGATATGCAGCCTGTTGGTGGTTGCAAAAGGTTGGGTTGGTGTGAGCGCAATACAATCTGGATCAGTCAGCATTACAGAGATGAAAATTATTGAAAAGGCTGTAAACGTTCTTTACTTAACTGCACTGAAAGAAGCCGAATTCTCTAATTCTTCAGTAGCAGCGCATAATGCGGTCCTTTCATTGTGTGTAATGACACTACTCTATTCACCAATAGGTCCAGCCTCCAAACTATTCCACATGGGTCCTTCAAAGAGGACACAGGAGATGCACAGTAGAGATCACCCAGGCCTAGTGATTTGGAGCTCTCACCCCCCCCCCCCCCCCCCCCCCCCCCCCAAAGTACCAAATCCGGGATTTTTGCTGAGAGGTTTGGCATTAGGCATGGATGTACATTAAAACCAAACCGTGTTATTTGAGGTATTTTTCCAAGTATGAGTGCTTATTATGCTGAACCCTCCCTAAATGTTCCTTTATCAAATACCTGTGAAATGTGACTTTGCCCACTGCCACTAAAACTCTCAAAACTGTGACACGTGTAGAAAATAACTATCGCATCTGACAGTGAAACTGAAAGTAGACATTACCTTTTCTTTACATTAAAAAAGAAAGCTTTAGAAATGCAGCCACATCAATTGAGCTGTTACTTAAAAACTGGAAACCTACAGACTCTCTTCACATTCGTACAAATGTGATTGTAGCCCGAGGAGTAAGAACAAGAACACTTGAAAGCTCCACTCCAACCCATATTTGGCCACTTTCTTGTACTGCCTACCCATCCATTGTGCCCTATAGGTCCACATCCCTTGCAGGCACAAATTGCCCCTCTGTTTCTGGGAATGAGCACTAGAGCTGGTTCCTACACATATATTGGGTACCCTGTGCACGTAGGTGTCATCCGGACACTCACTGCTGTCTCATGTCCACTTTAGGATTATGCAGTCCCCATTCACTAGCCCCTTTTTCATTGAGCATTTTGGAATAAAATCCAGATGTCCCTGAAACATCTCATGCAGGATCTAGTGATGCAGAACACCAATGGAGTCACTGTATGAGTAAGCTGCCAAGAGGCTGACAGATCAAGCAGAAGCCCATACAGTACATGAGAGCCTAGCTGGGTAGTCTTGAATCAACGTACTGGACCTCTGGACATGAGGACAAACAGCAGTGTTCCCATGGTTTTCTCCAGTACTATGAAAACCTTAAAGCATGGCACTGAGCTCCTGGGCAGACTGGAACAAGGCGAAGCAGTTTTAGTAGTGTTGTTAGTTTAACAGATGGTTCTACTTGGGAGTGAGCAGCCCTCGAGCTGAGACACCCCGCCCTCTGCATCCATGTCCTTCAATAACAAAGTGTGATTACTTTTCCATATCTTCCTCCCTAAAACGAGCTCTGAAAGGGGACATTTGTGACCATCTTAGATGAAGTGAGCATAACCCTCTGGTGATGCATTCTTTGTCGAAACACATCCAGAGGAAAGCAACACAACTTTAAGGAACCTACTGTTCATTGAATGCACCGGGTAAAAGATACTAACGTGAAGATGGATGTGAACATTTCTTCTGGAGAGCAGCCTCTCTTAGGATAAATCCCTCCAGATGACAATTTCAGTTTAATTTCTTCGAGCTACTTCCAGTTAACTACAAAACATAGGGTAGTAGTGACACTGTACTCATCCTTCTGGTGGAGGGCGATCACCTTTGTTGATACTTCACTTTTGTTGGCGAAAGATAAGAGGGAACGAATTAGAAAAGCAAGCCTCCAGACTCTATGGTCAAAGATACCCAGAATAAAATCTTGGACACAACTATCCAGGCAGACTTTGATGTCGATCTAGAGAAATAGGTGGACATACAATATCTTTCTGACAGTCACAAAGTTAGATGAACTCATGAGTCTCCAACAGTGGTTCCTTATCCCAATAGAATTTCTCTGTTTGCTCCAGTTTTTGATGGAAATATTTCATAAAAGGGTCTCGCAGCTGTACATGGAAAGACAAGGCATCTTCACACCAGGTTTTCAAACCTCTTGAACAATCTTTGCCTTGAGGCACCATTTAGCCTCAAGTAATACTTCCTCCTCTTCATCCATCTACAATACCAGCGCCATACTTTGTGTTCTGTACTTGTTGCGAAGGTCCTGGAGAATCCTGTACGGGAGCCAGGTTCCGCTGTTCTACACATTCAGTAGGTTGTTACCGTTGTTCCTTGAACTGCTGTACATTATAGTAAGGGTGGTTTGAAGGAGCAGGATTGCCATGGCATTGAGCCAATGTATGCATAATGTGATGAAAAAGGACAAATGGACTAGGAGGAAGAAAAGGGATTGGCAATAGAAGAGGGGAAATATTACTAGCAGGAAGAGAGTGATGGCTAGTATTCGTAGGATGACCAGGACCTCTCCTGCATTATTCCAGATTAAGAATGCCTACACTTCCCACAAATAACTGTCTTTCACATGATGATGGCACTTCTAGACATGCATGGAAAAACGTCCACCGTGTTTTAGCTCGTGAAGTAGATGGATTTTTTAAATGGAATATTAAGTTAGCGAACAGTTGTCCTTAGACTGGCTTATTTATACTGGCTGAACCTGTTTTCCCTATAGACTGTCTCTCCTAATTGATAGGTTAGGTTACTCGGTACGAATATCTCTTCAACAGCGACTACAGCAATGAAAGGGGCACAATTCTTCTGTGATCCTTTCCTTGTGAGACTGCCAGATCTGGAACGACTTGGCCCTGTTACTGGAATTTGTTTCATCTGATAAGTCAACTGAGGCAAAGGCTATTGTGTGAGACATTGAAGAGATGGCCCATAACATAATCTACCTATTGATATGACTGCTTCATCTGTTATTGGATATGCCTTGGGATGGACTGCTTGACAAATAAGCAGTTGATGCTCCATTGGCCTTGAAATGGATATAGAAACGACCATTTCTCTGGGACGTTTGCAATTAGTGGTTTGGGAGGGGGAATCCTTTTGTGGTGTCTGAGTCAGTTGCTAGAATCGGAGGCCTAGGATCATCTTTTGTCAGAATTGTTGTTTTTAAACACCTGTTGTATGACGGTGATGTACGTCCAGTATGTAATTCAGTTCCAGTAACAGCAGCAGCCACTGAAGACGAAGCCCTGCTTCTAAGTCACTGACATCTTCATGAGTAACTTTCCCTCCATGCTAGCCTCGTATGATGGATCATGGATTTTCAGGTTCCTTGGAGGCTTAAAAAGCCATAACGTGTGGGTGACTGCTATAGTACAAAATTGTATGACACCCTGAGGTTTATTAATTCCCCCGTGCTCCATTCCCCATCTATCAACCCAAAGCATCATTGTTTCTCAAGGTCAGTAAAGTTTCAGATACCCTTTCGTGACTTTGTGTAAGTTTGAAAACTCCTTCTGGATTTTAGATCACGTAAAACTAAAGTTCATAAGAAGCAGTCATTCTTAATGGTAACAATAAAAGACATGTTTCCCCTTCTTCAGAAATTGTATGTGACTCTCTGTGGCCTGCACATGCAGTAAAAAGGATGCGGTTATTAGCCACAATGGGATGACTTTCTAAAGCAGGGATTGACAGGGTCCATAGGGGGGCCTGTGTTGTTGATTTTTTCCTGCAATTCCATTGATTCACAGAGTTATGTTGAAGATAGTCGAAGGAGGTGGAGGAAGATTACAGTGATCCTAGCATTACTGAAACACATATCTGATATGCTTCAATTTAGAATCATGCATGACTCATTCAACCTGTGCCTGCTGACCTGAGAACCAGCCAAGTCCTCCATGACAGCACGGTTCTCAAATACTTAGTTTGGATAGCTATCCATTTCTGAAGGCTTGGGAGGGTTTTGCAGTCTGCATCTAGAACCTAGGGTATCTTATAAATAATCCGCTGGTAAGTAGGTTAATATTGTGCAAGGATTTATTGAAGAACATACCATTTGACTTTTTTTTTTTTTTATGTATATTTGTTTAAAATTTTCCTGTTACCAGGTATAATGGAATCAAGTCAAGGAATAAAGTCCTAAATTCGTTGCGGTGCCACACCACTTTAATTACTTGCCTATAAAATCTGCAGTGAGAGGGAGCACACTAAAATACAATATCTTCTTCCTTCCTAACCGGCATCAAATATAGCTTTGAGTCATCCTAGTGTTACACAGCTTACGGGGGGTGTTCACCACATACTTACCACTATCCCTACTTTGGTCAGTGTCTGTATGGCACCATAGGTGACGGTGATAAGAAAATGTGGTTATTAGCTCTGTTGTTATGTGGACACTGTGTACCTTTTCTGCTCAGTGTACACTCAAACTCGTTATTTAAACTTCCTCAGCAAAATCAAGTGTAATGCATAGCACCACTTGTGACTTAGCACTGATAAAAATGAAATAATATTTGGAGAGGATAGTTTTGATCAGGTCTGACGTTTGGCGGTAAGGTCTCTATCACTCCTCCTAGTAACACTGAAGTCATCTTTGAACCCCAGGTAGACCCTCTTACTTACTGTTTTGGATGCTCAGACCCCTTTAAAGTCCTGCATCATTTACTAGTTCAAAATCATTCCCTCTGTGGGTCGGGGTCTCATTTCCAATTAGCTGCACTAAGGGAATGCCAGAGCTAGACTGGCCTCTTTTTACACTGGGCATTTCCTTGGTGGGCTGCAGCCCGTGGAAGTCGGTTTGGAAAGTTCAGGTATGATCCTGGTGCTCCTGTAAATCCCCCCCCCCCCCTTTCCTATTAGTTTCAGCGGGCATAAGGATACTTTGTATTTTCTAAAGCGCTTAACTCATCCCAAGAGGGATATCCCAGCGCTAGGAGATAGGACTGAAGAGAGACGAGAGATCACGATTTGAGAGACCGGAGTGAGAGAGGATGGATGGAAAGGAGAGGATGGGGCTGCTTTGAACATCTTTAATTGACGTTAGGGAAACTGGATTAAAGACCTATGGCCGCCTAGTTTTGTATTTTTATTTTTTTACTTTGAATAAAGCTACCGACTTTTTTGCAATTTTAAATATCATGAACTCGGCCCGAGGACATCGGAGAGCTTTACATAAGGTCACTTTTTTATTTTTTATTTTAGGTACAGTGAGTTAACTTTTGTGCCCAGAATTACAGGATGTTGAGCCTCACGCTGGGTGTTGGACCTGGTCCCCCTATCAAAGTCGGCAGCTGTGACCTTAAGCCGCTTCTTTTCACTGGGCGTTCTTTACTCTCCCTTTCTTGTACTGTGGTTCTGGTCGATTTGTACAAGTTTTAGCGACATCGACGTCACTGTTCGCCTAAATACATGTCGAAGTTAGATTAGATTTGCTAATGATGCACCTTTCTGCCATTGTAAAGGAGTAAATAGTGCAACCTGGCTGGGATCAAAATCAATAGGGGCTATGAAGCAAATGTAGTAATTATGAAGCACTTTAGGTAGGACGACCTGCTCTTTAATAGATTACTGGTGGGTGCAAAAGGGACAAATATTTTCTACTTCAGAACAGACAAGATATCAACACCGGAGATTTTTAGGGTCGAGCCCGTGAGACTTGTGTACAGTAAAAGGCTTGTAGCTTGCCTGTCCCTCATCATTTGTTGGCTTGAATGGCACTCTACTTTAAAGCCTTGTAATTCGTCCCTGCAGGCCTGATATTATTTGCGTTCCTCCAAGCACTGATTGATTCAACTTAATCGGTGCCCGTCCGCTGCTACCGATGTGATTGAGTTAGTATTTCATTTTTTGTTTTTTAACTTCTAATGCCCCGCAAACAGAAGATGTGACTGTCAGAAACGTGCCCAGCAGGACAAACAAAATTGCAAAGTTTTTTATTTTTTAAAGCTAACTTTCTTTTATTTTGCCAATCGTGTTTTCTCACTTAGCACTCATGTTTCTTTTGTTTTTCTTCATCAGGCTGTTCTCAAAAGATGATTATCTGGTTTTAAATATTGCAAAACGACATTGTTTCGTTATTATGTGTAATTTCTGAAAAGATGCTTCACATAATCAGGCAGTCCACCCCTCCTCACCCCACCCCAATCAGCCCCACTCCACTCCACCCCAGCGGAACCTACCCAACTCCAATCCTCCAAACCCACCCCAATCTAATCTGCCTCACTCCAGTTCGCCCCATTCTAACCCAAAACAATCTACACCATTCCTTCAATCCAAAACAATATGCCCCACTTCAGTCTGCCCCATTTCAATCCAAACCAGTCTGCCCCATTCCAGTCTGCCCAATCCAAAACATTGTGCCCCACTGCAATCTGCTGCAATCCAATCCAAAAACAATCTGCCCCCCCTGCAGTTCAAAACAATGGGGCCCAATCCGCCTCACTCCAATCTGCCTCACTTTAATCCAGGACAATCTGCCTCACTTTAATCCAGGACAATCTGCCTCACTTTAATCCAGGACAATCTGCCTCACTTTAATCCAGGACAATCTGCCTCACTTTAATCCAGGACAATCTGCCTCACTTTAATCCAGGACAATCTGCCCCACTTTAATCCAGGACAATCTGCCCCACTTTAATCCAGAACAATCTACTCCACTCCAATCCAAAACAGTCTGCCCCACTCCAGTCCACCCCACTGCAGTCCAAAACAATCTGCCCCACTCGATCCAAAACAATACACCCACTTAAGTCCAATACACCCACACCAACCCAACCCAATCCAAGCCACTCCAGTCCACCCTGATACAATCCGCCCTACTCCAGTCTATCTCCACTCCAGTCCAGAACAATGTGTCCCAGTCCTAACTGCCCCACTCCAGTCTGCACCACTTCAGTCAGTTTCAGTCTGCCCATGCCAATCCATCTCACTCTGCCCCACTCCAATCAGCCCCACTTTAAAACACAACAACCTGCCCCACTCCAATCGCAAACAATCCACTCCAATCCAAAACAATCTGCCCCACTCCAGCCCCCCACTGCAGTCCAAAACAATCTGTCCCACTCAATCCAAAACAATATACCCACTTCAATCCAGTTCACCCCATCCCAATCCAGTTCACCCCACTCCTATCCAGTTCACCCCACTCCTATCCAGTTCACCCCACTCCTATCCAATCCACCCCACTCCTATCCAATCCACCCAACCCAATCCAAGCCACTCCAGTCCACCCTAATACAATCTGCCTTATTCTAGTCTGTCCCCACTCCAGTCTATCCCACTCCAGAACAATGTTTCCCACTCCTAACCACCCCACTCTGCACCACTCCAATCAATTTCAGTCTGCCCACTCCAGTCCATCTCAATCTGCCCCACTCCAATCAGCCCCACTTTAAAACAAAACAACCTTCCCCACTCCAATCCCAAACAATCCACTCAAATCCAAAACAATCTGCCCCACTCCATCCCAATTCACCCCACTCCCAACCACCCCAATCCAGTGCACCCCACACCAATCCAGCCCAGTTAATTCTTCCTCACTCAAATCCAATACACCTACCCTAATCCAAGCCACCCCACCCCAAACCACTCCAGTCCGATCCACGCCACTTCACTCCAATCCAACCCACTCTACTAAAGTACAAACCACAACTCTCCAATCCAAACACTCCAAGTCCACTGCTACCTAATCCACCTCACACCAATCCAACCCACTTCACTACAATCTTCTTCAATCCACCCTACTCCAGTCCACTCTAAACCATCTTAATCTACCCCAACCCACTCCACCACTCTCCAATCCGAACCACCTCACCCCAATCCGAACCACCTCACCCCAATCAGATCCACCCCACTCTAATCCAGTTCACCCCACACCACCCCAATTCAGTCCACCCCACTTTAATCCAATTCACTTCACCCTAGTCTGATCCACCCCAATTCGAGCCACCCCAATCCAGTCCACCCCTTTCTAATCCAATTCACCCCAATCCAGACCACCCCAGTTTAATCCAATCCACCCCTCCACTCCACCCCATTCCAATCCACTCCACCCCATTCCAGTCCACCCCACCCCACCCCAGTCCATTACACTCCAGTTCATTCTATCCAGCCTACCCCTCACCTGTCCAATTCACCCCACTACAATCCACCACACCCTAAACCAATCCACCCCATCCAAGTTCAGTTCCACCCCACTTCAATCCAGTCCATCTACCTCATTCCACTCCACCTACTCTAATACACCCCACCCCACCCAACCCCATTCCAATCCACCCCACCCAACCCCCATTCCAATCCACCCCACCCAACCCCCATTCCAATCCACCCCACCCAACCCCATTCCAATCCGCCCCACTTCACTCCACCCCAATCTGCCCCACTCCACTCCACCCCACTCCACCTCAATCCAGTTCACCCCACTACAATCCAGAAAACCCCACTGCAGCCCACCACACCCCAATCCAATCCACCCCGTCCAATCCACCCCGTCCCCGTCCCAGTTCAGTCCACCCACACCATCCCAGTTCAGTCCACCCCACTCCAGTCCAATCCATCTAGCCCACTCCAGTCCAATCCATCTAGCCCACTCCACTCCAATCCATCTATCCCACCCCACTCCAATCCAATTCATCTAGCCCACCCCACTCCAATCAACCCGTCACCCCACCCCAATCCAGTCCACCCCAGTCACCCCACCCCAATCCACCCAACTCCAATACAATCCGCCCGCTCCTCTCCAGTCCACTCCACCCCGCTCCCCTCCAGTCCACTCCACCCCGCTCCTCTCCACTCCACCCCGCTCCTCTCCACTCCACCCCTCTCCTCTCCACTCCACTCCACCCCGCTCCTCTCCACTCCACTCCACCCCGCTCCTCTCCACTCCACTCCACCCCGCTCCTCTCCAGTCCACTCCACCCCGCTCCTCTCCAGTCCACTCCACCCCGCTCCTCTCCAGTCCACTCCACCCCGCTCCTCTCCAGTCCACTCCACCCCGCTCCTCTCCAGTCCACTCCACCCCGCTCCTCTCCAGTCCACTCCACCCCCGCTCCTCTCCAGTCCACTCCACCCCCGCTCCTCTCCAGTCCACTCCACTCCGGTCCTCTCCAGTCCACTCCACTCCGGTCCTCTCCGGTCCACTCCACTCCACCCCACTCCGGTCCACTCCACTCCACCCCACTCCGGTCCACTCCACTCCACCCCACTCCGGTCCACTCCACTCAAATACAATCCACCACACTCAAATCCAATACACCCCACTAGCCCTGTTACACCATTCCAAAGCACCCACCCTAATCCACCTCACCCCATTTCATTCCATCCCACTACCTCCCAATCCACTCCACTACCTCAGTCTACTCCAACAAACGCCACCCTATTCCACTCCATCCCATGAAACTCTCTGCCACTGAAGAACTGAACTACACTCCCCTCTACTCAACACCGCTCTATTCCCTGTCCTCCACTCTACTACCCTCCAGCAAATCCACTCTATAGCACTGTACTTCCTCGCTTCACCCGACACTCCACACCATTAACTTTTAGCCATGTTAGACAGCAGCCACAGTGGTGTACACCATGGCAAAACACGTTGCCAAAACCAATAGCTCTTGTATAGACGAGATCTATTGTCGCGCCGCGCGGTGTGGCGCGAGCCGAGAGCTCGACTTCGACCGGGCGTTCGGCTCGGGCCGCGCACCGCGTTATTAAGACGCGGCGCGCCCCCAGCCTCTCCTGCGCGTTTCGAGGCCCCAGATTTGCTTGGGGCCTCGTTCTTCCTTCTGCCTTTCACTGTCCCAGGGGTCTCTGAACCCTCTTACCTGTTTTTCTTCGTTTCTTTGTCCTTTCTTCTGTTTGCAGTCTGTTGTGTGCCTTTCTTTGTCTTTTCCTCCTTCCCAGATTCCTGTGCTTTCCCAGCATTCCTTGTTCCCTATTCTCTATGGTTCCTCTACTATTCTGTTCTATATATTGTTTCCCTATCTAAGATGGTGTCCTTTTACTTCCTGTGGGTCACTTCCTGTTTGTTGGTATATAAGGGCTGTGTTTTTCCTCTTTCCTTGCGCTGCAACACTTTCTGCTCAGTTGGTGTCTTCGCTCCTGATTTCCTTGCCTTTTGGTTTTGGACTCAGCATTCTGTATTTTCTGATTTTTGCTCCTTTTGGATTCCTGTTTGTTGTTCTTGTTTTTCTCCAGGACTTTTCCTGTTTGGAGGTTTTTCCCCTTGGAAGGGGTTTTTCCCTCTGGCGCTACTTTCTGAAGGGCACGGTCTGTTCTTGGTGTCTCCATTGCCTACAGCACCGTGGCTACCAGAAAGAGTCGCCCCTTTTTGGGCCAAAGCCGAACATTGAAGATTCACGCCACCAGATCTGCAAATTCCAGGCGCAAGCAGCACGTGAGTCGTGACAGATTGCAGCGCCTAACCATTCCGACGTCCTCAAACACCATGGATAATACAGTGGCGGCTGCTGCAGATCCGGAGCAATCTCTGTTAACCACGATTCAGCAACAAGCCCAGGAGTTGCAACAACTACGTAATGAAAATGCTGCGTTACGACAGGCTTTGGCCCTCCGCACCAGTGATGTTCCGACAATCTCCGCTTCTACCCCTTGTTTCTCTGGTGAACCAACCAAGCTTCGCGAGTTCTTGGATGCTTTAACGGTGTATTTCGCCTTCCGACCTACGCAATTCTCCCACGACAGGACCAAGGTGGGTTATCTTATCAGTGCCTTATCCGGCCCAGCCTTGGCCTGGGCAACCCCGATGGTGTCCTCCGACGACCCTGTATTGTCAGACTATTCCGCCTTTGTGAGTCGCTTCAAACAAATGTTTAGCCGTCCTGGATTGGAAGCCTCCGCTGAAGAAGCCTTGTGCGACATCCAACAAGGCTCCCAAGACGTCCTGCAATATATAACCCGTTTTCGTCAGCTGGCGGCAGAGACCACTTGGGTGGAACGTACTCTGGTAACATTATTTCGTAGAGGACTCAAAGAAGAAATAAAGGATGAACTAGTGCATTCTACCAGAGCGGAAGATCTTCGTGGCCTGATGGATCAAGCACTGTCCATCGAATATCGTCTTCGGGAACGGAGATCGGAAAAGAAAAGGAGTAGAGGGTTTACCCAACCAAGTAGCTCCCGTGCATACCTGCAGCGTTCCGAGGAACCTCGCACTCCTGCTAGAGACATCGAAGGGGAACCCATGCAGGTGGATACTACCCGAGGTCCGCTCTCTGCTAGTGAACGAGAAGACAGACGCAAGAGAGGGTTGTGCCTGTATTGTGGTTCTGCTGGTCACATACTCCGTACCTGTCCAGTACGTCCGTCCAGACCTTCGGGAAACGCCACCTCCCGTCCTCTGTAAGAAGGGAGAGGACGGGATCTACAGCTATACCTTCCATTAGCTCCTTTAATGACAATACAACTGCCTTGTTCATCTTTCCTGTCCTGTTACAACTTCCTGACGGTCGTCAAGAAAAGACTATGGCATTACTAGACTGTGGTGCTAGTGGTATATACATGGACAAGACATGGGCTGCTGCTAACCTAGTTCCTACTCAAGCAAAAGAAGTACCCGAACAGGTACACACTGTGGATGGATCTTTGATATCCTCTGGTCCTGTAGACACCACTACCCTGATGTTAAGTCTACAGGTGGGAAACCATCAAGAACACATCTCCTTCGATCTTATTACGTCCCCTAACCATACCATCATTCTTGGAATTCCGTGGCTCATTAGACATAACCCATATATAAATTGGGTTACCCGGACAGTCTCTTTGTCTTCGCAATTTTGTCACGAGAACTGTTTTACTTCCGACAAGTATTGGTCTCCGAAAAGATCCTTAGCTACTGAAGGTGCCACTGGTATGTCCATTAATACGGTCCAAGGGTCCCAGACCACTATTTGGAGTTTCAGGATATTTTCCAAAAACCGTCAAAACCTGTGCTACCTCCACATCGAGAATATGATTGTGCAATTCCATTAGAACCCGGCACAATTGTTCCTTTTGGGAGGATGTACTCCCTCACGGAACCCGAAAGGGAAGTTCTAAAGGAGTATCTGGACGAAAATATACAGAGTGGTCTTATTGTTCCATCGTCGTCTCCGGCTGGGGCCCCTCTCTTTTTTGTGCCCAAGAAGACTAAGGATCTTCGTCCGTGCCTGGATTTTCGAGGTCTGAATAAAATCACCATTAAAGATCGTTATCCTTTGCCTCTCATCAGGGACATACTGGAAGCAATCAGAGGGGCCCAACGTTTTACTAAATTGGATTTACGAGGAGCCTACCACCTTTTACGCATAAGAGAAGGCGACGAATGGAAGACAGCATTCAGGACCCCATTTGGCCATTTTGAATATAGGGTTATGCCGTTTGGTCTTACTAACGCCCCGGCAATCTTCCAGAGATTTATGGACTCAGTGTTTTCAGACCTACTTAATCAGACAGTCGTGATCTACCTAGATGACATTCTTATTTATTCTAGAAATCCTGAACTCCATACTTCCCATGTGAAACAAGTTCTTCAAAGACTTCGTGATCATCAACTATTTTGCAAACCAGAGAAATGTGAGTTCGACATAACGGAAGTCAAATATCTGGGCTATCATTTAAGTCCCACCGGCATAGCTATGGACCAAGAAAAGGTACAAGCTATCCTAGAGTGGCCTTCTCCTTCTACCATAAAAGAAACACAATGTTTCCTAGGTTTAGCAAACTTCTATCGACAATTCATTCTAGACTTTGCCAGTCAGACTAGCCACATAACTCACACCTTAAAGAAGGACAATTTAAAGAAGGGATTTGTCTGGACTGAGGCTGCTGAAGCAGCCTTTCAAAGCTTAAAGAGAGCCTTCACCCAAGCCCCCATCTTAAGACATCCAGATACCACCAAGCAATTTATAGTAGTAACTGATGCTTCTGAGAGAGCCATCTGAGCTGTCTTACTCCAACGACAAGAGGATGATGGCCTTGAACATCCTGTTTTCTATTTGTCTCATATCCTTTCCACAGCTGAACAACATTATTCCGTACTTGAAAGGGAATTATTGGCTCTGAAAACAGCCTGCCTTGAGTGGAGGCAGTTTCTGATGGGTTCCAAGGAACCATTTGAGGTGAGGACAGACCACCGTAATTTACAATGTTTAAGAAATTTTGTATGCCAGAATAGTCGTCAGGCCCGCTGGGCCTTTTTCTTCAGTCAGTACGATTTTTATATTACATATATTCCAGGATCCCAAAACATTCTGGCTGATGCTCTGTCTCGCCGATATCCAGAGTGTTCTCCTTCCTCATCCCAGTATCTTCTAGAACCCAGTAAGATCATTGGAGTGGCTCAGTCTTTCCTGGAAGAAGTACAACAAGAATACGCCAACCAATCGGACCATGACATGGAAGAACTAAGACCATTATTGTACAAGAAACAAGGATATTTTTATTACCAAGACCTGATATTCCTCCCTACAAACAAGGTGCAAAAGAAAGCATTACAGATGTGCCATGATTCCCCTGTAGCTGGTCACAGAGGCATCAAAGCCACACAAGAATTACTTTCACGATTTTTTTGGTGGCCTACCTGGAAACTGGATGTGGAAAGATACGTTCAGGCCTGTCCCATATGTGCCCAAGTCAAAATACCTCACACCAGACCGGCAGGATTACTACAACCTTTGCCTGTTCCATCGGCCCCATGGCATACTATCTCTACTGATTTTATGTGTTCGCTCCCACCATCAGCAGGAAACCGGGTTATCATGGTCACAGTGGATTCTTTCACAAAGATGGCTCATTTCACTGGCCTAAAAAAGCTGCCTACTTCCCAAGAACTAGGTCAAATATTCATAGATCATGTCTTCCGTCTCCATGGACTTCCACATACCATAATCTCTGATAGAGGACCTCAGTACATCTCCCGATTTTGGAAGCATTTTTGTAAAATACTGAATATGAATAGAGCCCTGTCTTCAGGGTTCCATCCTCAGACCAACGGACAGACTGAGCGTCTGAACCAAGGACTAGAGCAATATCTTCGATGCTTTTGCAATTCTACCCAAAGTAACTGGAGCACTTACCTCTCTTTAGCTGAATTTTCCTACAATAACTCAGTCCATAGTGCCTCCAAGGTCACTCCCTTTTTCTGTTCCTATGGTTTTCATCCTACCTCTTTCCCTACTTCTCCACAATCCAACTCTCCTCTACCTGCTATTAACTATTTCTCCAAATGCCTTCTCCAACTCCATAAACTAATTCGATCTAATTTGTTACATACCAAGAGGTATATGAAGAAGGCTGCAGACAAGAGACGTACAACCAATCCAAATTATCATCTGCAAGATAAAGTCTGGCTCTCCTCCAAATTCTTGCCCTCACGTCTCTCTCAAAACAAGTTCACACCTCGTTACTATGGGCCTTTCCGTATTCTCCAGTTGGTCAATCCTGTCACTGTCCGTCTTCACTTACCCCATACATGGAAGATCCATCCGGTTTTTCATGTTTCTCAGCTTAAACCTTATGTGCCTGATCCTTACTCACGTCAGTTTCCTTGTCCACCTCCTGTCCTTGTGAATGATGCTCCTGAATATGAAGTGCAGGAAATCTGTGACTCTTGTCTTTTTCATAAACGACTTCAGTATCTGATTCATTGGAAGGGTTATCCTCTCAGTGAATGTTCATGGGAAGATGCCTCTTCCGTTCACGCTCCTCTCCTGACTCAACGCTTTCACTGTTTATTCCCTCTTAAACCTGGGCCTTCGGGAGGGGGACCTACTGTCGCGCCGCGCGGTGCGGCGCGAGCCGAGAGCTCGACTTCGACCGGGCGTTCGGCTCGGGCCGCGCACCGCGTTATTAAGACGCGGCGCGCCCCCAGCCTCTCCTGCGCGTTTCGAGGCCCCAGATTTGCTTGGGGCCTCGTTCTTCCTTCTGCCTTTCACTGTCCCAGGGGTCTCTGAACCCTCTTACCTGTTTTTCTTCGTTTCTTTGTCCTTTCTTCTGTTTGCAGTCTGTTGTGTGCCTTTCTTTATGTCTTTTCCTCCTTCCCAGATTCCTGTGCTTTCCCAGCATTCCTTGTTCCCTATTCTCTATGGTTCCTCTACTATTCTGTTCTATATATTGTTTCCCTATCTAAGATGGTGTCCTTTTACTTCCTGTGGGTCACTTCCTGTTTGTTGGTATATAAGGGCTGTGTTTTTCCTCTTTCCTTGCGCTGCAACACTTTCTGCTCAGTTGGTGTCTTCGCTCCTGATTTCCTTGCCTTTTGGTTTTGGACTCAGCATTCTGTATTTTCTGATTTTTGCTCCTTTTGGATTCCTGTTTGTTGTTCTTGTTTTTCTCCAGGACTTTTCCTGTTTGGAGGTTTTTCCCCTTGGAAGGGGTTTTTCCCTCTGGCGCTACTTTCTGAAGGGCACGGTCTGTTCTTGGTGTCTCCATTGCCTACAGCACCGTGGCTACCAGAAAGAGTCGCCCCTTTTTGGGCCAAAGCCGAACATTGAAGATTCACGCCACCAGATCTGCAAATTCCAGGCGCAAGCAGCACGTGAGTCGTGACATCTATTGGCTTTGCCAGTGCTTGTTTTTTTTTTTTTCCAGTTTCTCCGGTATTGAGAAGGGCCATCGACAAAAGTGCTGAGGGGTGGGAGGGGGACAGAAGATAAACTCGTTCTAAAATTGCCCAACATGCAGCCTAGTTGTCTGAATAATGGCAGTGGCTTTTGCCTATTTTCACAATAAATTAAATCCTAATTACTTACAGTTTTAGGCCTTTACGTTTTCTCAGATGTCATAATTCTGCTATGGTTAAATGGTGTAATGAACTACTAAAATTGTTGCAGTAACTCACACCACCTTCCAGCCACTCGCACATTCACAGAACTAGCGCACAGTAAGTGCCAGGAACCACCCGATGTGGCGCAGGATATGACAAGACCTCAGCAAATATCTACACCGGAGGCTTTGAAACTGGGGACCGTGCCCATCTAGTGGGGCTTGAATTGATCTCAAGGGGTGGGTGGAAGGAGAACGCCATGCCCTGGCCAAGAGAGCGTCATGGCGAGAACAGTGCATTGTTAGTGAAAACAAAACTGAGGGGCAGCCAGCAATAAAGACACTGCGGTGTGAGGTGGAGAGAATGAAGACACTGGTATTAGGTGGTGGGAATGAAGACACTGGTGTGAGGTGGAGAGAATCAAGACACTGTGGTTCAAACATACATCGTATTTCTTGTGAAGTGTGGCTATTTGAGACATTAATTGGAGCTCACGTCTCATCTTTATACCTCTTCGCTGAACACAGAAATGCATGCTGTGTTGCACTATTCAGTGGGATTTACTCTGCGTCTCAGAAAAGAAACCATTCCGGGGCTACCAACACATCTCCCCATGTGAGGCGGCACTGATGTGGTCTCGGAGCGTCAGCTGCCTTCATCTTCGAACATTACACTCTTTGGAGGGCAGCGTCTCCGCGGCGCACCTCCCACTCTGCTCAGACTTCCTAGCGGGAGCCTTTTGTTGTGGCTGGAGCTTGCCTGGTAAAGTGGACTACGCACGATGCCGCCGGCCTCTCAGCCTTTCTTGGGTGCCTCCTAATGGCTTTTATTATTGGAGTCATTTTATTATATTAAATGTCAGGCTGCCTTTGGATAGTGATTGTTTACTTATGTTTTAAATGTAATAGCGGGAATGACCCAGGTGCCCTCTCTCGAGTCTTGTGCGAGGGCTGGGGCTGCAGGTCTTTGTTAGAACCCCTGTTGAACGGTGTGTGTGGTGGTAGTCCGGGTGCAGGAAGAATCGCTGCATATGTGGTTCGAGCAGGTATTCATGGCTGCACAGATCCCAGCCTCTTAGGACACTTTTGCACGTATTGATTGTGTCACCCTCACTCACTACTGTCCCTTCTTGAACACATGTGCTGTTCCCAGTATTTGTTACGTCGAGGCCTGGGTTTGCGACGTTTTGTGTGCTTTCTGAAAGCTTTTCTGAGAATTCATTTCACCCATTGATTACTATTAGCTTTGTGGTTTGTAACTCGCGCGTGCTTTCTGTTTGCTGGATGTATTCTTTTTAGGCTGACCAGCTTGATTCTGACCGTTCGTTGGAGCATAGTCTGTTTGCTGTATCCTTCCACAAACTCGTTTTCTGCAAACAGGTCTTTAAACTGTGTTTTAACTTGTCACATTTGATGCGCATTGAAAGACAGATGTCAAATGTCAAGCTCTGTCTTCCAAGGGAGCTTGGTGTTTACTTACTGTTACTTTCAAGCGAGAAAAGTTGTGGTAATCTTGTGAAACAAATGTTTGTTTTTTTGTAGCACACAGCAAAAATGAACTGTGCTGATATTTCTGAATTTATCAGAATTAGAAAAGAACAAATACTGCTTTTTTTTTTTTTTATTTTTTTTTACTAACTATGAAGTGTGCTGTAACCAAATATCGAACGCGGTCAGAACACATGAAAACACTAGGTGGTTACATTGCCATACATTGTTTGTGCTCAGTAAAACAGTATGTATGTGTAAATGTAATGATTGTTTCATTTGAAAATGTGTTGTCTAATGGCAGTGCGCTATCATACCATGCATACTCCACACTACACCACTCCACTCTGCACCCTTCCACTCTACACCATGTCTCTCCGTTCTGTGAATACTCCAATCTACGATGCGCCACCCAGTCTACTCCCCTCCACGACGCACCACTCCAGTCTAAAGCACTGTATGCCCCTCCACTCTACCCTGCTCCACTTGATCTACTTCAGTATGCCCCACCTCCCTAAACCTCAATCTACCCCACTCCAATGTACCCCAGTCTAGCTGAATCAACTCCAATCTACCCCACCCCACTCCACTCCAATGTACCTCACTCAGGTGTGTGGAATCCCTAAAGGCAAACGCCCAGGACATATTGTTTGGGGTCAATGACTACAAGTTTTCAAGTTTATTTTGTCCTTGGGATAAGTAGGCCCAACCTTCTATAGCACAAACCCTATGGCTGCGAATTTACAGTACCACATTAAAGAGCAGGGTAAGTAATTGTCTGCATTTGAGCTAATGTGTCCATATATTAATGCTATTCGAAATTGTATTTAAGGTTCATTAATACAAAGCATTTATTATTAGGGTGAGAGTTCTAAATAAATGCTGTAAGCTCGGACTGCACTACTGAAAATGGTTCCAGTAAAATAACGTGTATACATATTTGCGAATTTTAAAATATGAGGCTACCTCTAATGCTTCCAGAATGCCCTCTGATTAAATACAAATTTTTGCAGAAGCTTGAATGCAAAATTGTTAATTTTTTTTCTTTTAAAATAACGGCCCTCATTATGAACACGACAGTAAAAACCACTGTGTTCATGCTGGTGGTCAAAACACTGACCGCCAGCGCCCCCGGATCCCCGTTGGCTGTATTAGGAACAATCCTGTGGGCCGGCGGGTGGAAACATTGCTTCCACCCGCCGGCCCACAGGAATTCCTGGCCGGGACATTGACGGCGGCTCCACTCTGTGTGGCAGGTGCAGCTGCACCCATCGGGCGGTGACCTGCGCGATGGGGCACTGCACCAGGGCCCCTGCACTGCCCATGCCAAGTGCATGGGCAGTGCAGGGGCCCCCAGGGGTGCCCCAGTGCACCACTTCCGCCAGCCTTTCCCTGGCGGGGAAACCCACCAGGGAAAGGCTGGTGGCTGCGGAATCATTATCTGAGGGGTAGCACCGCTGCCCTGTTGGATAATGTTTCCTACCGCCGCCAGGCTGCCTGACGTAGGCAGCTTGGCGGTGAGTGAGGGCTGTCAATTGCAGCCCTCATGGGGTTCATTATGTGGCGGTGTGGCCCGCCATGCCGGCTGGCGGTCTTCCCCGCCGGCATGGCGTGCCACACCGCCCTGTTCATAATGACCGCCCAAATGTTGACAAAAAAAATGCAACCCCGGGGAGGTGTAGGGGCGGGGGGGGGGGGGGAGGTAAGGTACCATTTCTTAAAAGCATAATTTAATAAAATGTGTTTCTGCTTGCAAACAATATTCATAATGGAAAGCCTCTGTAACCAGTTTCAACATGTCAATGGGAAACATGAGTATAAACAAGCATTGACAAAGCCAGTAGGTCCAACATTGGTGGTCAGTCTTTTGGTTTTGTCAATGCGTGTCTGTTTTGACCTGGCTTTTGTAAAACCTTGTTGTTGTGGGCGCTGCTGGACCCTCACCATTGTAACAAATATTAGCAGAAAGCAAAAATATTTTTGGTTGTAATAAGCACATGTTGCCACAGTAGTTCCTGGCACTGAACAAAACTATTTGTGTGCTGATATGCTTCTAGTGAAAGAGCAGATTGCGATCTTTGTAATGTAATGTAAAATGAATTTATAGCACACGGAAATTGTCACGTGTGAGTGTATCCAGGCGGTGAGTAGGAGCAGGTTCAGCACATAAGATCAGTCCCAGTGAAGCCGGCCGATAGACGGGTAGAGAGAGAGAGAGATAATTTTTATAAAACAAAAGGTCTTGAATAACACCGGACATAATTAGGAGCCCAATTCTTAAAGAAAGTCACAGAAGTGCACCCATAGTATATGTCTTTGCATTAGTGCAGATTTGTGTATTTCAAGAATTTACAGAAGTAGACCAGGAAATCATAGTCCTAAAAAATATTTGTATAGTGTATTTTAGCACAAGCAAATATTTCAGGTGTAGATTTGCTCATGTGAAAACCTGTTGAGTGTCTACAAGTTTACTTTCCCTTTAACCACTTTTTTCCCTACCCTGGAAGACATTTTCCTTCTGACCCTTGTCGGGAGTACATTTCCAACCTTTCTCAATTATGGGAAATGACTAGTCAAAACCCTTAAAACATGCAAGTTAATAGGTTTGCACTGTCTTAAAAAGGCAATGCCTGTCTAAAAAATGCAATGCCTGTCTAAAAAAGGCATTGCAGCCTTGGAACTATTGATTACCGCCACCTCCTGCCCCAGTATGAAAATCTGCAGAAAGGTGGCAAACAAAGAAATTGCTAGTATTCAAGCCCTACTATAGTACGAGCCCCGGTATAATCAGAACTCTAATATGAGATTGCTGCCATAATTTGTTGCCACACTACATGGCACCAAAGGGAGAAATATACTTTTTTTACGGGACAAGTAGATTTATGAAGCAACCTGTCCCATAAATAACAAGATATTTTATTAAATTCCACACCCCAGCCCACTCAAGATTACCCCACTTTACTCCATTGCGCTCTACCGCAGTCCACCCCAATCTGCCCCGTCCCACTCCAATCTATCCCATTTTAGTACTCCAGTTAACCCCACTCTAATCCACAGCACTAACTTTAAGCACTGCAGAACAGCAGCCACCCTGGTGTACAACAAGGCAGAAATGCATTGCCAAACCAATAATGTTTGCATCGGCGAGAACGTTTGGCTATGCCAATGCTTGTTGAATATGCCTCTTCTTAAATATTATGTTCTGGTAGGGGAAAAGGAGGGGAATACTGATGAACGAGTTTTGTCAGTTTAAATCCTTTGTCTTGCTTCCCGTGAAGTTTGCAGTTATGTGCTTGGGGACGCAGGCTGTAGTGAGTGTGGCTAGGACTGCCTGTAGTTTCCTAGAATATGCACCTGTAGTTTCCTGGAATATGCACTTAGTTTCCTAGAATATGCACAAGCACTACTGGTAATGGTGCAGGCCCGCCAGACTTTCCATTCAAGGTTTAGTTAAGAAAAAATATAGGGCTTACTGTGTAGGCCTGAGATCCACGGTGGATTATAAGGGAGAAGTTTCATCTTGAATTTAGAAATGAAAGGTAGGGTTTTTCATCATGGGGAAGGATGCCTCCTGGCTAACGTTAGATTGAGACTTCGGCTTTTTGATTGATTTTTTTTTTTTCTTTTCTTGCTTCTTTCTGTATGTTTGGCGCCTCACTCTCTTTTGACTCATTTACCGATGACCCTCTTTTTCTCACCTTCGTACAGTTTTACTTTTTACACTTTGCTTGGCTCATCATCCACCACATTTTGCTCATGATCTACCATTCCTGTCTCTTCTGCGTTTTTATCCTCTTGCCTATTCCATTTCTCCATCCATCTTTTTCTGTCTACTGATTTGCTCTCCATTTACTCTCTAGGTTTCTCGTCACTCTTACCTCTTGTGTGTATTAGCTTGCTTTTCTCTCTTATCTTTCCTGCCACACCTTTACTTATCTGATCACTGTTTCTTCTCTTCCTACTTTGCCTCTTCCTTCCTACATGCATTTATGTGGGTTGTGCATCGCGGACGTTCTTTTTCCCTGCATAAGTGGGCTTTCTGCAGCTCCTCAAGGACACCATTTCAGATTACTTAAGCCCCTCAAACCGTTCTTGAACATGGTTTTTCATAGAATCTTCAAGTTTTTCACAGGAAAAAGGAGTAAATTTTTGCTCTGCACTTAAAACTACCATCTGTGCACCCAGCTGACCCACCCTTCTTTGCAGTCTTTTGTGTAATCCCAAAACTGCTACCAGAAGCAGACAGGTTTAAGACGCCAGACTTGTGCCTGCCGTGTGCTATACAAGTGGCTGCTCCAAATTTTAGATGCCGATATGTCCAGTTAAACCACATATTATTTGCCCCATCTCACACCTCTAAGAAGGTGAGATCTCATCGTTTTGACCCTAAGAGAGCGCAGAATTTTTATACTGATGCCACAAAAGGGAACAAGCTTTGCAGTCGGCTCTTTATGGATTTCTCTGCCGTAAGGACAAGGGCAGGCAAGGCAGTGTAAAAATGGACCACTTCCTGATCGATTGTTCTCTGCATAAAAATCTGCTATGACTTGGTGAATAATCAGCCTCCATAAGCTTTACAGACTGATTCCACCAGAACTAAGGCTGTAACCACTACACTAGCACTTGGAGTACCTATCCTGCCTAGTTGTCAGGCCGCTATGTAGGCATTTTGCCTGTGCAACCTTTCTGGGCTGAAAGGGGCATTTTGTCCACTTCAGTACATTTTGGTCTGAGACAGCTGGCAGACCTAGCAACTGGGGAAGTACTGGTATAGTATCTATTCCCAAAGTGATGAATCTGTGGTTAGAAGTATCCATCGGAACAAGTTACTTACTTGTGGTAACATTACTTCTGGTGAATACTGTCTTATAGCAGTTTTTTCACTGATCCTCCCACCTCCATGTTCTGTTAATCTGGCTGTTTATCTGTCTAAAAGATTTAAATTTAGAGGACTGCGCACTGGAGATATTAATGTGCTCTGGATTGAAGGGCGTGAACAGCCTTAGAATGTTTTCTTTCAGGATTGCTGAGCAAAAAGAAATGCATTTTGTTGACGTTGTGCAGCAAAGGCAAAAAAATGATTGAGGGGATGAATGCGCCGAAGTGCTCACCCGTGTCATGACGATACTGGCAGCAGCATCATTCTGCAGGTGCATACATGTGCCTCATCATGCAACTGCAATTTTATTTACCATTCCAGATGGACATCCCTTGGAGTTGTAAATAAAAATGTTTTTTTTACATGTGCAAAATTGCGTTTTTTGTAAATGTGGTGGTCAAGCAGCAAAAAGAAGCTGTTGGGCCCCTAAAAAATTGACAAACTTTGAGTTAGGCGGGAGGAGTGGTGGAGCAACGGAGGCATCGTCAATGGTAGCAATCGGAAGGAGGTGGGTGAATAAAGGTGGGGATAGATATATAAATGAAAAATAAATAGGCTTGGAATGTGAGCAACACAGTGTGCGCATGTGTGTGGCTTGATATTTGAGGGGGAAGCAGCACATGAGAGAGAGAGCGCAAGAAAACACAAGCGCTCTCGTAGAAAAAAAAAAATTAGGACCCTTAATGTGAGCAGAGGACAGTTACTTGTCATCCAGTCAAAAGGATGGAAAATATGTTTTGCTCCAGAGGTAGGGACAAAGAGAAGCGTAACGAAAGCCATTGAAGAAGAAGCAAGCAAATGAGAATAACAAGAGAGCCAACCAATGACCTGAAGCCCACTGTACATTTTTTTATATGGTCCACAATCGGTCTTTTGACAAGGCAACTAAAGCTGTCTATAGGTAAGACCTAAAAACTGTGAGTGCCTCATGGACCATGTGCTCCGTTGAGACCTGTTGTGACATTTACTTTTGTGACTAATGGAAGGAGGCTGGCCAATTCTTGACATTTCCTAAATTCAGAAATGTAACTATATTTCATTTTTTGTATTGGTTGTTCTGCTTCTGTGGTGAGACTGAATGAGTTTCCATCTCATTTCAAAAGAATCTGGTTGAAAAATCTTTTTTTTTTTTACTGAATTGTATTAAACGTCACGCCAAGTGCCAGACCACCTGGCAGTCTCTTTTCAGATGGACATCCAAAGGTGGCCTATACTCGTGAGGTACTGCTGGCGTTAAATCCATGTATGACTAGTGGTTGTCATCAGTTAGAGCCTTGCACTAGTTCAGCCTTCAACACTTTTGCTGTTTTCACTTTCGCTTGACTGGTCCTAAACGATCTAATGTAGAGACCATGGCCACAACAGCAACTACAATTCTGCCTGGTTGCTAGCCTCTACTAAGTCAGCCTAGATACGAAGTAGTCGGTCTTCTAATTAATGCCAGATCCCCAGTTAAACACGATACAGAATTCCATCTGCTTATGAACTTTCATAAACCCCCTGTAGTAGTTTGTAACAGAGACATGGGCCGACCCGTCTTCCAACCTTGATATTCTGGCAGCCCTACTCGAGGGGTATGCCATTTAGACAGGATAGACCAGGATACCATGGCTGTGGTTTAGCCATCATATATAGATCTCACCTATTAGTTCGTTGTGACCCTGTGTCCTCACCTATGTGCGAGGCACTTGCCTTTTCAATAGAGTTACCAGCAATCAGACCTTCAGAGGTATGGTCATTTATCCCCTACCTGGCCCCAGAGCAATCTTCTCCCAGGAGCTTGGTATTCTCCTTGATGTTATATTCTTTATTTAGACGAAACTGTCTTAGGTGATTTTACCTTTTTAACTAGAGGCCCTTGCAGAAAAGGATACAGTACCACTTCTACAGACTGTCAGGCTTAGGACTTTTACAAACTGTAGCTGGCCCTACACACTTAGCACATCATACATTAGATGGTATTTCTACCAATAGCACCTCACCTGGTAATTTTAGGGTTCTCCCTATGGCTTGGACAGATCAAAGGGCTATTTTATTCGATATAAGCATTACTCACTTGAAATCTGCAGTAAAAGTCTCGCCAAATGTGCTGTCCTCTTGGGCTTGGGACGAAATTCAACCCGCCTCCTTTAACAAAATGCTAAAAGACTCACTCCCTGCCCGCTCTAAAGACATCCGTGCAGCTATATCCCAGTATTCCATCTGGTTAGACTCTGCTGCCCACTCCCTGGCACCAGTAAAGACGGTTAAACCTAAGAGGCGCAACATACCAGCTCCTTGGTTCTCAAAAAAGCTTAATGCCCTCAAACAAAGCTGTAGACGACATGAGAGGTGCTGGAGATCTGAATACAAAGAGGATGAGAAGGCTAAGTATAAGAACTGCCTAGCAGAGTATAGAGCTATGATTATTAAAGAAAAAGTGGCGTACTTTACCAATAAGATGGAAGCAGCCAAAAAGGTCTACTAAAGAACTGTTTCATACAGACATTAAACTGACTACTGCACCAACTAACAATATTATGGTCAGTAGTCTGTCTTTTTTGTAACTCCCTGGCCAACTTCTTCGGCAAAAAGTGGAAGCCATCGACAGTAACCTTTTCTCCTCAACCCCTCCTTCTCCTGCAGACTCGGCCTTCTCAAAATCCTCAGGGAAGGGTCCATGCCTTAAAGAGTTTGCTTCTCCCTTCTTGGAGGAAGTCAGAGGATTAATCATCACTACTGAATTCGGGTCCCCACTGGGTCCCTTGTCCCCTGAAAATGGCCACGTTAGCAGTGAAGACTATTGCTCCTGTACTTCAGGACCTTTTTCATCTCATGTTTAAGGCTGGGTCTTTTCCAGCAGTTTAGAAGAAAGCTTCTGTGCTCCCTCTTATAAAGAAAACCAACTTAGATCCTAAACACCCTAATAGCTTCCACCCCATATCTTGTCTTCACCTACCGGCCAAAATTGTGGAAAAAATCACCAACAGACAACTTCTAGATTGTATAAACCCATACAGTATTCTCGATGATACTCAGTTCGGCTTCCGCAGTGATCATAGTAGAGAGACAGAGCCTCGCTACTGAGGGGATCAGACTGTCCCTTGACCAGGGAGGCAGGGCCGCTCTTATTCTGCTGGATATAGCATCAGCCTTCGGGAACGGTCAATAATGAGCTGCTGTTGGAATGCCTTGCTAATAATGGGATCACTAGAGCAACATGTGATTTGCCAAACTCTTTCCTCTCTGATCGTGAGCACGTGATTCGCCTGGGTGAATTAGTCTCACCATCGTTTTCTCTTCCTTGCGGGTGCCCCAAGGGTCCTCGCTCAGCCCAACTCACAGTCACCTCTTAGCCGGACTTTATCAGATCCACAGCTTCTTTGCTTACTTCCTACCTTAGGACACACAAATTGTCGTCTCCCTTGCCAGTGGAGATATGGAGGTCGGGCCCAGACTTTGTGACCGCATGCAGGCAGTGTGCACATTAATGAACCGTAGCTGCCTTAAATTTAACTTGGGTAAGACTGAAGTGCTACTGTTTGGAGCCCAGACTTCCTTCTGGACCCATTCCTGGTGGCTGCAGGAAATGAGCTCACTTCTGGCTCCTGTAGTTGAAACCTGCAATCTGGGAGTCTTAATTGGCAATAGAGTGTCCCATATCGACCATCTCAATGCAGTAACGTTTGCTTTTTTTACTTATAGGTCTCTAAAAAACATTCTGCCTTACATTCCTGAATATCTACAAAAACTGCTTGCTACATCATTGTTGATGGCTAAGTTGGACTATTGCAATGGCTTTTTCCTCAATGCTCATCAGTATGTACTGAACAAACTGCAGAATACTGCAGCCCTCCTACTACTGAAAATTCCTAGACATCGCTCGGTTTCGAAACACATGAAGAAACTTCGTTGGCTCCCTTTGAAGCAGAGAATTGTTTTTAAGGGACTCTGCATTGCCTATAAAGCATTAAATAATATAGGTCCTGCCTTTATCAAAGACATTTTAAATTGGTATACACTAGGAAGGATACTCTGGTCAATATCTTCTAAGTTGTCCCTTGTCCCCAGGTTTAAACGCTCTGCCTGGGGTGGCAGCAGCTTGTTTCGAGAAGCAATGAAGGCTTGGAATGCTCTGCCTATTACCATCAAATCAGCTCCTAATTTACTGGCTTTCAGAAAATCTACGAAAACCGGGCTGTTTAACACTGATCTGGATTTCCCTCGTTCTTGGACTCTGTGGTACACCGGAAGGGACTTGATCCGCATGGTCATTCAATCGAGCGCCAAGACACCTTCGGGTATACGTTGCGCTCTATAAATTGATTTAACATAAATTCCTGTTGATTTGGACATTAAAAGTTGATTTTGCACCCATGACCTTGATGCTTTATTGAAGCTTCTTGGTTTGGTAATATGATATGTTTAAAACGAATCATTTTCACGACACTTAATTCGTCAAGTGGATTAGCTCTCTCCTTAGTGAAGATAATGAGGGGTGTACTGGTATGCCCTATTTCACTTAAGGTCTTTTCACAGTGTATGATGCCCAGTGCAAATGGCCTTTGCTCTTCATGTGGATGAGCACCTTGCCTTTCTTTTCTTACCATTCCACCCCAGAGTTCAAGAAATATTGTTTTTGTGAAGGACAATTATTCAATACTAACCTATGATAATATAAAGGGTTACCAAGATGACCATGCCTTGTCGCTGAGCACCCCTGGCCATTTAGAATACTGCATCTTGTTAAACCTAATAGTTTAGTAGCATATTTTCTGTTTTGCTACCAGTAAAATCTTGAAGGAGCTAGTTGCCCAGAAGGATTAAATTGCCAAGAGTTACTAGTTTTCAGAAGTCCCTGATGGGTCAATCTTTTCTTTAGAAAGGATTTATACTAAAAGTCTGGAAAACGGTCTTCAAGGGAAGTCAGTACTTCCGCCACTGGAGCAAACCAAATTGGGACACCAGTCTTAATCCTAAATGGGCTTCAAGATGCTCAAATTCACTGTTCCCATGATGGCCTTTCTCTGGATGCCAAAATGTATCTCTTTTAGTCCTACTGTACCTCCTCTTCATGACCATACAAGCATTCCCTGATGTAGATGTCCTATGAACCTAAATCGACCAGTACTAGGTCTAGTTTTAAGGTTCTTTCTGTAATTATTGCTTTCCACTGACAGTTTTTCTGTGGTATTTATTGGCCTTAATCCTACCATATTAAAGTCCAAAGTGCCCCAGTACCTAAACTAAAATATACTGGTGACATCATCGTTTTTCCATTCGGTGTCTCCTTTGTGCAGACGGTGTCATTAATGGAGCCTAATATCAAACCCTGGATAAGGTGATACAGGCGTGCATAGGATCATAAAGGCAAATTCTTTTGAGGAACCTGTGGGCTATTTAATGGTTTGGATTTGAACGAAAGAGGACACTATCACTCACTAGGACAGAGGAGATGAGATCATAGTCTCCTGCAAGCACACTTTCTTTAAGTTAGTCATTGTGGCATGGCTGAAGCTTGCTCATCTCTGATAGGGAGCACAAAAGCAAACACCAAATGCACATCTGTACTGTGAGTGAAGGTTTGTGCTGCCTCCAACCAAGCCAATTTGGAAGAAATACCCTGCATTTTCCCCTCTTCTGTGGAATAATTATGCCAAGTTATTTTATTTTTGTCAAGTAAATGATTTTGCTATCTGGATAAGCTGTACTAGCTGTGGAATGCTTTGCAGGTATTATACCGCAAAAGAATGCAGATACCTCCAAGCCACTGTAAGTGAGAGTAAAAACTGCCAGATACTGCTGTAAATACTTGCCTATTTCCACTGTAGAACACATGAATGCAGACGTTAAGTGATTAAACCAGAGGATTGTTGTGTACCACTAGTTTTGGTTATGGTTGTCTTAACTACAACAGGCCCCATAAAGGGGTATGACCTCCCCTTTAATAGCAAGGAGCAGTTTTTGGTTCCATTGAAAAATGTGCAGGTGACAGATAGCAATTTTCCGGCCCTAACTACCAAAGCGTTGGCCATGGGTTCATTGAAGATGGCGTGCAGGTCATTAAGAGGTTGTTGACAACTCTTCCAAAGATCTGATTGGTTCTAGATTTTTGTCATTCAGCACTAGCCAACACACAGTAAAAGAATAAAGCTGAATCCTCTAAGAGTCAACGGGCAACTTGTATTAGGCTCTGAAGTATTCCCTTCTGCTATCTTGTCTGGAAGCCTGATCCACTGAATCCATGATATTTATAGTTTGCGAGGGATTAGTGTTCTATCATCCTCACTCAGTTCCTAATTTGAGCAGGTGGGGGGCACCCTCACTTATTTTTGGGCACCGACACTTATATGTCTGCATCAGATGGATCCCAAGTGCAGTAGTGGTAAAAACACACAGATATGGAGACGGAGGAAGAGAAAGACTGCAAAACCTCCATGTCTGGAGAAAGCAGGGACCTGCAAGAGCAGGAGAAAGAGGCATAGGTTGCCTGGTAGTAGACTGAAGACTACCATCCTTGGTATGTGGCACGCCGATGTTTAATTACACAGGCTGCTGGCTTCTGAGCACCACTGTGATTCTTAGCAGCTTCAGGAGCTAATTTGAGATCACACCCAAACCCCTTCGGGACGTTGAAGTTCTGCTGTAGATGGAGATTTATTCAACATAATATCTCCCCACTTAAATTATTTTTTTTCGAGGAGTCCTTCAACAAAGTGACACCTTCAGATATCTTCTCAACAGCTTTGATAAGAGTGTTATACAGCATCTAGGATCTGTTTTCCCACATTTCAGTATTGCCCCATCAACCAAGGTGTACCCTTGAACTCTGGCTGGATATCTATTACAGTATATAACACTCCCATTTTGGTTGACCCAAGCCCCTTGCGACATTGTCGCTATTGACAATTTAGTGAGACCCCCAATGAGTTCTATTCTTTCAATGTGAGTGCCAACTTGTAGAAACCTTCCCTTGATCTTCACCTGTTGATATCTTATAGTGGATTATGGTTGGGTGCCAGGCTTGGCATAAACTTACAACAAACCTATGCTCACTGTCACTACTGTTAATATCAATAAAAAAATCGATCAAAACATACTTTATTCAGCTACAAATAATCCAGCTGCCAGACAATAAAACGTAAACATTAAAATTACATAATATAAAATTATGAATAAATAGAACAAAATAAAAAAGAAATTAAATTCAGTACTGCCGCAATAACGTCTACATTGCCTAGTCCCTGCAAAGAGTCAAATGCAGCAGTGTAAGATCTAAAACCGACTTCCTCCAAGTGTGAGCGCAAAAAGCACCTTCTTTCATATGAATAACATGTACAAAAGAAAGTTAAATGAAGAGTAGATTGGGCAGCTGGCAGTTCACAGTGACAAGGCGGTAAATTTAAAAACCACGTCCCTCTAGTAGGCAAAGCCAATAAAAAAATGCAGTGTGTTGAATTGAAAATTTGTTAGGAAAAATTTATGCAGTTTGCATTGGGCCTCTCCTTCCCTACTGTTCATATCTACACTGGGAAGTTATGGCCTCTCATTGTTCCTTGGCAATTTAGAAGTGGCACAAGTTACATCAGCCAGCACAGTTTCCCCAGTTTCAGATAACTGCCACCGAAGGACTGACTTAGGACAGCGCACCACTCTCAAAGGCACTATATTTTAGGATGCCGGGACCACATTGAACTCATATCAATTGACTTCCAATTTAGGAGAATCCTATCACAGATTTTTCGTGACTTTTAAAACATTTTGGACCCACAGTATCTACCTCAAACTATGAAGGGTATAAAGACATTGAAAATTTAATGGAAACCTTAAGCCTTGATAAAGTCCCTCAGAGGACGAAACACGTGTCTGCTGAACTTGGATGAACTGAACTATCCTTCTGTCAATTGGATGAAGATATTATCCTTCAGCTTCTCAATCTTCCAAGTGGACAATTCCATTCCTTTTCATCAATCTATGGGACTATATATGTTCTCTTTTCAGGGGATGAATCACCCGATGATTGATGCAACATATACATTTGTTGGTGCATCCACTTCATTTATGAATAGGCTTTGTGTTATGGAACTACAGGGAGTGCAGAATTATTAGGCAAGTTGTATTTTTGAGGATTAATTTTATTATTGAACAACAACCATGTTCTGAATGAACCCAAAAAACTCATTAATATCAAAGCTGAATATTTTTGGAAGTAGTTTTTAGTTTGTTTTTAGTTTTAGCTATGTTAGGGGGATATCTGTGTGTGCAGGTGACTATTACTGTGCATAATTATTAGGCAACTTAACAAAAAAAAATATATACCCATTTCAATTATTTATTATTACCAGTGAAACCAATATAACATCTCAACATTCACAAATATACATTTCTGATGGATACAACTACCTGTGGATTCCTCACCTCATGAATACTCCCATGGCGCCAGCATTCGACGGAAATCTTCTTACTAGTCTCTGCACGTCGACGAGGACGTCACTGTCTCGCACGCGACGCCGTCTGACGTCATACAGGCAATAAGAGGTCCTCGACGACGTGCGGACGTCAGTTCCCTTTTTTCCGTGCATTCGAAACGGTTATCTTCGAGGGAGCAACTGTTACTCTTGCGGTTACAGTGTATATCTTGCTGCGTACTCTTTCTCTGTGGAAATAATGTCGCAGAGAAAGTCTGGATTTAAGCCTTGTCGTGAGTGTGGAGGCAAGATGTCGGTGACGGATCCTCATTCCGATTGCCTTTGGTGTTTGAGCTCCGACCACGACGTCTCGACTTGTGATTCGTGTCAGCACATGAATCCGAAGGCCATTAAAGAACGTGAGGCGAAGCTGTTTATGGCCAAGTCAAAGGAGAAGCATCACAAGAAAAAGTCTTCTCCAAGACATCAGCGTCATCGAGACTCCTGGCGCCGTAGAGAATCTCGGCGTCATTCAAGGGAGGCTCGTTCCAGGTCTCCGGATCGGCGCCGGAGGACATGGGAGGTCAGCCCCACGGTGACGCCGCATCCTTCGACGCCGTTGCTCTCTCCGGCGTCTCCAACTTCGCCTGGACAGGCGTCGGTGATTGAGGTATTGGAGCCTCAAGTGTTTTCTCCGGCGCAGACGCCGAGGCCGGCGTCGGGGTCGCCTCCGAGTCAGGCACCCCAGTATCCGGCTTTTCCCACCCCTGGAGCCGATAGTTCCGCATTCTTGAATGCGATGTATGCCATCTTCCAACAGATGGCTCCAGGGGGTGCTCCGGCTGGGCCTTTGGCCTTTTCTTTGGGTGATCCTGCGCCTCTTCGGCCGGCACCCTTTATGCCCTTTCTCCCGTTTGGGAACGTGGGCTCGGCGCCAGTGTCGGCGCCGGTGGCCGCTCCGATGGCTTCGGAGGGATTGGCCCCAGGGATTTCCATCCCGTCGACGTCGAGATTTCGGCCTGTGACTCCGGTGGGTCCATCCGTTTCATCTGCTCTTCAGTCGGCGCCGAAGTTACCTGTGGCGCCGGATGCGGCGTCGGTGGCTTCGGAAGATCGGCGCCGATCTCCGACTTCGGCGGAGGTGTTGTCGACTCCGCGGATTGAGCAACGACTGCATTCAAGGAGGCGTGCTCTCCGGGTACTAGAGGAGCAGGAGTACCAACGAGCCCTAGAGGAAGGAGAGCTAGAGGACTCGGGTGATGGGCTGCGTGGACTGGAGTCGGCCAGTGGGCTGGACACTTCCCCTGAGTGGGACCTTTCGTCCCCGGGGGAATATACCGAGGAAGCTGCTTCCTTTCATACAGTGGTACGGAAGGCAGCTAGTTTTTTGGACCTGCCTTTGCCGGTGGTGGAGGCGAAACAAAACCTTTTGACAGAGGTGTTGCATCCGGCCTCAGCCGCGGCGGAGCCTCTATTACCTTTTAATGACGCTCTGCTGGATCCGGTTTTAGAGGTGTGGAAGAAGCCGGCATCTTCCCCAGCAGTTCACAGAGCCGTGGCCAGGAGGTATCGGACGGCTCCAACTGATCCTGGTTTCCTATCTAGGCACCCTACGCCGGAGAGCTTGGTAGTGCAGGCCTCCTGTTCGTCCAAGTCAGCGCCTGGTTCTTTCCCGACGGTGCCTGGGGACAGAGACTCAAAAAAGCTAGAGGCGCAGTCGAAGAAGATTTTTTCGTCCTGCAGTCTGGCGTTAAAAGCCACTAATGCGATCTGTATCCTGGGGAGGTATATTCATGCTCTGATGGATGACATCTCCTCTTCGTTTACAGAGCTTCCCCAGGGTCTTTTGGATCTTGTCTCTGATGCCCAGGCTGCTGCGACCCAAATTATCCAGACGGGACTGGATACCACCGACTCGGTAGCCAGAGCAATGGGCACAACTGTGGTGGAAAGGAGACAGGCCTGGCTCCGTAACTCGGGCTTTTCGGCAGATGTGCAGTCCACATTGTTGGATCTCCCGTTTGATGGGGACAAACTGTTTGGGGCTAAGGCTGATTCGTCCTTGGAACGTTTTAAGGAGAGCAGGGCCACGGCTAAGTCGTTGGGACTCCAAGCTCCTTCTTCCACGGCCTCTTCCAGATTCTTCAGGAGGTTTCGTGGATTTGGGCGTGGCTCTTCCTCCTCTTCCTTTCGGGGAAGATATCAGCAACCTGCCTCTTCCCATCCCTATAGATCTTTTAGGGGGAGGGGTAGGGTCCGCACCAGGGGAGCCTCTCAGCAGCACTCTGCCTCTTCCTCATCCTCTGGTGGGGTGCAGCAGGGGAAGCAGCCTTAGGCTTCCACCATTTCCCACTCACTCCTCTCCTGTAGGGGGAAGATTACAGCATTTTCTCACCAAATGGGAGACTGTTACGTCGGACACTTGGGTTCTCAGTGTTGTGGGAAAAGGCTACACCCTTCCCTTTCGGGAGTTTCCGCCCCTCATCCCGCCCCGCCCTTCGTATTGTTCACAAGAACACCTCCTGTTGCTAGAACAGGAGGTAGAAGTCCTCCTTTTAAAGGGCGCGGTGGAGTTGGTCCCGGAGCAGGAAAGGGGTCAAGGAGTTTACTCAAGGTATTTCCTGATTCCCAAGAAGGATGGTCGTTTGAGACCAATTCTGGACCTGAGGATCTTGAATTGGTTCCTCAAGCAGGAAAAGTTCAAGATGCTGACCCTAGCACAGGTGCTTTTGGCGTTGAACATGGAAGACTGGATGGTGTCTGTCGACTTGCAGGATGCTTACTTTCATATCCCGATACTCAAGTCACACAGGAAGTATCTCCGGTTTGTGGTGGGATCGCAACACTACCAGTTTGCGGTCCTTCCGTTTGGTCTTACTTCAGCACCTCGAGTCTTCACGAAGGTGATGTCGGTGGTTGCGGCAGAGCTCAGAAGGAAGGGGATAGCAGTATTCCCTTACTTGGACGATTGGTTGATCAAAGCCAAGTCCCCGGAGCTTGTGTTGCGTCATCTGCAGTCAACAACCCAGTTGTTGTTCGACCTGGGCTTTTCGGTGAACGAGCCCAAATCTCACCTGGAGCCCTCTCAGCGCCTCCTGTTCATAGGGGCAGTACTGGATACGACATTGGGTCGGGCCTTTCCTCCGCCTCAGCGGATTCAAGATATTCAGGATTTGGTTCCAATGTTTCGAAATGGAGCGGTAGTTCCAGTCCTCAAGGTCCTTCGTCTGCTCGGTCTTTTTGCCTCCTGCATTCTGTTGGTCACGCATGCTCGCTGGCACATGAGGGCTCTTCAGTGGTGCCTCCGAAGGCAGTGGTCTCAACACAGAGGGGATCTAGAGGGTACTGTCAAGATCTCCAGAGATGCTGCTGTGGATTTGAAGTGGTGGATTGCAAGCAACAATCTTTCACAAGGAAAACCGTTCCAGCAGTCGCCACCAGTGGCCACAGTCATAACGGATGCTTCCACTCTAGGGTGGGGAGCTCATCTGGGGGATCTGGAGATCAAAGGTCTTTGGTCTCCAGAGGAACAGATTTTTCACATCAATCTGTTAGAGTTACGGGCTGTACGTCTGGCTCTCAAGGCCTTCCTCCCTTCCCTTCGTGGTCAGTCGGTACAGGTCCTAACGGACAATACTACCACGATGTGGTACATAAACAAGCAGGGAGGAGTGGGGTCGTACCTTCTCTGCAGAGAAGCTCTTCGACTATGGTCCTGGGCGAAGGACCATCGGATTTGCTTGATAGCAAACCATCTGGCCGGAGTCTTGAACGTGCGTGCGGACAGTCTCAGTCGCCACTTCTCGGCAGACCACGAGTGGCGTCTCCATCCAGATCAAGTCCGTTTAATCTTCCAGAAGTGGGGGTTTCCTCGGGTAGATCTGTTCGCCACTCGAGAGAACGCGCATTGTCCGTTGTTCTGCAGCCTTCAGTATCCGATGCAGGAAGCGTTGGGGGACGCGTTTCAAATGACCTGGTGCGGCCAGTTGATTTACGCGTTTCCTCCCATACCCTTGATTCCTCGAGTATTGAGGAAGATTCGCCAAGACCGGGCTCTAGTAATCTTAATAGCTCCGGATTGGCAAAGGAGGGTGTGGTACTCCGACCTTCTCCAACTCTCAACGTGCCCGCCGCTCCGTCTCCCTTTCAGGGCAGACCTCCTCTCGCAGTCGCAGGGGCAGGTTCTACACCCCAACCTCCAGAGTCTGCACCTACATGCCTGGAGATTGAACGGGGCAACCTGAGTTCCTTCTCTCTCCCGCCTGAGGTAGTGGATGTTATATTAGCGGCCAGGCGACACTCCACTAAATCTATCTACGCTAATAGGTGGTCTAAATTTGTTGCGTGGTGTGGAGAGAGGCAGATTGATCCTTTACATGCTCATCTATCGGACGTTTTGTCTTTTGCTCTATCTCTGGCGCAGAAAGGTTGTGCAGTGGCTACCATTAAAGGTTATTTATCGGCCTTGTCAGCCTTCATATGTCTTCCAGACCAACCATCTTTATTTAAATCCCCTATTGTTATCAGATTCTTGAAAGGTCTTCTAAATCAATATCCTCCAAAGCCATTCGTTATGCCGCAATGGGATTTGTCCTTAGTCCTGACTTTCCTTATGGGGTCCCCTTTTGAACCTATGCATTCTTGCCCCTTGAGGTATTTGGTTTTAAAAACAGTCTTCCTGATAGCTATAACATCAGCAAGGAGAGTGAGTGAGTTGCAGGCCTTATCAGTAAAACCCCCTTATACAACTTTTTATGGGGATAAGGTGGTGTTGAGGACCAAGGCAGCTTTCCTCCCGAAGGTTGTTTCACCCTTCCATTTGGCTCAGGCAATTACTTTGTCCACGTTCTATCCTCCGCCTCATCCTTCCAAAGAGGAAGAAAGACTGCACCGTCTGGACCCAAAGAGAGCGTTGAGCTTCTTTATCGATAGAACAAAGGATTTCAGGCTGGAGGATCAGCTGTTTATTGGATACGTGGGCAAGAGGAGAGGAAAGGCAGTCCACAAGAGAACACTATCCAGGTGGGTTGTTCTTTGCATTAAAATATGTTACTCTTTGGCAAAGAAGGATCCTCCTGAGGGCATTAGAGCTCATTCCACCAGAGCTAAGTCGGCCACTTCGGCCTTAGCCAGAGGTGTTCCTGTGGTCGACATCTGCAAGGCCGCAACTTGGTCGTCCCTTCACACTTTTGCAAAACATTACTGTTTAGATTCTGAGGTTAGAAGGGACGGCCATTTTGCACGGTCAGTGCTGCAGGATTTCTTGGTTTGACCATTTAGGCACCCACCGCCGGGCGTGGTACTGCTTTGGGACTCTATTCATGAGGTGAGGAATCCACAGGTAGTTGTATCCATCAGAAGAACGAGTTACTTACCTTCGGTAACGACTTTTCTGGTGGATACATTAGCTACCTGTGGATTCCTCACGGTCCCACCCGCCTCCCCGTTGCCTTTATGGTCTTGCCAAGTAATCCTTGAGTGCGCTCCTCTTGATCTTTGAGGGTGCAATAGATGTATATATATAATATATTTATATATATATAGGTATATGTGTATATATCTTTATGTATATACTTGGTGTGTGTATATATTTTAAAAGAGAGAGTTTTATATATATATATATATATATATATATATATATATATATATATATGTACATAAAAAGATTTACAGTTATTCATACAATGTGGTGTATTTTTACAATATAATGGATGTTGCTTTGTTCTTTCATTGCATTGCCTGGTTGTTCTCATGCACGTAAAAAAATGATTGGTACTGACGTCCACACGTCGTCGAGGACCTCTTATTGCCTGTATGACGTCAGACGGCGTCGCGTGCGAGACAGTGACGTCCTCGTCGACGTGCAGAGACTAGTAAGAAGATTTCCGTCGAATGCTGGCGCCATGGGAGTATTCATGAGGTGAGGAATCCACAGGTAGCTAATGTATCCACCAGAAAAGTCGTTACCGAAGGTAAGTAACTCGTTCTTCTGACATTCAAAAACAAAACAAAAACAAATCAGTGACCAGTATAGCCACCTTTCTTTGCAAGGACACTCAAAAACCTGCCATCCATGGATTCTGTCAGTGTTTTGATCTGTTCACCATCAACATTGCGTGCAGCAGCAACCACAGCCTCCCAGACACTGTTCAGAGAGGTGTACTGTTTTCCCTCCTTGTAAATCTCACATTTGATGATGGACCACAGGTTCTCAATGGGGTTCAGATCAGGTGAACAAGGAGGCCACGTCATTAGATTTCCTTCTTTTATACCCTTTCTTGCCAGCCACGCTGTGGAGTACTTGGACGCGTGTGATGGAGCATTGTCCTGCATGAAAATCATGTTTTTCTTGAAGGATGCAGACTTCTTCCTGTACCACTGCTTGAAGAAGGTGTCTTCCAGGAACTGGCAGTAGGACTGGGAGTTGAGCTTGACTCCATCCTCAACCCGAAAAGGCCCCACAAGCTCATCTTTGATGATACCAGCCCAAACCAGTACTCCACCTCCACCTTGCTGGCGTCTGAGTCGGACTGGAGCTCTCTGCCCTTTACCAATCCAGCCACGGGCCCATCCATCTGGCCCATCAAGACTCACTCTCATTTCATCAGTCCATAAAACCTTAGAAAAATCAGTCTTGAGATATTTATTGGCCCAGTCTTGGCGTTTCAGCTTGTGTGTCTTGTTCAATGGTGGTCGTCTTTCAGCCTTTCTTACCTTGGCCATGTCTCTGAGTATTGCACACCTTGTGCTTTTGGGCACTCCAGTGATGTTGCAGCTCTGAAATATGGCCAAACTGGTGGCAAGTGGCATCGTGGCAGCTGCACGCTTGACTTTTCTCAGTTCATGGGCAGTTATTTTGCGCCTTGGTTTTTCCACACGCTTCTTGCGACCCTGTTGACTATTTTGAATGAAACGCTTGATTGTTCGATGATCACGCTTCAGAAGCTTTGCAATTTTAAGAGTGCTGCATCCCTCTGCAAGATATCTCACTATTTTTGACTTTTCTGAGCCTTACAAGTCCTTCTTTTGACCCATTTTGCCAAAGGAAAGGAAGTTGCCTAATAATTATGCACACCTGATATAGGGTGTTGATGTCATTAGACCACACCCCTTCTCATTACAGAGATGCACATCACCTAATATGCTTAATTGGTAGTAGGCTTTCGAGCCTATACAGCTTGGAGTAAGACAACATGCATAAAGAGGATGATGTGGTCAAAATACTCATTTGCCTAATAATTCTGCACTCCCTGTATAGTTATATTGTTTATTACTTTTTGAGAAATTATTGTATAACAACTTTCTATGTCCACATTAAACTCTATATTTATGATTTATCCAATCACCTAACTATGATTCTCTTCTGTAATTTCCTAATGAATACTTATTATATTGATACCACCTTGATGGGAATTTATACCATGTTTCTCTCATACACTCAATGAGTCATAACTATCTGAAAATTATTCATAGAATGACATCACTATTTGTGTGCTCCATTCTTTTTTTCTAATAGAACAGTTTCCCCAGTTTCCTGATTGACATCATCTTTAGGTGTGGCATGGAAGACTTTCCCATACCTATGTCTGACCTCACTGACTTCTCTGTATGCGTTAATGGTTAATTTACAAGTCGGGGGCCTTCTGGTTTCTTGGGCAGGCCTCTAAGACAGCACAAGCTGTCTGATTGGTGAAGACCTATTGATTGTCAGCTTACCAAGAACTTACATTGGGCTTAAGCCTGCCCATTGCTAACCATTGGTTGGATTTATTGTCACTATCATTTGCTTTCTTCTTTTTGAAGGCTTGCCTTGTCCATCTGGTCTTTCACCGTTTCCTGGACCGCAGCCTCCTTACTTGTCTTTCCGCTAATCTCTTTCAAGGTACTACTTTTTTCTTAAGCACTTCATATGAATGCATGTGTTCTCCAGCAGCCTCTGTGTGCTTCTCTCCCTTTCCACACCCTGTGCTGCTCTTTTTCACCAATGTGCTTCTATCACCCTTGCGCTCCATTTTGTTCTCTTTCGCACATGTTCTTCTTCCATTAGCCTGTGTTAACTCCTTTGTGTGCCTCTCCCCCGCCCTCATTGTTGCTCCATCCCTCATGTGCTCCTTTTCCCTTCCTCCCACTCAAACTGCTATTTGACACACTGCTCTGTTTCCCCCTCTACACTCTACCTGGGACCTATTTTTTTTATTGTGAGGGCCAGGCAGCAATATGTTATCCGCATGTTTGCTTTAGAAATAAAAGCACTTTTGCATTACTAAATGTTCATATATTTTTCATTTACGGATTCATCTTGTATCTGTAGATGAGAAGAAAATTTGTCCTGCATCACAATCTTGCCTCATGTAGCACGTATGCGCATAAAAAATTATGTGGATGCCAGTGGCCACGGCATCACACTCCTTTTCTGATTTGTTTATGCTGTGCATCACCTGCATTTTTACTGATTCTGTACAGCATCTGCAATTTTGCTAATGCTGTACAGGTTGATCAGTAGGCATTGGTAGAGCCAGTAGGTGTCAAGGGTGAGACACCTTGACTTTGCCAATACTTGTTGCTAGACTATCTTGTTGACTGTGTTGTAGAAAGCAGACCTACTAGCACAGAAAGCCTGCTGGCCCTTAATGGTAAGTGCCTTGGTTTTCAAACATAACACAGTGGTCGTTGTTCATATCAGCAATAAGAGGTATTTCCTTCTGCCCACTTTGTAGTTGGGAGGCGTGCCAATGGAGCTGGACTGAGCCAAAGCTTTATCCTTTGGTCATATATTTAGCAGGGCCGTAGGACAACAGTCTGTCTCATGAAACCTATTTTTTAGTGGCAACTCAATGCTGTTGCCGTTTTCGGGGAACGGTGAAGGTGGACCTTTTTATGGTCAGCCATTGTTGCTAGTGCAAGTACTTTTGTGGTCTTGTCTGAGAAAGAGCATTCGTTATCGCTTGTGATACATTTTGTTTACTTCACAGGGGGCTTGGAGCCCACACATTGCTTACTATTGGTTGGCTTCATCTTCATTCTCATTTGTTTGCTTGTCTTTGGTCAACAAATGCCAGATTCACTTCCCCTTAGTTTGTTTGTCCCTTACTGGAGCATGGCCCAAGTACTGCTTCCTTACCTAGTGAGTGTCCTTTTTGGGTACTACTTGATTCTTTTAGGTGCAGCACTACCTAAGAGTGCATGTGCTTGCAGGCTGTCTCTCTCCATTCATTCTACCTCTTCTCCCTCTGTGTAATTGCTTGCCCCCTTTCACCCTCTCGTTCTGATCTGTGTTGTTGCTTGCCCCCTCCCACCCTTCCCTTGTTGTTTCTCACCGCGTGTTATGGCTTGCCCCCGCCGACTTTCACAGTGTTGTTGCTTGCCACTTCCCACCCTCCCAGTGTTGTTGCTTGATCTCTCCCACTCTCCTGTTGCGGCAGAAAACACCGTCATTGGCATGTACTATAGATCCCGCTGACGCAAGAGCTATTTGCTTTGTTGATGTTTTATTTAGCACCGCTGCTGTTCAGCATTGTTGTGCAAAAAGAAACACTAACACTATGACGCACCCAGCGCTGGCTTCATCTGGCTACTATGCAACTGTGGTGGGCAAACATCTGGGATATCTTCCTTATGTAGAGCCTGATGACCACTGTGAGGCATACTAGATTGCGCTTTGACAAAATCTGGTCCCCTTTTTTGACTTTTCTCAAGGATAGTTCTGGCACATCACGCCATCAAGGTTTGGTTGCCTTTGTGGATCTGGTATGCCGAGACGGTGTGGAAGTAGATTGAATCTAAGGGGAGATAGGGTATTATGTTTATGTGGGGTGTTCATGTCTAGTTGTATGGACAGTGTCTGTTAGAATCCTCTGTCCCCTCTCTCCAAGGAAGTACCTTGTCCGGGGATTGCCTCACATGTCCGTTGTGTTACAATTGCTTTTACTTTTTTTTCTTTTCATGCTTGTACTGACTGCTCTTGGTGGGAGCACATATTGTTTACATTTCTGTAATGTGTTTTTCTTTTGTTATTTATTTCCTTGTTCGAAACTTCTGATACTCAAAGTTGTCAAAAAAGAACCCAAACAAATCGGCTTTGCAGCATCGCCTTAATGTGTACTAGAGTCTTTGCACTCTTGTGTCCGGCACACCTAGCAAATCATAACGCTGGACCTCCTGCCCTCATATTAAAAACCATCGTTACTAATACCAATGTTTAGAGCATGCCTGGATGTCTGTCTCCCTTTTTTCCGTACAATTAAGGATAGTTGTTCCTTTAAAGCATGATGAACGTTCGACTGATTCCTTACTATGTAGGTCTTTGTCAGCTTTTCATGTGCTACTCCTAGCAACTCCCAAAGCATACGTTGTTTACCATCTGTGATCACTATACACACAGATTGTTTAATGATTGGGGCCTGTTGTTTGAGCAACATCCTATGTATTTGGGCAAACCACTTAATCTCACCCTGCCCCCCAAAAAAATTAACCTGACATTATGCGGTGTAACTTGTGTTCATGTAAAGCTCTGATGCACTTTGGCTGAATTTGGGCTGTATGAAACAGTTTGTTTCCTCATGTAAACCTTTGATGTCCTTAGCCACAGAGATGTAGTAGGGAGAGCAACATTCCCAATTTTATATCTGCCGAACGAGCCTGTTAGTTATTGGTTCCATTTTGTATGAGCTGTATAGTCTTTTAATGTGTTTATTTGTTCCTTTCCTTCCATAGAGATTGCCAGATTTTTATATTAAATAGGCGACTGTCATCCTTTCTTTCTTCCCATTGTCAGTTCTATGATAACGAGGGTGATCCATGATTTAAATTCTAGGTGATCATTTAATATTTATTGGACTTTACCACGTCTGTCAAGTTTTCAGAAAAAATCTTGGTTGACCCTGGTGGTGCTTCTTCTGGAAAAGAGGTCTCTGAAACCTTGATAGATTATTGGCCCTTTTCTGTGCTTCTACTTGTTTTCGTGTTGTTTCTGTCAGGGGATGGTAGAATTATTTTTGGTTTACTGTTAATAACCTGCTGTCTGGAAGACTTAGATTTCGAATGAACATCCGCAAGAACCCAAATCAGATTAATTTCTTCAAGGCATTGTGCATGTAATTACATACCGTCTTGCAGAAACACACAAGTAGTCTTGAAGACCCGCTGGTGTACAATGTGTTTTATAGATGAATAAATCTGTTCAATCTGGAATATCTTTATCAGTTTTCTCTAATCTCCAATTAAAGCAGAATGTTTTGTCCTCATCAAAAAGTTTCGATTGAATGCTGCGTCTGTGAAATGTATTAGACCCTAGAACATGTTTGTTGCCAAAGTTGAAGTTATTGATATCATTGAGTTTAAACCAAAATGAGTACTATGTGCATGTCAAAGCTTTTTCAGCATGTAAAACATAATGGGAATAACTATCTGTAGTTTATCAGTAAACAGCTAAATTTGTAATTTTTTTGGTTAGCGAAAAAAACAAGCTATGTGGGTTTTGGTTCAAGGTGACCTTTACTAATCCATTTCTTAAAAGTTGGCAAATGAGTAGTTCTCTCCTTTGTGATGCAAGTGCTGAGCTGTTGTCTTTGCCAGTGTTTGTAAAGTATTGTTTAAAAAAATATTTAAATACTGGAGGAAAAGGAAACATATCTTATGGCATCTCAAAGCTGTACCTTGAATTCAGGATTTTAATCCTCATAGCAATCACTTTGCACATAGGCTGCGTCTGGAGAGCAGCCTGAAAGTGACATTTTTAAAGACAACAGACCAAACTGCTTCTGAAGCCTCAGGTAGTGGACCACATCCCCTGTCTGGAAAATGTGAATTGACTTGGAATTCAGTTCACCCACTTTGTTCAGACTAGCGTTTTTCTAGACCAAGAAACTGGGTGCTCTGATGAGTAATTAAAGACCTACTATGCAACTAATAAGTAAGGTAATGTCACGAAAAGTCTGTACTGTCTACTGGAAGAGCTGATGATCTGTCTAAAGAGCCTAGAAACCTGAGAGTCTGGCCTTATAGGAGGAGAGACTGTTCAGGAGGAAAAGCCAAGGGTTTTCTTTCACATGGTGAGGTCTAGCAAGATTGTACCAGAATGATTATTTGCGTGAAGCCTGGCAGTCCATCGCAGGTTTGAAAAAATTGGTTCTGCGGCTACCAACAAGAAGAGCAAAATCTTATTGCCATGAAAACAGGGAACCCTGTATGACTGGAGGATGCAACTGGCTCCAAAAATATTACTGCAAAGAACTCTGCCTGAAGGGCTGCCACTACTGACTGTCTCACTATAGCTAACTGGGGTGGGGGGGCACGGGGATGGCATCACTGTTGGGTTGTATTCTGCCACAGTCCAGAATCTCCAAAACTGTCACGCAAGCCTGTATCTCATTGAGGCTTCCGCTGCTGTTTCCCTGTGAAAGAAGAGCCAATGGGTGAATGTAATCTTTGTATGCCACAGGCCTGGACTGCCACAGACATTCTTCATGTAAAACACAAGGTGTAAACTGCACCAGAGGACAGAGACTAAGGCGAGTGTACTAGCCCACAGCACCTGAAGCGCCCTCTTGAGTCTATTTTTGAAAGGGATAATAAAAACATTGAACTGAGTTGCTCAACGGGAAGTGGGAGCTTTTAAGCTATCTGCTACTGGGCCTAATCTTACCTGAGCTTGTAGAAGCTTGAGGAAATAATTGATGGCATGATCGCAACCGTAACAGAAAGGATAGTGGTTACCAGGAAGGCGGCTTGGCTAAGTAGGGCTTCACTGTTAGAACAGAGCTTCACTGTTAGAACAGAGCTTAATACATCCCTGTGTATCGTACCTATTGGGTTGTGTAGTATTTAGTACTCCTGTGAAATTAAAGTACTTTTTTTTCTATAAAACAAGAACTGAGTAGACATTAAGTTATTGTCTCTATAGTTTACGTTCTGAGGTCTTGCTGTCCCACCACCCCCCCAGCCATCCCTTCTCTCTTGTATTACCTCCTTGCAAAGCCTGTGACTGCTCACCCTCATTACCCTGAGAGTCCGGTATAGAAAGGGTTGTACTTGGCTCAGTTTGCAGACCCATAGTAGGGCAGACCATGGGACACCAGTGAAAAATCAAATCAACTAACACGGTTGATCCCACTGGCCTTTGTCTGCCCTGTGCCCTCTGGAACAAGGTCTGGCAATTGGAATGTTGAATTAAAGTGATGTTCATCAAAGTAAATTGGAATGCTCAGTCTGATGGTAGCCCTTTAAACAGACAAACATATGTTGTTTTTGAAATAAATAAAAAAAGCTGTTTTTAAATCCATACTTATGTGAAGCCATCCGTTCTTGGAAACTGAACACGATGATTTTACCTTAAAGGCCTCTCCACAGATCTGTTCCAGTGATTGCCTCCTTGCTCAAAGGGACTTAGACTGTGAGTTTGTGCTGGACTCTTTTTGCAAACAAACACAAATGATGGACGGAATGCAGAACCAATAAAACATTCACCCCCTGTCACAGATCTGGGTTTAATCCATCAGTTCTTTTGCTCACCATGCCACCCCAGTTTGGGCAGTTTGGGCCCAGCCGTATGCAAATCAGTCTTGACTCTGTTCCCCATGGGAACAGTCCAGCCCGAAGTGCCAGGCTAGGTCCTCCCTGGACTGGAGACAAGCATCCTGGGACCTGTTTCAGGGTATCACCCTTCATGAGCTAGGCTAGCTTGAATCCAGTGGTATAGTGAGCCCAGGACCCACATCTAGGCATACCTGGGGCATTTAGGGAGACAGAAGCAAACACAAATGATGAATGCAATGCAAAACCAAACAATTCTTTTGCTTACCACCCCACCCCAGTTTGGGCCCAGCCATATGCAAATCAAGAATGATTTGCATATAATTAGTTCCTGTCTGAAATGACACGGACAACATACAAATAATGGACTATAATGCACACAGAGTAATTAATAGAGGTTCTGGTTGGCTCAAGTATTTGTACCTGTGCTACTGATGCAGCGTATCTAAACCCATCAATGGAGTAGTGCTGGTAGGAGGCTCATTACCATTTGGCAGTGTTGTTACCTTCGTCTTTGTTGGGAGTGTTGTCCTTATTTCATGTACAAAAACGGATTAGTTCTCTACTTGTCTGTGGCCTTTTCACCGTCTCTCACCATCACGGCTGCAGTGGTAGTAATCAGGCATTGAGCATCTTTTTATGCTATGTACTCTGTGGCAGCACTTCTTCAGGTGCTCCCGAGTGCAGCTCTGCCATCTATAAGGCACAACATAATTCACAGAGCCACTGCTTTCTCCTAAATTATTACACATGTAATAATTTAATTCAGCAGTGTTTATGCAAACACTAATTTTGTGTTTCCGTGAACTCCGCAGTGCCCAGGTTAACCCTCTTGACCTCCCAACCAAGCTCCTGATGACAAGAGGAGGACAAGACGGCTGAGTGACGATCCAGGCACAGAGTGTTGCTTGAAAACGCAGCACTGTGTAGTTAGATGTAAGGATTGTGCATGTGAGGGGCATAGTACAACTCCAATCCTTTAGCACAGGCACATTGCTTTTTATTTAGTAGACAAACTGTGCATGTCTCATGCAGCGTAGTATATCTGCTAATATGGGCTGTCAGTGCGCACATCGGTGCATCCCCGAGTTAAATGAGAAGCCACAGCGAGCAGCAGGACCAGGCTACCCAGCACTGTCACAGCTTCTGATAATGTCTGTGCTTCCAGTCCCATCAAGAAACTGGGAGAGAGCGTGAGGCGGGTCTTCCTCTTAAACCTGACTCTTCTGTGATGTCTGCCTCTTGACTAGGAATCATGGCTTGCTGGTTCCAATATCAAGTACCGGATTACTCCTCTACCGGTGCGATGGAGAGTCTGAGTTTCCAGCAAAGAAATAATTCAGCGTTGTTTATCTGTGTGCTTGTGAGTGATTGAGACAGAATGAGATTGAGTACTAGTGTGTGTAAGTTTAATGTGTTTGACCGTGTCAACGAGAGTGAAAGAGTGAGAATCAATGAGTGAGTGTGTGTGAGTAAGTGAAAGTTCGGGAGTGAGTAAAGCAGTATGATTGAGTGAAGTGGAAATTGTGAGAGGGGGTGACAGTGAGTCAGGGCTGCCATTATCAGTGGTGTAGCGGGTGCCTTTCATTAGGGGCCCTGGTGCAACTACGCCTGCTGCACTATTGAAGCAGAACTTCTGTACCCCAGGAGTTCAAGTTAAAGCCCCTGTACACCAGTACAGAGTGTCAGTGATTGTGAAACACTGAGTATGTGCAAGTACATTTGTGTGTGAGGACACCCATGGTAAATTTTGAAAACAGTGAGGTGAACCCGTGGAAAGTATTACACCCCACCACTTTCAGGGACCACCAGTTGCCACTTTAATACTATTAATTTACCGTCGGTTTGTGCTTTAAAAAAGTATTGATTTTTGCTGCCACTATGGTGGTTAGCTAATCTCTTACAAATGAAAATGATCCCCTGTGTCTTTATGGCTCTTTAAACTCCTCAAGCTAATATACGTAAAAACATGTTTTGGGTGCTTCATAACTGTAAAGCTCGATTTTTGTCATTTTAGCATAACTGTACTAAAAAAAAAAAAAAAGTAATAGCGTTGTGGCTTGTAAACATGCAACAACCTCTCGAGTGTACCCTAGGGCCACGTTTGGCTTTTCCCAAGTTCTTCAATCGTTGTTTTCTGAAAATAAATCATCAGCACGGATGAATCTCAAACGTACGGTATTGGCCAAATTGTTCAGGAAGGAGCATTTCCCCCAAGGGGCTACTTTGCATTCACTTGTGTAGTTGATTAGTTAAAGCGCGCGTTCCATTTAGTTATGCGTATCAAGCGTGTTTTCAGTGTATCGAGTCCAACGGAATTTATATCAAAGAAAAACGCGAAAATAGAAAATTAGAGTATCTTTAACTTATTCATAATAATGAGACTTTCTCGTAGACGCATGTTTCTGAGGAGTAGTGGGAATGCTCCTGGTTGTTGTCGTGCTGTGATCAGCAGCCAGGCTGTGCTGCTATGAAATCTTGGGGTCTGCACAACGTTTTGGGTCTGCCAATAAAACCGAGTTGCTCGTGGCAGCTCCCTTCCCTCTTCCTCTGAGGAAGTCCTATCATTTTTTGTGGTACACAGCCACACCTACGTACGTCGTCTGAATTAGCGTCGTTCTGATTGCAGAGTGCTTCGAAAGAAAACGGTGTGAATGAAGCACGGTTCAAATGTTGAAATTATTTTCCTGTCGCATATCTTTATGCATGGCTCACAGCATTATTCAAATTATCCCGCTTGCGTCTCCAAAATCATAATCACTGCAGTCGCTGTATTCATAAATACAGCTGCTAGTTTATTTTTGGTTGCTGAACATCCATCACATTATCACATTCGAAAAGCTTTAGCGAGTCATTTTCTGTCACCCCGTTGCTAAATTAGGCTGCCTTGAGTATAGATCCATTCATGCCCTCCGAGAAGGTCAGCCCACCTTTCAAGTACATTTGGCGAAAGTTTTTAAAATGTCTAAAAACTCGGGGTGTTAGCATTCGCCGTACATTGTTCATTCCTTTAGAAATGCCAGTCCTTGGAATGAATGTGAAAGATGCCTCTGCCAGAAAGCAGCATGCTGTGTAGCCTGCTGATCTTGAATAGAAAGTAATCAGTGCAGACTGCCCTCATCAGGAAGTGCAGCGTGTATCCGAAGAGAATCCGTCACAGCGCTCGTTAACAGCTCCAAGGAGCAGATTTGCTGGAATGTGGATCGCTATAGGGTTATACATTTATGTAGGACACAAAAAGGCAACGCATTACGACTCCTCGGAGTCTTGACTGTGAAACCTGCTCCTCGTGTGGCCCGAAATGAATAAATACACATCAGAGGAGTTCCCAAGTTTAAGGTGGCGAGCAACACTCTAAACCTGCTCACCTGAAAAGTCTGTTTTTCTAGCAGAGTTTTTAAATATATGATCAGCACAGTGCCATTCATGCCGAGCTAAAGAAAAAAAAAAAAAAAATCCTTTTGTCATTTTTGTAGCTAAGTCTTAAAGCACTGGATCTGAAAGTGCTACCCACAATTAACTGAAAAATGAGTCTTTTAGCATTCCAGACAGTGTTATAGCTTTGGAATTGTGAAATACCATCCAATCCAACCCAAAACGAATAAAAGCAGCCCCTGACAAAGTTTTTTCTTGTTAGAGCTCGTCAGAGACGCATTGCTTTTTCCAGATAACAAGGGAGCACCCAAGTCCAAACAATGCCCTTTTAGAGTTAGCGTGCACACAGTTTCCATTTATCTTATTTGAACCAGATTTATCATAGGAGCTGATGAAGGATATCTGTTCGAAGTATTGGCTTTTCTTTATTGCTCCTAATGGGTGAGGGGTCCTTATTCTTTCTACTTTTCAATAGTACTTTAAATGGCGTTCAAATCACTTTCATTTACACCTTAAATGCCCTTGTCTTGGAATTTAAATTTAATATTTGTAATCATATTTTGTGTTCTGTAAAGCTCTCTGTCTCTTATCAGTATGTATCCTGGCTCTGCAGACATCCACCGAAAGTAGTGTACATAGGGATTAAATAAAGGGAGATGCAGGGTAGAGCTTTCCTGTCCGTGGACAGATCGTCCGTCCTTCCCATTTGGTGCGTTAAAACTTAAAGAATTTTTTTTTTCATTTGACAAAAGCAGGATTTGGTCAGTGATAAAATGTTATGATTCAAAGGTATTTGGAAGTCAAAAAGTGGTTAGATTCAGGACTCACTGAACTGATCCCCGAAGGATGGCGAAATACTTTAACCCCTACATACACATTTTGCTGATTTTGGTGGATTAGGTTTCACAGTTTAGTCAGACAAGACCAGAGTGGAGAAAGGTCAGAGGGAGCGTTATCAGTGACATTACGTAGATAGAAAATCAACTTGATCTCTGCATAGACATGCATTTTCACATTGAGAGTCTGCAGCAGATCTGCTAAATAGTGAGGATATAGATTAAATAGCAGGGTTGAAATTATTGATTCCTACAGAACATCCTAAGGTAGAGATTTAAATGAGTGATTGAAAGAGCCCAGTTGAACTACCCGAGATCTACAAAAGGGAACTATGTGAGCATTTTAAAACAAGGGCTCGTATTGAGTAGGACATTGGGCGATGTAATAGTATGGTGTGATCGCTCGTATTGAGTAGGACATTGGGCGATGTAATAGTATGGTGTGATTGATGGTGACAAAGGCTGAAGAGAGATGCAAAAGAATTAGGATTACTGTATTAGCTTGCGCACCCCCATGGAGGGATCATCAACAGCACCAATGGTAAAACCAGCTTGTACAGGACGTAGTAGCTGCTTTTTCTCTGCACATTTCTGTAATTGAGACAACTGCTTTTTTAGTAGTTCTGAAATATGGGGCATTAAAGAAATAGGTCTCTAGTTAGCAGGCTTAGATTGTCTGAGTGAGGGTTTTAAAAAAATAATATGGACAAGTCACTGTTTTAAACTCTGGCATAACGCTTGTTGAAAAGGAAGTCTTTTTGATACCAGATGGATGAGGTGATGCTCTGAAAATGCCCTGAAATTAAGTCTTCAGGTTATCAAGATGGTTTGCAGCTGCTTAATAATTTATCACAGTCCTCACAAGTCAATACATTAAATTCTGAAAACCATAGGGTTCTTCTGGACATTCCAGAGGCTGACTGCTACTTCTGGAATTATTTTAAAGTCCGAGTCTACACTGATGTTTATTTTATCTGAAAGATAATCGAACAGTATCTCTCCCAGATCTTTAGAAAGCGTTATAATGTCCACATTTGTGTATTGTTTCGGCTTCCTAATAGATATGTCTTTAGTCTTTTCCCTAGCACCTCTTTTTCGTCCACCCAGCTCCGCGCATATGCCAATGTGTGCCTTTACAAAAAGGCAATTTAGTGACGTGTGTATTATGGTCTTGTGGATGGTACATTGGTGTATCACTGTGGAATTTGTTGAAGTGTGTAGAGAGAGACCATGAGCATCGTAGCAACCATAATCATGTTGAAGATATTTTCCTTCCTCTTCGAGTTCATGCCTTCAACTGGCTCTCCTGTTAATTTGTCTTGTTTTGTTGGTTCCAGAGGCTGGAGCGATGTATGGCACTGGTGACATCAATGATAAATGGACTGTCTGAGAGAGAAGCAAACGACGCTCTTACAGCACACGTGAGTTAGATTCTAATGTGTATGTCTTCGTATGGCTCGCTCTTGTAAACTCTTCCTCCAAGGTGTGAAAAGTAAGGAAACAAACAATTTTTATAGCACAGAACTAAATTGTTTCCCGGTGCATACGTAAAACTGTGATTTCTGTTTAACCAGCTGTTAAAGGATGTTGATCTAGGATTCAGAGCTGTGAGCCGATACCATATGTGTACCTTCTGTTGGTGCTCGGCCCACTGAGGTTATATCATCATCTTCTGGAGGGCAAGAAGATGTAAACATTGAAGATTATGAGCCCTGTCTGTCCCTGTGGTGATCCTATAATTGGCTGTAATCTGGCAGGCTAAGCCCGCATACAAGGAAGAACAGGAGGTGTTCATAGAACCTGACATTAGGATGTGTCTGGTAGAGGTAATGATACTGGAGCTGTCGGCATCAAAAATGGTGGTTTATTGGGATTCAGAGATTTCATAACAGGGCTGCGTGGGTGTAGCACATCCATTTTACTTCTTTCCATATGAGTGTGGAAATGACACGCATTTATTTTCGTTAATTTTGCTATAAAACTCCAGCATCCAGAGATAGAGAAAATTTTCAATTCTTTATTCACTGACAAGTTACCAGGGTCCGAAGTAAATACAGAATGCAACGCCTATAGATGATTCTATGTTGTTTTTCCAGTTTTTAAGCACTTGTCCCTATAACTATAATATAATATAGTTGGATAGTTGTTCTTCAAATCACATATCATGCCTTGGCTGATATAACAAATGTAATAGTCTTTTCTGTCCAGGGAAGTCGCCGATTTTATTTCCTTTTCATTCATGTAGAGCGTAATGACGTATGTTTTGCAGTGTTAATCTTTTCTGTATTCACGTGCTGTGCATTATTCTGCCATTTAGTGATTGGATCCAGATTTCACCACTCTTTTGTAGTCCTCCCTGTAGTTCTGTTTTTTTGGGTGCTCTCTGTGACATTGTATGCTCTTCCTCCGAATCTCCCACGTTTGGTCGTCATCTTTAGATTCTTTTTTTCTGCCGTTGGGTCTGGATGCTTGGCTGAAGGCTCTCCACCGCGAGGAACAAAAATTGTGCTGAGATGTTTTCGAAAATTAACACTAAAATCGGAGAAGAGCGGCAGCTGAGGGGTGCCAGGGGGAAGTTGAGAAGGAAGGAGACAATTTTTCTTGACTGTTTTTGAGGATGCCTAGATATGGGGTTCTCTACCAGGCCTAATGGAGAAGACTCCATTCCAGTTCTGCTTGAAATGCCACCACAAGTTTGTTCAGAAGGACCAACACCTGATCTCTGCAACCATTGACCAAACAAGTGACAATTGCAGTGCCTGTAACGTCTTCACGTTGAAGATTTTGAGAACGAGGGAGAAGCAGAGAAGGACACATCACACCGTGCAGGGACAGAAGAAGACCCCATCCCTTAGAGATCTGAGTCAATCGAGTGACCAGGAGGAAAAAGCTGTGGAAAGTGCCAAGGGGAAACATCGGGCACCAACCAGAGGATCGTCGTCTTCGAAACCCAGCCAACCAAGAAGGACAAGAGACCAGAGGTTGAGAGTAGCTTCGACTCTGAAAACCGTGCCTGAGTCCCGAAGATCAGGCTCTGGAACAGCAAGGATAGCCTTGTTGTTGAAGTATTTGTCTACCAAAGGCAAGACCTGAGAAAAAAAGAACCCCTCCAATCCCTCAAAAGGTACACCGCAAGAGAGGAATCTCCAGAAAAGACCCAGTCCTCGCGGGAAAGACTTTTCGATCTTTGATGTCAAAGAGAAAATCGACGACTAGCCTCAATGCCGAGAATGTTCGGCAGAAATCAAATAGAAGAAGAGGCGCTTCGAGGCAGAAATGGCTGTCTTGATGCAGAAGAAAAAAATAATTTGACAAATCCTTACAGGGGATTTCAAATTCCACGTAGAACCTTGGCACCATAGGCTCAAGGAGAAAAGGAGGTCGAAGAAATCGAACCTCCTGTAACATCAGCCTCAGGAGGAGGAGGAAGAACTTTTCTATGAGGAGGAACAAGTAGGATACTTGTTCCAGGGCTCAGTGGAGTCAGAGTACATGGAGTCTCAGTGGGAGGACCGGCAGACTGGTACCAGTCGAGGCCCTCGCCTCCGGACGACATCAGCAAATATAATCAGGTAATCAAGAAGGCTGGTGACAAATATGAAGTGCAGTTACCCTTTTGTATCCTATTAGAAACCCTCTTGCTGTTACAAGCCAGGAATCAGTTCCTGCCAATGCTGCCTGGGGTCCTTGATCAGGGAAGGGAGGCTTTCAAATAATCTATAACCTGTAGAGCTGTGAATCCCAGGGTGGAGAAAAAACTAAAATATTCACCCAAGGACCCATCATACATCAAGGGCTCAGTGCTGGAGGATGCAGTCATTATCTCCACCGCACGGAAGAGGTCGAGCACCCTCTTGACATCGGAGCCACCTCCTGACAAAGAGAGTAAGAGGATGGAGCTCAGGGGGAGAAAAGTTGAGAGGATTGCAGCCAATCAGTGGTGCATTGCCAATTCTAATGCCTTCCTAAACAGGCATGCTTACTAGCAGTGGGAAGAGATGGCTGAATTAATGTGCACCTGCCAGAACAGTACAGGCACATCTGGCAGAAGAAGGCAAGAATATTGCCAGCACTTGCCTGAATTGGGCACTAGATGCGCCTGACACATCAAGCCGCCAGATGATGATCGGGATCACACTACGCCATCACTCATGACTCAGAAATTTGTGATTTATGCCAGAAGTACAGGCTAATATACCAAATACATCCTTTAGCTGAAAGATGACATCTTTGCAGGAAGTAATCCCACAATTGCAAACAGGGGATTGCATAGCAACTATAGATCTAAAAGATGCATACTTAGACATCCCAATGAATGCAAGACGCAGGAAGTACCTGAGGTTTGTGGTGAACAGGACTCACTGTCATATCACAGGCTGGCATTTGAGATCAAATGAGTGCCAAGAGTCCTTACAGTGTGTCTAGCGGCATTTGCAGCTCACTTAAGAATACAGGAAATGCATGCTTATCACTGCCCGGGCGACTGGTTTGGTAGAGCAAATTCACACAGCAAATGTAGAGATCATATATAACAGGTAAAAAAAACCCTATTCAATTTGGGTTTCTCTAAAAACATAGAGAAGTCTTCCCCCACGCCAGAGCAAGAAAATATATTTCTAGGACCAAAGATCAACTCAATCTAAGGGAAGGTATATTCAGGGAACAGAGACTATAGTTCCTATTGTGGGAGACTCGACATTACCAGAACAGGCAAACTCTGACAGTGCGGAAATTAGTAGGGGAAATGCCTTCATGCATCCCTTTGATTCCATATGCCAGGCTACACGTGGGACCAATCCAGGAATGGCTTCAAAACCAATGCTTACAAGCAGTAGAGGCAGTTGGGAGGATCTAGTGGCTGTCACGCAGAAAGTGCAAGAGGAGTTGGCATGGTGGAAAAGAGCGCACATATCACAAGGGAGAAAATTTGTGCAACCAACTCACACAGTGACAATTACAACAGATGCCTCACATAAGGGGTTTGGAGCTCACTTGGCCTCACTCAAAGTCGGGGACTCTGGAAGGAACAGGATGCGGTACAACATATCAATATCGTCAAACTAAAAACAGTGTCCCTAGCCTTGAAAACCTTTCCGAAAGAGCTAAGGAGGAAAACAGTACTGATACAAACAGACAATACAGCTACAATATTTTACATCAACAAACAAGGAGGAACTCCAACCCTTGCCTTATTGAGGCTATCACAAGAGATCCAGAGGTGGGCAACACAGAGGAAAATGGAGATAACAGCAGTTCACCTACCAGGCAAAAACAATGTGAAAGCAGACAAATTCAGCAGACCAGTATCATTCGCCCATGAATGGGAACTCAATTGAGTACTGCAAAAAATATTCAGGATTTGGGGAACTCCAGAAACAGATCTATTCATAACCCTTAGAAACGCAAAATGCTGAAACTTTGCTTTTAGACTACAGTACCATCAATCCTTAGTGAATACTCTCTGGATAGACTGGTCAAGGACATTTGCATATGCTTGTCTCTGACACTGCTGAGTGATCAACAAATGCAGGAGAAGCAAAATGACTCTTAATATAAGTGCCCCTCGATGGGCAAGGCAGACATGGTTTTCAGAGCTGATCGAGCTGGCACAAGGGAACATCATAAAACTACCAAGTCATCAAGACCTGATCCAGTGGACGAAGGAAGAATGCTACACTCAGAACCAGAGTCTTTGAGCCTAGCAGCATGGCTCCTGAAGACCTAGAATTCAGCCACCTGAAACTACAGAAAACATGAAGGCTGTGCTTAGATAAGTAAGAAAGCCAACAGGATAGAAGTGGTACGTTGCTAAGTCGATACGTTACTCATTATGGTGTATTAAGAGGGACTTGCTAAGGAATAACACTAAAGACCCAATAGTATTGAAATATTTAACGCACCTACTAGACTGCAAACTAACATATGCATCTTTGAAAATACACTTAGCTGCGATAGTGCCCCACACAAGATGTCATGTAGAAAGTAGCTTCTTTACAGCTCTGGTAATAAAGTGGTTCTTGGAGGGAGCAAAGAGAAACGCACAACCAAGGAAGATTCTGGCACCCATATGGAATATAAATGTGGTACTAACCCAGTTAATGAAGTCACTGTTTGAGCCGTTGCATAAAGCCACACTGAAAATGCTTATGCTAAAAACAGCATTCATAGTGGCCATAACGTCTCTTCATAATATGAGTGAAATACAAGCACTCACGCCTCAAGAACCAGATTTACCAATTTACAAAGACAGACTTGTCATGAGTACGTATTCACAGTTCTTATCCAAGAAAGTTTCACACTTCCACATAAACCAAACTGTACAAATACCAAGTTTTTTCAAGATCCAAAAAATCAAGCAGAAAAAGCATACACATTCGACACAAGATGCACTATAATGTAATACATTGAAAGGACAAGGTCAGGCAGGAAGATGTGGACAACAATATGGGGTAACTAAAGGCTATTCAGCTATGCCACAGAAGCACAGGGGAGAGACTAAGCTCACCCCCAAAAGCTCACTCAGCAAGTAAAAAAAAAAAAAAAAAAAGCAACTGTTGCATTTCTAGCAAATACACTGATAGATGATATATATGTATGGCGGCAACGTGGTCATCTCTACACACATTCACAAAACACAAGTGCATAGACATTAAAATGAACAAGGAAACATAAGTGGGACAAATCATGTTAAAACATCTGTTTGTTCATTTGAATGTCTATGCACTTGTGTTTTGTGAATGTGTGTAGAGATGACCACGTTGCCGCCATACATATATATCATCTATCAGTGTCCATCTTCAACCCAAACACTGCAAAATTACCAAACAAAGCTACAAAAACGATGCACAGCAAGTGAATCCAGCAAAGATTCATACTGCAAAACAAATAGTTTCTTACCTGTAGGTGTAGTTTTGCAGCTTGAAGAAGATTCACAAGCCACTTACCCACCTTCACCAGGAAGATGGAAGAAAAAAGAAGGATAAAAATAACAAAGATCAAAGGAGACAAAAAAAAAGAATCTAAAGACTGCAATCAAAGGTGTGGGAGCTTACCAGAAAGGGCATAGAAAGCACCACATTGGGTATCCGTCTACGCCCCGCAACAAAAACAAAAAATAGAGGAAGGACTGCAAAAGAGGAATCATTCTGGACCCAACCACTAAATGAAAAATAATGCACAGCATGTGAATCTAAAAAAAATCTTCAAGCTGCAAAGCTGCATCTACAGGTAAGAAAATATGTGTAACTGTCATACACATAATCTTTCAGATTGCAGGAAAAAAATACCCACTTTATTGGATGTTTCCAAGTTCTCGTTGTCGTGAATTTTTCCATTTCAACTGGCTGGAAATTACCACTGTGTAACTAGGACAGGAAAGCTGCTCTAGACAACACTGTTTGTTACTTTAAAACTTTTCTATGGACCCCCAGCATGAGTGTATCCTTGCTTGTCCGAGTTCTGACATTACCATGCTTCTCTTATCACCAAGTGTCTCTAAGTGCCAATAGGACAGAAATGATATATATATAAACTACCCCTCCCTCCCCCCCCAGTCCCCTCGTGATGTGGTGCCACAATCCCATCATTTTAGGAATACTGAATGGTAGAACTTTTGTCAGTTACAAGGATTTTGAAGATTTGCATCTCATAAATGTGAAAAAATATTTTTGCTCCAAAGTTTGAAGATGGCCTGGGATTCTCCGTAAGGAGATGCAATGGGAGCCCATGCACCATCCCACTCTGGATTCCACTTGTTCTCTGGCTTCTCATTATCGAGTCATGTGTAGGCTTCATGCAGTGACAAACCATTGGAGCCCATGTCTCAGTTGCTGGCTTTGGATAGCATAGAGTTTTGGAGAAAGTAAACACAATCCAGATCTCTGCAACCGATGAGTCGAACAGATGTAACGGCATTTACTTTAGTGCTGCCTGAATATGCTGCCCGTGTTATAGTAGAAATATAGGAATTACCTCCAGAGTAGCAAGAAACCATGAAGCCATGCTGAGAGTAGCTATTTTAAAAGAAGCATTGGCTTCTTCCTACAAGATGATTCAAAGCATTTAAGTGAAATGCGTTTCCCATTTGGTGCTACTCTTGAAGTTGCGGAATGTCTCTAGTTGGCTCCAAACAAAATAAAGAGGGCTGGGCTGGTGCCTGGTGTTGCGTGCTTATCTCAAGATTAACTTTAAAAAGACAGGGTTTAATTCATTTTAAAGTACTACAGGATCACTCCCAAGGCATGCAAATATCGTAATGGTTATGTAAAACGAAAAGATACCATAATGAAGGAATATTACTATGGACACATAACTTTTCAATCTCCTGCCTGATCAAGATCTCAAGTACCTCCTTCTCTCCTTTACCCTGCTGACCACAATTTCTACACCTTACAAGTTTATTTTTGCTTAATATACATATGTAAGGTTGTGAATGTACTCAAACTCCGAACAGTGCTCCAAAACCATACTAGGCGCAGTGCAAAACTATATGGCATAGCAGAACATATTGTAGAAAACCCCATTGATTAAGATTGAATGTGTCTGTGTCTGACATGTTGCTTCTTTATTTGGCCAAGGTTTCCTCCATGAGCTTGTTTTGACTACCTCCATTAGGCACAGGCCCTGTCTCAAACAGAGCTGTTTGTGACATGGGTGTCGCACTTCAGCTATGCTTGTTTGTTTCCCAACACTTCGTAAGATAACTCTGCCTTCGACCTCTTTCTTCTTTGTTTAGAGAACCCCAAAGTGACTTTCAATACAATGTATGGCGGGGAGGGTATTTTATTCTGTATATCTCTGAGAATACCTGCAAGGGCATATCTGGTTCAGGACTGTGAAACCATCTGGTTTAGGACCATAAGGCCAAACATACCCTGAGACTTGACTATCAGAATCACTGCTGGAAATTTGAGTGATCCATCGGGATCCCAGATAAGGAAACTTTTCTTCAGCTTGATCCCGGATCCTACCAGGCCCTGTGAAATGTGTTAATCCTGTTCTGGTGCAGCTTTCCAACCCTGGAACATATTGAGCTGTGCCCGTGGAACAGCACCCTCCAGGGGGCGAGTCAGGCACCTTATTTTAAGCTCCAACTGTGCCCAACACAGACGCCTAGCCTAAAGAACCATCAGTTCACTTTATGTATGAGTCTGTTGTAGGCTAGAGCTTGACCCGTGATGTCAGTGCCATAGAGGAAACAAAGGGACTCAGCTTGTCATTTTGAGCCGGGTATTTTACTTTTTAAAGCTTTAAAAAAAAAAGTGCAATGTATGAATATCACATGTACTTATTGCTATGCGAAATAATCACTTTTAGTAACCTTTCTATAATGAAACTTTAAAAAAGAAGCAGTTGATTAGGAACCTTGAGCCGTGCAACATGCATGTAACTCCTTGGTGCTGGGTTTAATTCATTATGCTGACTAAAGCAGATCTATCTACTGTTTCTAGACAGTGCAGCTATCTGGTTGCGGAAGAATTCTTGGGCATATGAAAGCTTGCCTGGGTATGCATTCTGCTCATTGCTTACCATTGGCTTTGTAGCTCATATTTGCTGGCTGTCTACTTGCTTTATTTGTTTTTTTTGCTTTTTGACATGTTTTTGTCCCTTCCGTGGAGATTGGCCTGTTTACCAATTCTCTTACTTGCTCTTTGTATTCTTCCACGAGTGCTCACTTTTTGGGAACTTTTTTTTCTTTTTCATGAGACACTTCAAGAAAGTATGTGCACTTCCAGTTGCCTTCTACATGAGAGTTAACAATAGTAACCTGCTGTGTTTCTTCAAAAAGGTTTCCTGCCTCCTATCCTTCTGCCTAACTGATTCTTCCTGTCCACCACTACCAGATGCCTACGAGGAACAATTCTCGATCAACCAGCTTGTTTTCTTGGTCATTGCTCTTTTCTTGTAGCATAACTTAAGCCGTTTTCTCGATTTCTTGCCCATGCCTTATGCACTGGAAGTAGGGATTGGGGAATAAACATGCTGGAGTCCAGAAGCAACTGAGCAATAAACTTGCCTTGAGATTTTGTTTATATCTTGTCACACTTGCTGTGCATTCAAAGACAGAGTTTAAATGTTAGGCGGTCTTCCCCATGGAGTTGTGAGTTAACTTTTCTTTCCCCACTGCAAAATGAGAGCCTGTATATGATAAGCCTGCTGGGTATGAGAATGTAAAAAGGCTGCACGCAGCAAAATGTAAATGAACTGAATATATCAGAATTAGGAAATCACAAATGTAGCATTTTTATGTAATTCTGAAGTGTGGTTGAAACAAATATTTTAATGGATTATACCAAATCAGTCCAGTAGGTGATGCTGATTTCCACACATTATTTGTTCACTGAATAGTTTTATCATTAAAACTGTACATGTGCAACTGTAATGATCATTTCAATTTAAAATGTGTTCGCTTTAATGCAGTGCACGTACTCCACTCTGCGTAACTCCACTCTACAAGACTCGACTCCATTCTACTCCACTATTTGCCACTCTACAGCACTTATCAACTCTACGCTATGACACCCCCCCACTAAGACACACTACTCCACTTTACGCTTCTCATCTGTATGACCCGCCTCGACCTTCCACTCTGCGACCCTCCACTTTGCATCACTTAACCCTCCACTTTGCATCACTTAACCCTCCACTTTGCATCACTCCACCCCTCCACTCTGCATCACTCCACCCCTCCACTCTGCATCACTCCACCCCTCCACTCTGCATCACTCCACCCCTCCACTCTGCATCACTCCACCCCTCCACTCTGCATCACTCCACCCCTCCACTCTGCATCACTCCACCCCTCCACTCTAATCCACTTTACTTTACTACAACAGCTTTGCTAAAACACATTTGCAAAGCCAATAGCTCTTTCTTAGGTGATACCTATTGGCTTTGCCAATGCTCGTCATTCTCGCAGGTAACTGGGCTCTTGGTTTAAAGTCGCCTGATTCCAGGGCCTATTAACGGAGCAATGGATTTTAGATTGAAGAATTGTATTGCCTTTCTTTCCAGTTTCTTGAGAAGACTGAGTATCTGTCAGCCATGGTATTCAGTCTGTGTGCTCAGTAAAGCCCAAGCTTTACCTCCAGACTTTCACCTCTACTCCTTCCCGCTTTGTCTGAATTGTACCTGATGCAAATGCTCATTTAAGCCGCTCTGATGTAAAAAGGTGTTTTTAAGAAGTGCGGAACTGATGTTTTGGTGTATGAATTAGGTTCTTTTTTTATTCTCCCATTTTAGGTTTGTAAAGGACCCACACAGCATGAAGAAGTATGTCTAGGACTTTTTACTCTAGTTCTCACAGAACCTGCACAGGCTCAACGGGTAAGAGATAACCCAGCTAATGTTGGCCATAGCTGCTTCTTTTGGTCATGAAGTCTAACATAGCCGGTGTTTGTTGTGAGAGGGGAAGTGGTAATTGGGAATGGGTCCCTGTGACCTTGTTGTAGCTCACCTAGTGACAGGATAGACTTCTACTTTGTTAGCCTGTGACACACAGTTGTTATGGTTCGAACACTAATTGTGACTGCCAGGTGGCAGTCCTGTGGCAAAGTTATGGTATTATGTACACACACTGCCCTTCAGATCCCAGTGTCACAGTCCGGCGTGGATAGATGTCCTTATTTGTGTAGACTGTCGTCATTCTTTATTACCTGGCATACAATGTGGTCACAAAAAACCCATATTTCACTGGGAACTTTGAGATATGGAAACTATTTCTGATTTCCCTGGATAACATGGCTTTAATTACCATAATGACAGCCCCCAAAACAATCTGTCCACCTTTATCATTGTCAGGGTTGCTATGATTATGCAGCACGGAGGACCAAATTACGCCGCAAGGTTATATTATTTGGTAGAGTTATTTTCATCAGTTTCTGCTGGAAACATTGTTTTGTGACATCTGCAAATGATAAATCCTTAACATCCCGGTAAACTCTGCAGCTGTAGAATAACCTTAATACGCTATCAGTCAACATTGGTCATGTTTTATCACAGTTTATTTATGAAATTAAACAAAATATAAACAGTTGAAGTCCAATCAGTGTCCATTCGTGTTTACACTTGGAAGGAAACTGCTTGTTCAAGCTGTAGTAAAGAAGCGATGTAGCCGCTCACCAGCAATAACTCATTACACTTGAGTTCTGACCTCACAGACCAAGGGAAAGGCAGATCACGGAGCATAATTAAAGCTGCACTTTAAAAAACTCAAATGAAACGTGGCTTTTCCTTCCTCAGCTCTGTTTTTGTAGCTCAACAATGATGCGCAGAAAAGAGATATTTAAGTCAAAATGTTTATTTTTGCCAAACGTTAGGTAAATATAGGAAAGATAGATTCTCCCTGCATGTTTCTACACTTTTAAGAGTTTAGGTTGTTTACAATCACTTGTGCTAATTTAAAATAGATTTTATGAATGTATCGGAGATTTATTTACTGTGCCTCTGCTGGCATTTCCTTGCGAGGCTTGTTAATTCTAGAACCCACCCAACTTGTTGGTGAATACTGAACCGCCGTCTTCACGGAGCCGGTGGTGGGTTTTGACCCTTCCATTTAACTTGGATTCTACTTTATGAGGTGCTCCTGCGCTGATTCTTTGATTTGACCGCGGTTCACGCAAACTTAACAAACAGTTCTGACGTTACACTGCCGGCTGCTAGAGCCAGAATGAGAGGGAGGTCACAGATCGTAATAAAAGCTGCAGTTTAAACAACCAAAACAAATTGTAGCCGCTTTTTCTTGTGCTACGTTTTTCTAAAGGAACCGTGATCCGCTGAAAAGAGATATTTAGAGCATGTTTAAGTTTTGCACATTTAGGTAATTATACCATGTAGAGAATCTCCGCGTTTCTACAGATTCTAAGCTACAGCATTTTTTAAATCCGATTTATATTAAACTAACTTTTTTGCAACAAAAATCTAAGTGTTCATTGGTGTGTTTAGTTTTGTAGTACAGATTCTACTTTTGTGCATCATATGAAGGAGCAACACATGAATGATTTATGTGGTTTGGAGGATGGGTGAGGTGATGAATTATTATAAGGAATAAAGTACCCCTTGCTGTATAAAAGGGTATTGCAAGCCACCTCAGAGCGCCATGTCGTTAGAGAGGCACTCTGCCTTCGGCTTCGTTCCTCTATATGGCCACAGAACTCTTTAAAGACTTGCACTTTCTTTATAGTGTTCAGCGGGGTAGTGTGTTTTTATTTTTATATATATATATATATATATATATATATATATATATATATATATGTGTGTGTGTGTGTATATGCCTAGTATGTAAATGTTTGTGTTGGCTCTGTGTAGGTATGGTTCAGCTGCACTTTCCATTGAAAAGGATTTTTTTTTATTTGCCTGTAAGCTTTGCCTCCCCGTGAATGGCTCTGCACCAAATGTAGCAATCTCGCTTGGCGTAGCCAGCAAAGGTGCTAATTTTCGTCTAGGTCGATCCAAGGGTAAAAGGTTAAAGGGAAAGGGATACGAAAAAAGTTTTCTTCTCATTTTAGCCTCCATTTGGTATTTTGCTTATGCCTGCAGCCAAGCTGGTGAATGGATTTACACAAACCTGGCGTGAGAGTAGAATTTTTCTGAGAAAGCTTGCTCTTGTTGGCATAAATTGGTACAGTAGTTTTTGAGGTATAAGCTTATAAAAAGTTACAGGGCAGTCTTAATAGGGTTAACATTTTTTATATCCCTTGGCCGCTTCAAAGGTGCGAATCCTGCATGGTGCAGATAATTAAAAAATTAGCACCTCTGCATTGGATGTGGGAGCCTTTTCCTCCGTCACCTCTTTCGAATCTGCTGATATTCATTTGAGACCGCATAGCTGAGTGATTTGACTGAGCGAGTAGGGAAACATTTCTGTTGGCTCAGCCCTTTCAGGATGTGGGACAGTCTCTGCACGTCCTGCGGAAAAAGATAACACTCCAAATAGGGGGGCTGGGTGGGCATCCTCACCCTCAACCTATAGTAGGGAGGGGCGCTCAAAGGGCCACCCTTTTAACGCCAATAAAAGAAACAATTAAAGTGGTTGTGGGATTTGCAGATCCACCTGTGGCTGTCAAGGATCGCCATCTGGGAACAGGGATTCTCTTTTGTTAATGCAGCCCCCAGTTTCTGTTGTAGGTGTTTGAAATCCCCAAATCCTGAAAAACCATTACATGAGGCTCCAGCCGATGCACTGCCTAGTTGGTGTTTACGGATAAGTATTTGAAACTGCGAACCACCGAAAGGAGCTGTATAAGTCAGAACATTGCCTTGGGTTTCCAGTACAAGGCATGGAGCCTGCCCCAGATTCACCTTACCAAGTAAGGATCCACAAACCAAAACATAAAAAGCCCAAGCATTGGGGTCCCTGTCCTATTCATAATGTGTGTTGGATGCTCTCAGTGGCATGGGTGCGGTACTTGGCTGGGTGCCTGAACCTTTGGTCACCCCCCACTGTGCACAGCAGATGTTGGCTGCTTGCAACAGGTTAGGTGGAAGGCCTGGCTGCAGGCTTGACTCTGGGACCACCCCAGGGGGTTAGGTACCTGTGGCCATTGAGGTGCAGCATTTGACTTGTAGCTGGGCCCTGCCCCAACCTAGCTACATACACCCACAGGCTGTGTTCAGTGGTGGTTGGTTATTAAGTACCTTATAAACAAAATGAAATTCAGTGGGGAAAAAAGTCACAAACTGCATTCTGGTTCCGGCTTAAACAAACGAAACCACTGAAATTCACCAGTACACACAACATATGCCATAATTCGTGTCACCCTCCATGCCGAAAGCACCAATTTGCCAACGGTACACAGTGGGCTTCCTGGTTTATGGCATGTGTTGTATATGTTGGTAACCATATTTGGCAAATTTCAGTGGCTTTATACGTTTGAGAAGACAGAACCATAACTCAGTTTATAAATATATGTGCCATACAGTAATATACTGTCTAGTCTCAGATAACATGATTACATTTTGAAGAACTTTATTTTTGTCCAGATTTTTCTCTTTATGTGTAGCCCTGGTGCTCAATATATCGAAAAATAGGGGGATGGGGAGGAGTTAAAGGTCCAGTGCATACCCTCCCATATCAGTTCCTAATAATGAAATGCACTGTTCCTAAATACTAATAGAAGGAAGGAAAACACACAGGGAGAGTGTAAGGTTAACCTATTAAATAGAGAATCCTATTCAATAGGAGCAAGAGTCCTCACACACCCAAATGGGTGTCATGCTTCATCATCGGACAAGCTCCTCGTCAGACTGGCGCTGCAATGTCTGACGGGCACCACCCTTTCGGGGGGCTCTTTGCCGGAGTTCTTTTATGATGATGCCTCACTATCCCATAGGTAAGTAAGGAGAGGAAGGAGAGCAAGAAAAATAATAAACCAAGCTAAAATTGGCTCATGACCTATTTGCAAGAATTTCTTTAATTGGTGCAGATAGCAGGCCAAGATTAAAAACAATAATCTGGAGAACAATTTCGAAATGATGTCCGACTTTTCTCACATAAATGGGTAGTCAAAAACTATAAGACCCCCCTAAGAAATTGGGTCGACATGTTTCGCGTCTATTTGGTCCACATAGGATCCACTGACGCTTCCTCAGGACCTAAATATGATGATGCTTCTCCACATACAAATACAAAGAATGATCTTGCCTATAACAACTACTAAGTGAAAGCAAAAAATCAGTCAGTCACTTACATCAGTCCATTATGACCCACAGTGTCAAAACTCTTCGTTGCCCCTCCCAATTCGGGATAAGGCTTCATGGGATCACGCAGACCTTAGGCCTGGTCCAAGTGACAAGTAGTTGGTGGCCGGCCGTCGGTGGTTGCTCCTACCCCTGGTCGCGCTCCCGAATTGACGGGTGGTGCCCGTCAGACATTGCAGCGCCAGTCTGACGAGGAGCTTGTCCGATGATGAAGCATGACACCCATTTGGGTGTGTGAGGACTCTTGCTCCTATTGAATAGGATTCTCTATTTAATAGGTTAACCTTACACTCTCCCTGTGTGTTTTCCTTCCTTCTATTAGTATTTAGGAACAGTGCATTTCATTATTAGGCCCTGGTGCTCAAGACATACTTATGACCGCTGTAACAGTTGGTGTCATAATTCTGCCGAAGAATGATGAACTACGGCGCTCCAACACACCAGAATTAGCAACCAGTTTTCTACCGTGATAATGGCGATGAGGCTAGATTTATCGCTGCAGTAGCAGTCAGTCTAATCAGGCTTTTGGTATTGCTCGGTAAATGTACATCTTAAATAGCTTAAGTCACATTTAGTATGCAAATGTGATGCGCTCTGAATAACTTTGCGGTTGTTGGGGCAAGTGGAACCCTCTGGAACAGTTTGGTGTCATTAATGAAAGAGTAAGCTTACTCTGTATCCAGTTCTGCTCACTGTGGCCTATAAAGTGTGATAAGCTAGGAAAATATCCCTTGTGAATAAAAAAAGATCAGTGTCCTGTTAGACCTGACCGCTCTAGGACTTTACACAACTGTTTACAGAGAAGTATTCTTAAGTGTGATTCATGGGGGATTTAGCCTGGAATGGTAGAATATCAGTGGTGTGACTGAGGTTGGTGAGTGTGTCCATTTTAAGAGTAGTGAATGAATCTTGGTATTTGTTCGTTGAGTCTAGAGGGCTATGTGGATGGCTTGTGTATCTTCTGGGTAGCTAGGCTTGCTCAGTAGTCGGGTTTGTATGCAAGGCAGTTGATGGTAGCACGAGCTGTTCTGTGATGTGACCGCAAGATAATTCATTATTTTCACCTCGTTTGATGTATGGTAGAAGTCTTTCCTTATGTGTTCTATTATTGGATGTTGTTTTAGTGGAGGATGGTCTGGTGAACATTTCAGTGATATCCAATTGAATGGTATATATGTGCTGTTTTGGGTGCATGCAGTGTTGTGTATAATTAGTTGTGTTGTATTTTATAGTTGTGACCTATGATTAAAGAAAGATGTGAACATTGTGATACTTAAAAGCAGTGGCGCCCAGTGACAATAGTGGTGGGGCGAATATATGACCCACTGACAGGCACTGCTTAAAACCAACAGTGCATTTAGGGTCAATGCGAAAGCTCTCAATCATGGTCTGTTTGAAACAGTGTTTAGAACGTGCCACAATTGAGAGCTCTGGAGTTAAGGCTGAAGGCCTTGCAAGTTTCTCACAGTGCCTGTCTGTGAGTTAAATCAAATTTAATACAAAAATTCAAAAATATACTTACCCGGTGCTCCTCTTGTCGGAGTTTGTAGCTCCAGCACAGGCTCCCAGATCCTCAGCCAGCTCCCCTCTACCAATCCGGGTGCTGCGCTCCTGGTCCTCAGGCAGCATGAGAGAAGCACCAGGAGTAGCTGGAGCGGGCTGGTTCAATACTCTGTTTTCTTCAAGTTTGGGCCCAAACCAGGGTAATTTGCAGATATTTACTGTTCTAACCTTGCAAACGATATAGTCTGCTCTCTCACCCACCTCCTTCACCTTCCAAAAACCTGCCACTGGCACAGACAAGCGACTCCTACCTCACCAGTGGCCACCTGTATTGGCTGCAGAACATTTTGTGTTTTTTTTTGTGGCCGAACAGTGAAGCTCTGCTTGTTTACCGTTCCCGGATTCACTCCCACAACCCATATTTTTGCAGTGCCCCCCTCCAGCTCTTCCAGACTATGTGGCGCATCAGTTCCTCCCCACAGTAGCCCCCATAGGGTGGATGTAGCCGGTTTAGTGCTCAGCTCTACTGCTTTATGTGAGGCGCACTTGTCTCCCGAGTGCCATCCCAGTTGTACTGCATCGTCCAAGGTCAGAAAGATGAGCAGCACCCATGTCCCAAGCTTTCTCTCCTTATTTCCCCGCCCTGAGATTGAAGGAGTAAATGCTTGGGTCTCCTGTGATTGTCTTTGGATCGGCAATGTGTCCCAGGAGAGAGAAGCGAGGAGCGGTCTTTTCCACTCCAGTTCTGGCAGACTCCAGGTAACTATAGATCTCCTGCTCCATATAATTGGAGAAGTGTCTTTGCCTTTGAGTACTCATTATGGACATATGAGTCACTCACCTGGTTTGCTGCCATATAGTGCCTCCACTCCCCAGCTCACGCTCTCCTTTACTCTCTTATTTGCACATACAACAAAGTAAGTATATGGGCTTTCTTTTTGAATGCTAATGGCTAGAATCCGTATTGTATCTGTTGCCTGGTTGTAAGTTGAAGGTTTTGTAGGTAAGGAGAATGTGGTGGTGTTTGTGAACTTAGGAGTATTGACAATATTGTTTTGCTTACCACCAGGTGATGTGTTGCCAATTCTGATCACTCCAGTAGATCTGTTAGATCCTGTATTCCAGTACATTCAGAATAGAGGAGTGTGTTTGAAATTTTCTTCTCTAAATCTAGAGCTTCAGGTGAATGGTTCATGATACTAGATAATTCCTTTTACATAAATACTTGGAAAATAGGGATACATTTAGTTTCCATGGGAGCTATTGTAAACCTCATTGGTAGGTGGGGTGTCACTTGATTCCTAGACATAAGTTTCAAGGTCCACCCTGGTGTAATTTGGTAAAGTGCATAGAGATGGTCCATTTTTATGGGACTGAGGAATGTTCATCCGTATGTGAATGGTAATTAGTCACTCTGAAAATATTAGCGGGTTCTAGTCTATGTGTCTTTTATAGAGACCATTTTTAAGGAGGATGATTCCTGGTCTGCCATTTGTGCAGCCATTTAATTGTGGTTTACAAAATGCTTCAGAAGCAACTCAGTTTGCGGGGAAGTATTTGCAATATATATCCAGCTGTGATTACATACTTGTTTGTTATTTACATATAACAGCAGTTCTCCATCATGAAAATCTAAACTACATTCACGGACGCTGGACGTATAAACATATGTGCGTGTTCCCGAAAAATCCTGCAAGCAGATAAAAATAAAATTCCAGTCACAAATAACAGTTCACATTTTAATCGATGCACTCCTCCCACTCCTAGCAACAAGAAAGATGAACATGTCAAAGGCAAAATCCCTTCAGAAAATCAAAACAGTTTAAAGTGATTATATGCAGCTGCACGCCCGCCCCAGAAAGAGAAGAAAAAAGGGAACTGCTTTCACTGGCATAGATACTTCCATTGGGGAAAAACTGTTCAGCTGGTGCAAAGGTGCCACAGGATTTTCAACTTTATTGCACGCAGTGTAAGCTATCAATTTAGGAGTGCAGGATTTGAAAGTAACAACTTTGCCCTTGGCTCTGTTGAGGGGTTTGGATGGTTGTTGCAAGTAACTGTTTTCCTCATCATAGGAACTTCGTTAGCATTAAAAAAAATAGAAAGGAAAGCTGTGAGGAAAGATGTAAAAAACCTGGAGCTAGACTTAAGATCTCTAGTTTACTGATAGAGCCTTCCAACCACATATTCCTCAACTTGTGAATTTCCCCAGGCGCCAGATTGGATCCTAAAACTTTAAAGCAATTCGCTCGCTTGTTGGTATGTGATATTGTGTGGCTCCACGTTGGCCTCGGATGTTACATCGAGGCTCCTATATATGCGGCACCTCCGTGCGCTGGCATCATTCCTTTCTGTCTGTGCCTTCGAATGCTAATCTGGAGATAGCAGAGTTGTCTTCCGACAGATGGTTTTCCTCAGGAAAATATTTTTTCCTTATGATTACTCTTATAGTGTGCAGATACCGACCCTTAGAAAACAGGTTTCAAGCCATGTAGGGACTGTAACCAACAGATGCCGTAACTGACGCCCACAATGTCTGCTGTTGGGTCCTCTGCGTCTCATGCAACCCAGTCATGTTCTTGCTGCGGAGGATGAACCACAAAGCCATATGTGACCGCAGGGCCAAACTCGTTGTTGCCAAACTCCATAAGAAGTCATGGATTCGGTCCCGGTCGAAGTCAAGGACGCAGATGCATTCCCACTTCGTCAATCAACCCACATTGAGATCGCAGAGCTTGGGTGAATCCTGAAAATCACACAGAAAACTGACCAAAAAAATTCAGAAAACATTTCTCTGACATCCTACATCTCACACCGTTCGTTGTGACAGGACGCTCTGGTAATTCCAGGTGGTGGAGCCACTCTATGGAGCTGAATCCTGCAGGGCTTCTGCTTGACCTCCTGCCACAGTGGACGAATTACACCAGCTAAAAGAGGCCGCAGACAAAATCTGTTACCTTACCAAATCCCACTAGCTCCAAGAATTCAAGGTAGCTGCCAGTTGGAAACCTGTCAGGGGATCCCTCCCCATCACTGACTTTGCCACACGACCTCCACGCTAGGTCGACCTTTCCCTCAAGCGAGTACCTTTCCCTGAAGCCTCCAACTCCAGCCCTGATGCACCATCCGACCTTGTCTGCAGCGCCAAGACCAGCAGCATCAGGCTTGAGTTTCTACAGTGGGACAGTCACCAACACCAGACCTGGAACTGATCGTTTTATCAGATTCGGAAGCTCAACTCAAAACACACTGGACTATACATTTTACTTTTTCTGACCCCCAGAACCAGTTTCATGACCATAATGTTGAGGGTGACGATTTCTCTGATGAGGACAACATTTTTGAGCACCTACAAGATGCCAGTGTGTTTGGAGAATGTAAGCCAATGTCGGAGGGGGGGCATCAAACTCTGACTGCTGAACAATTTGTCTCCTTTGCCACTGTCATCAGGAGATCAGTGGAAGTCCTAGACCTAAAATTACCTATTTGGGAGGTCAAAACCAACATGTTTGCAAAGGGTCCTTAACCCTGCAGCTACCACTCAGGAACCTCTGCCGTCTTTTAATGCGACTCATAGGCACCTGGGCTCATCCAGGATCTTGCCTGCCAGTAAACACAGGTGGCGAGATAGCACAGATGTTCCAGGAGACCCTGATTTATTGCTTCAGCATACCACCCAGGAGAGCTTGGTGGTACAGGCATCTTTAATCCGCATGAACCCCTTTTCATTCCCTATCACTCTGCCTAACCAGGAAACCAATATGATGGAAAATATTGTGAAACACGTATTGCCAACCTTGCCTTGCAATGTATTAATAACTCGTGCCTCCTGAACAGTATTTGCGCACTTTGTAGGACAGAGTGGCAGAAATCATGCCAGCTGTCCTGGAGGATATCAGTTCAAACCTGCAAAGCCTGAATTTCGAATGTCAAGATTAGCAAAATACACCATCCATTCTGGGCTGGACGCAACCGACTGCTTGGATAGGGCAGTCAGGGCTAATATGGTGCTTAGGTGCCACGGCTTGATTCACTTCACTGGCTGTTCATCGAACATAGGCAGCATTCTCTCTTGGTCATTGCCTTGAATTGCTTGAAAGTTCTCAGAATGAAGGCTGACTTGGCCCTTGAGAAATTTAAAGTGTGCAAGGCCTCCACATGCTCTCTGGGCCTACCACAGCATTTTCTGCAGTTTCCCCAACAGCAGTGCCGATTTCAAGGCTTTGGTGGGGGCAGCTCCAGTATGGGTAACAGCCACAAGCTTCCCAGCCCTTTCGAGGGTGAGGCTTGAAAACCAGCTCACAGCGTTTAGGCCCCTAGGGGCAATGCAATACCCCACCCCTTCCACCTTCAGCCAGAACTAAACTGTTTTAAATTGTGCTTGTTGGCAATGATTACCCGGTAGGAGGTCAAATCACCTTTCACCTCCCTGAATGGGGGAACATCACGCCCTACCAATAGGTGCTCCAGATTGTGGCCTATTGATAGTCCCTACCCTTCAGTTCTATCCCTTGGATATACCACCCGCACTGCAACACCTCATAAGAACCACTTGTCCATACTCCACAGAGAAGTTCAGGCTCTCTTAGCCAAGGGAGCGATAGAGCTGGTGCAGGCATTAGAGATCAGGACTGGTTGCTACTCCTGTAATTTTCTGGTGCCGAAAAAAAAACGGAAGTCTTTGTCCCATCCTAGATCTTCATTCTCTGAACTTCTTTGTCTGGAAGGACAATTTGAAAATGTTCACCCGGGCCCAAATCCTATCTGCCCTAAATCCCAGATAATGGATGGTAGCACTGGACTTGCAGGAGGTATACTTCCAACATTCCCACCATGCAGTCCAACAGGTGTTAACTGCAGTTTCAGGGAGGCTGTGAGCACTTCTAGTTCACTGTGCTCCCCTTTGGCCTTACCTTCGTACCTTGGGTATTCACAAAGGTGATGGTAGTCTTTGTAGCTCATCTGTGGAGGCTGGGAATACCAATCTTCCTATATCTCAAGGTGGGCTGGCCCCAAACAATAGTAATTCACCTCCAGGCGGGGGCCAACGTGTTGGCATCTTTGGATTCTTCCATCAGTGTGCTGAAGTCAGACCTGACTCCTGTGTTGTGGGTTCTATGTCAGGAGCCTGTGGAAGTGTCTGAACGCTGAGGGCATCTCTCTGATCACCCACACCTGGGAGGATCTTTAAACACATGGCAGATGAATGCAACCAATGTTCCCTAGCGGATCACTTTTGGCAGTTACACGTTGAAGTAGTGTAGGGCAACTTCCAACAGCAGGGAGGACCCCTGCTCAATCTATTCATCACCGCAGAGAATGCACAGTGTCAAAGGTTTTGTGCTTTTGGATTCCAAGGCAGTTATCTCTCGGAGAAACCTTTTGCCAGCATTGGGAGTTGGGATTCCAGTCCGATTGTACCAGGTCTTCATGGTGGCTCTAGACTGGGTGAGGAGAATGTGGTACCTGGAATCTCTGGTCAGGAGCACATGTCCACTGGTTTCACATCTCCTTTAGGAGAACCGTCTGTCACAATAGGAGGGCCGAGTCTTGCACCTGAGTCTGCACCCATCTACACCTCCAACTGTGATCTTTCTCCTAAAGTTGTTGGTGTCATCTTAGCAACCAGTCATCCATCAATTAAATCTATTTATGCAGGGCAATAGGAATAGTTTGTTGTCTGATGCACTTCCCAAAACATACAAACTCGGAATGCGCAGTTATCAGATATTCTATTGTCATCGGCCCAGTAAGGCCTTGCTATGGAAACAGTTAGAGATTACCTCTCAGCATTTTCGGCCTTCTTACATTTACCTTACTAGCCATTCTTCTTCAAGTCAACAGTTGTGATGCGTTTTTGATGGGGCTGGTCCATATTTTTGTATGTACATTTGTCATGCAGCAAGGAACCTTAATTTGGTACTCACCTACCTGATGTCCACTTCCTTTCGAACCACTGCATAGTTGTTCTCTTTATCTTCTTGCCATCTAGACAGCTTTCCTCAAACATTGGCCAGGCAAGTGAGTGGACTCCAGGTGTGGTTCAAAGTTTCCCCCATATACATCTTTATTCTAACACATGTTTGTCCTCTGCACAAAAGAGACATTCCTGCCCAAGGCAGTCCCACCCTTCCACATATCGCAATCCATCACCTGGAAGACTTTCTATGCAACACTGCGTCCCTCCAAGGAGAAAAAATAGCTTCTTTGCCTTGACTTTACAAGGGCACTTAGCTTCTATGTAGGCAGAACCAGGCAACACTGACAGCACAGCCTTGGTTTCTCTTCGGCTAAGACTGACAAAGCAGTGTAAAAGAGGACCATCCAAAGTTGGATTGTGCTATGCATCAAGGTCTGCTGTTGACAAGCCAAGAAGAAACATCCAAAAGGCTTGTGCTCCCATTCGACCAGAGTGAAGGCTGGTACCACTGCGCTGGCATGCACTGTGCATAGTGTGCCAAATATGGACCTTTGCCAGGCCGCTACTTGGGCGTCTCTGCACATGTTCACAAAGTATTTCTGTCTTGATAGCCAGGTCCAGCGGAACAGGCACTTTGCCCGATCTCTACTGCAGGATTTCCTGGTCTGAGCCATTTCACACAGCCACAACCACAAGAGGTGCACTGCTTTAGTATCTATTCACAATTTGAGGAATCTGTGTGTAGAAGTCGGTATCACATAGTCTCTTCGAGAAAAGACATTAACAAAGGTAAGTAACTTGTTGTTTGGAGCCAAGGATGCTACACATCTTTGTTTTTTTGCTCAGTTGTATAATAATCCTTCATGATCTCCGGATCATGGAAGAGTTAATAGGCACAATAAGTTGTGTGTCCTAATTTATGAAGATATAAATACAGCCCACTTGGCTATATTTTTTAAGACTTGTTTTTCACCCATGGCCCTCTCAAATTACCCAAGAGGGTGGTTTTATACAGGTGTCCTGCTCCTCCTGGCCACCTCTCTTCTGTGAAGTCTATACCAGTCCTGGAGGCTTGCTGATGCGTCTTTGCAGTTGCCCCAGGTAGGCAGTTGGGTTCTCCGGTTCTCTGGTCTGAGAAAAATATCAGGTTTCCACACAGGTTGATCAAGCAAGTGCATCATTGCGCACTCGCAGCACTGATTTTGATGCCGTTTAACACATTTTACTGCGCAGTACCGCTCCTCTCTTAGAGGCTGAATCAGATGGTCAGGGGTCATTGTCCTTCGCACATCTGTCATCGTCTTTTCTAGACCACATCCTCCTGCAGGGCACACTTGCAATGCTCTTTTTTAAAAATTGCTTTTTATTTCACAGCGAGTCTGCCCCTTTGCTCAAGGAAGGTGCATACCTTCCAGCAGGTTCAGTTCCTGGTCCTCTCTCATTTACTTAGTGACCAGACAGCAGGGCTGGTGACGCCTCAAGGCATGCTCTGCTGTGGGAATGGAATTCAGCAATTCCCTTTTCACACAGGCAGTTTCCTATTTCTTTAAGTAGTCTCTATACATCCTTGCCGGGGACTTGTCCATGGTGTCCCTACCTTCGAAGAAAGAGAGCAGTCCAGGATCTGGAACACATGTATTTCTCATGCACACGGCTTTATGGTTCCTGGCACTGGTGGGTGTGAATCCTGGCATACAGGACTGTTTCAGTATTTTTTTAGTTTTGCATCAATACATGTGGATTCCAGAGACCCATATATGGAGCTGGGGTCAGGCAGTTGTTGACATTTTGTTTTTTAGCCCCAAACTGGTCATGGTAAAGTTATTCAGTTTAACTTGGCAGGAAAGGTGGCAGCGCAAGGTGTACCTTGACAGGAGTCTGAGGCAGAGGAACAACAAAGAGATGCTTTCTCACTCAGCTGCTACAGGAATCTGTCTGCAGTAACACATCGGGAAGAATGAAACCAGATTGGAACATGAACTGTCCATACACTTCAAAGGGGCATCAGTCTCCCTCCTTGCTTTCAGAGAACCTGGTCCATTTCAAAGGACCTTAGGTATGCTCTTAAAGTCTACATCCCCGTCTGGCAGGCTCTCTCCTTTATTTGTCTTGTGTACTTTCACCCAGAGGATATCCAAAAGGGAGTCCTATCCTCATAAAGTAAAGTACAATTGACATCTATCTCGCTCGCACTGTTTCACAGAAGCAACATGCATTGCACAGATACTCCCCTTGCCCTAGCCAGAGCCCTTTACAATAACTATCCACGGGCAACTGGTAGTATGTCAAAAGTGGGTGCAGTGGGTTGAAGCTCATAGTCCATGTTCCAAGTTTAGCTCAACATATAAAGGAGTGAGATTCCATTAGGGAGTCCGACACCACAACAGAGATCCAAATACCAGAGTTTTAAAAGCAACAATGTGGTCATTTTGTTGTGTTCCTGAGGACATAGCACGGACCCTTAAAGAGTTTGTTGCTTTCTCTGGGCTATACTGATCAAACTGTCCAAATTTCTGCTTATTCCTGCTGCACCCTAATGCCACTCGACCTGTCTGGACCATGGAGTGGCTCAATCAAATAAGAGTTTCCTTCCTGTACTTTGGCACAGAATATATCATGGCCAGCCGCGGCCTCCTTGATGAGATTTGTGGTGTAAGTGTCTGCCTAAGGGCACTAATAGATTTTCGGAAGACTCTCGCACTTTCAGCAGGGGGAGCATTTGCCTCATCTAAAACGGTAGTGCTGACCTCCCTCGTGTACTGTTTTGCTAATCTCACTATCCTTCTCACAAGGAAGTTCTCTCTTATGCACTACTTGGCGAGCTCGGATGGCACAATGTCTGGTGCAGGGTCTCTCTAACTCAGCTGTGCTTTCTGGTAGAGCGGGTTGGGCCCTAAATTTTGAACCTTAATATTTGGCAGCCCAGCTTCAATAGTTTTGCTGTTGGCTTTCTGGATTCTCGCTAGAAGAAACTTGCTCTGACAGATGTCCCATGCTTCTCTAGGAGGTACACAAACTCCTGGTCCCTTGTATGAGTCTCGGACAAGGGTCACTTTTATTGTTGCGAACGGTGTTGTGCTGCTTCTCAAGAAGCTTACTGCTCACTATACATGTCACACCCTATTCCCCAGCCATCCCCCTACTTGGTTTGTCTACGTTAGGTGATCTGAAGCATTGGGAGGACACAGCAGTCACAACTTGGAGTGATCCATTTCAGGATGGTCATCTCTTTCCTTTCGATTTGCTTTGGGAACAGTTCAACAGACGCGGGACAATTCCTGACCCATTGAGTCCTACGCGCAGTTTCTGGGCCAAATGTTCTATTTCTTAGGTAGAACCCACAACTCACTCCATAGTCCAAACTTTATTTGTGATGGGTTATGGCAGAAGGAGCATTTGTTGGTTGCACAAAGGACTCCAACGCTGTACACAACCCTCACTGCAGTCTTTTTGTGACACATATGAAAAAGGGAGAGCATTCCATGATGGGGAATGGGCCCGGGACAACTGCATATCTGCACACAGTTTTGCGCAACGCCAAGTTTGCATTTATACACAGTGTACACAATTTAGTATGTTACACAGAGCCTACCTGTCTCCTGCTAAAAGTTCCAAACTTTGACCCAAAGCTAATGCCTCCAACCCTTGCTCCGCTGCTGCCTCACCTAGCTTTCAGCATATATTATGGGATTGCCCTTTACTGGTGGTCTCCTTTTCTAACATTGAGTCGGCTGGCTGCTGTCACCGGGCTAGTCAACTTAACTAACTGGGAGGCCTGCCATATGGGACCTATAGAAGTGACAAGCCTGTTTCCTGGACTTTGCTTTATTGATTACTAAGCAGGCAGTAGCCATGATGTGGAAGGCCATGGTTTCTCCCACATTGGGTCACTGAGCTAACTCAACGCAATATGGGCCGAGGTTGAGAGCAAAGCTTTGCACAGGGAGGGATCTGCTGTCCATGGAAACACCAAATCACCAACGATTGGGACAACATGTTGATGAGTCTGAATGAAGGCCTCAAAGATGTCACACTACCACTGTAACTTCAGTACTTGGCCTCCCCTGAAAACTCTGGTTGCCATGCCCTGTTAGGGACGTAGGTTGTGGAGAGACGGTGGTCTTCATGTTAATGCAAATCTTAGTAACTTTCCTAACAGCTCGGCCCCTATTCCAAAACATACCGCCAACCTTGGTCTCCTCCCAATGTCCCTGCTTTTCAGTCTTTACTAGGTAGGCTCAGTGCCTCAGTCATTTCCCAGTTAGAATTCAATTGATGCACCTCGACATTCTCCCAGCCGACCTGCAATCACTACTGCTACTGCCGCCCCTCAGCCTTGGTTAAGTTAGGAAGTTCAAAGTTGTTGTTTGCAGGTGCAAGGCTCAGGCTTCATCTTTGTGTTCGGATAAAAACTACTGGTCACAAAGAGCAACATCCTTTCTCTCCTAATAAAATCCCATAGTTCAAGCAATGTTCATGAAAACAGTTTTTTGCTGTTAATTGTATCTGCCCTTGAGGGCTGGCAGTGACTCACTGAGCTAGTCATTGAGATATAGACTGCTCGTATTGTTATCTAAAATGTCAATAAATTGGCTTGAAAAAATGAAGCAAAGAGAATTACTCTCTGTCAAGGGGGAAAGCGGAGGGAACAAATCAGTAGACAGTTTATGAGAGTGACCCTCCAGGAAAGGGCTGACATTAGGAACAAGGGTGCATAGATGGGCCGTGTTTAATTTTCAAGAAATATTGTATTAGCTTTTTCAAATCCTAGCGTTTAAATTGCAGGGAATTGACCACATTGAAGACCTTTAAAGGCGCAGATGCTATTTTCTCATATAAATAAGGGCTGTCTATGAGGCTACACTGTGTATTTACTCATCTCTGTTTTAAAAAGGGCTTTGTGAAAGAGATTTTTCTAGTCAAATTACCTGTTTTCCAGCAAATGTGACACACACACACACACATATATATATATATATCACTTTTTTAAAGTACATATCTGAAGAAATTGTCCATTCTAACATTGTACTATAGGCTGCAAATTACATGTCTTAAGTGTTTCTCTAGGCCTTCGTGAACAGATGAACAAAGGTGAACATCTAAACTTAAGCACACATATTTTGAAATAGTGCTCTGGGACTCTCCTCCCCCCCCCCCCAATGTGGGCTGGACTATTCAAAGTTTATGACTTCAGTGGCGATTCCCCTGAGAGAACTGGGATTACAAGTAAGAAACCCTTCCTTTCTCATCCTTTGACAACATAATCTAGTAGCTTGGGCATTGAATCTAGGGGTCATGCCGATTGATGATACTTAAATCTGTGTATAGAATGTGTGTCTATATGTACACAACTTCTACAAAAGGCGCTAGCACTGAATCACAGCCTTTAAGAATTAACTTTTATATACCAGAGGATGCATTCAGCATGCCATCTAAGAATTTGGTGGCTATTTAACTTTACCAAAGAGTGTAGAGAGTTTTAAGAATCTTGTTTTGCTATAGAAGAGCTATATTCCTGTTTTCGTTAAGCACAGTAAAGCTTGGCCTTCTACAATACCCCTTCTTTGCTCATGTGTGAAGACCATGATGTACATTTTAAATAGTCCAATGTAATTTCAAATCAATGTTCTAGGTGACATTGGGTACTCTGTGTCCAGTGAAAAGTGCTACAAACAAAGAAAGGCTTGACAGCAGAAGGTGTTAATGTGTTGGATTTCACTGAGGCTGGCTTGGAGAAGTGCAAAAAGTGACAAGCTTTTGGGTTTCCCAATGCACTTCTGGCTTTCCCACCTTATGCAGGGACGTACTAGATAGTGAATTTTAAGAGTTTTCCACATAGGCCCGAAGAAGAGGTGCACAGGTGGGATGGATGGCGTTGTGCATTGGTTCTTAATGCTAATGTTTGCCATAGTCTGTGGATCATAGGTTATTGACCTGATGTGAATGACTGTGCCTTCTGTTTTGTTAAGGTCTGTGAATTATGTATTACAGTACGAAGACGAAGCAGTGATGCCTTAAGCAACACTATACATGTAGCGAAGGACAACTTACTAGTTTTACAGCCAAGATGATGAGTAGTTGTGCTCGTATCATATTGTGCTCACAACTCATGCCGAAAATCACAACCCTCCCTTGACTTCTAGGTCTTCATTTTACTACTCTGGCAGTGCTTATATGTCCCTTGACAAGTGTTCTACAATGATTGTGTAGGTTTATCGCCAGCATAGTGCTAGAGCCAGATATAGACCCCAAAGCTGTCATTCTTTTCAAATGTGCAGCTACTAGCCCATGACACTGCTAACAGTTGGTGGCAGCCGATTAGGATAGTGTAGTACTGATCTTTTTATCTGAACCTAGTTAGGAAGATTACCTACTTGACTTTACAGTGAATTCTGTGGTACAGAAGTACACCACATGCGCGTACCTGCATGAAGAAGGGAGACCGCAGCACCGACTATCAGTAAATCAGGAGGAGTCCTCTAGAATATTAGTGGCTACATGCATCTGGCTTTATACTAGCTCAGAGTGAAGTCACATATTGTGTACTCTCCCTGGTAAATCTGTGCATTGTCATAACTGCCCCAGTAGCTCTTAAACCCACAGTTCTCAGCAAAATATGATGATATGTGGCCTACATGCCAGTCTCCATACATGCATTCACCAGGCCTTCCTGTAGCCTGATGCTCAAACAGTTAAGTGGTCCGCAAGTCACACTGATGTTTAGATACCTCAGAAAAGAGTTGCCTGCTAACCCCACGTGCAGTGTTCTGCCTTGATGAAGAGTGGGAAAACTAGAATCGGGGCCCGGTTGCCCACAGGAAAGCCTGTGCACCAGGCAGGAGTGACTGCTCTCCTGTAGCCAACAGTCATGGAGTAATACATATGTGTAAAGAAAACTTACTTTGAGGATTGATTCCTCCTAAGAGTACCATCTTTGGGTCAGAGTTGGGGCAGCCATCTCAAAACAGCATACAAGCTGACCATTTGTGCTTGTCCATCATTTTCCATAGATGCTTTGCATGCCTGGCTAAAGGAAGGCTGGGTCCGGCAAAAGACCTCTTGACTGTCTGAGCAGTAACTACCTTAGCCCCTTAACTGAAAAGTATTTTACTGATGCAACTGAGGAACGGAATGCGACGGGAGCCCTATGAGTAGAGCGCCTGCCTTATTTCCACCCAGCACTCAGTTCCATCGTTGTCACTGCATTGTCATTATGTGGGTGATGGTTCACGGGGGCCCTGGCCCCATCAGATCAGAAGCCTTTACGTAATGCTCTGCTGATGTGTGCTTCACAATTCCTGGCTGGGGGCCCACGCCTCGTGTCCTGCAACGGCAGCAACTCCAAGCATTCAGGAATGCAAACTATGCTTGGAACTCTTTCCCAAAGTGCGTGCCTGGGGAAAAAGCTTGATGGCCTGGATGTACCTTTAATGCGCCCGCGGAGAATGTCTGTGGCGCCTGACTAGGCGTGGATAGCAGAAGGAGAGGATTCGGTCCTTGTTTATGAAGAAAGTAAAGTTACTCATTGTCAGGTGGATGCAGATATATGTCCTGCCAGCTGTGAATAATGAAGGACATGGTGGTATTCAGGTTCTAGGGAAGATTTATGGGTTTGATATTTATAAGGTTCTCCCTCACCACATATTAAGGGAGAGGGATGCTGATTTCCTTGTGAGGTGTCTGTGAGATTGTCCTAGTTGAAATTCACCTGGACCACAGAATGTTACAACAGTTTTATGTCAAAGCATGTTTGGTCCATCCACGTGCCGTGTTGAGGCACCTCGAATTAATTACTTGAACTTAGCTACTTCTGAAGGAAGCGTGATTTAGCAGTCTCCGTTCTAATACTAAACAATAGAGGAAAGCTAGAGAACAAACTTGATTTAGAGGTATTCTTTCTATTGGTAACGGGTAGGGGAAAAAAAGCAAAGTGTACATAAGCTTACATCTACACACTTGGATTTACTATGTATACATTTTATATCATACTTATATGACGGGGTTATACAGTATGGCACCATCCCCTTAACCACAAGGGTGGGCTGATGAGCAGTGTCCCCTGGGTCTTTCCTTATGGTGGGCTGTGCTACAGCAGCGGTGCGAGCCCAGGGCCTTCCCCAGGCCCCAGTGGGTTCAAACAGGAGCCGTGCCATTGGAATCAGCCCTTGCCATGGATCCCCTGTTTTGGTGGGCCTACTGGTTCGCCCTTCTGTTCACATGGCACTCGTTTTGAGCAGATGGGTGTTGTTACCGATTACTTGTTTCTGTGCTTATTGGCTGCCTCTGCCCAGCCTGCTGTCAGTGTGTAAGCGCCGAATTAAATTGTCTAGCCCAAATATCCATTGATGGCAAACTGCAGCTTTTTTATTTAGAAGAAAAACTGCTTTGCAGCTTCTCTTCGCACCCCCACTTTCCGGTCCGTTCCTGTAAGTCCTGTCCGTCTTCCTGTGGAGATTTAAATGTGCGTGTGCCCGCTCCCTTCCTCTGTACCACATCGCCCAGCTTCCTGCCGCCTTTAATTAAGATCCCGTCTGTGCTCCTGATTTCCTTCCACCCCGCGCTTTTTGTCGGTTTAGCTCTTAGCTGAATAAGATGTCTGTTCCCAGTGTATAATGGGGTCTCTCACCGGGGCTCGCAGTCAGGTGCTTTTAAATGTTTCTAATCCTGCTTCTTTTCCCCGCCCTATCTGTGTCCTCATCACAAACCCAATCTTTCACATTCTCTGAGACTGCCCTCAACATCCTCCTGGAGGGGGGCGTTTTGTTCAGAGCCGTTCGGCATTCATGTTATGGAAACAGAAATGTCATTGGCATCTCAGTTTCATTCGTTGCTGTCGCAGTTGATCTGTGGAATAGTCTTGTGTTGCACAACCTTTCTTGGAAAAACCCATATTTGTTAGTTATTTTACCTGCCATTTCAGTGTGCTATTTTTCTTTTTTAATGTTTTTCAGCCCGTGCCTTTAGTGTTTTGTTTTTGCTTATTTGTTTCTGAGCAGTGTTTTCTTGTTTGCATCCAAAGTGAGCCCAGGCGGCAATATCCAGCTTGGACCCAGGACAAGTGTCATGGCAGGGTACCACCGAACCAAGGACAAGCTTATTCGCTGATGCTGCCTTTTGGGAGGTTCATGGCTTCAAGTCAATAGCTGCTAATTCCCAGTAGGTGATGCATGAGTCAGTGGAGCTTGCTCTGGGTTCATTATACCCAGGCATGTATTTATGGTACCTTTTTGGTGTCCACAGCACCTGTCACAGTATCTTGGACCCTGGCCGCCCTTTTAGGTTTTGGGTTATTGCAGGAGCTGAAAAAGATCCACAGATCCAGGGATTTGTTCAAAAAAGTGTATTTACTCTATTTGGGGAGTGGGGTCTCTAAGAGGGTTCCTCCAATGGCTTAAGGGTCAGGATGTTCATACCTTGCCCCCTTCTATGGTCTTTCATTTTTTTGTTTAGAACACAGGGACCATGCTCTGCATCTTGAGTTGGCAGCCACAAGAGATTTTTGTTGTTGTAGCCAGCCAGATCACTCTGATCTGTGGTGCCAATTTTAACTTTGGAACCGATAACCTAAAAGCACTAACAGAAGAAAAAAATAATCCCTGGTCCAGTCAGATTTTTGCTTTTATTAAATAAAAATACTTTCTAGGTTGAGCTGATCCGAAATGGCACAGATATGCATATAAAGTGTTAACTCTTTAAAGCCCACTCAGCAGCTTTTTAAAACTCTCATATCTGGAAAAAATACTGAGCAGATTTATACATGACCAGCAAAAGCACTCTTTCTGAGTAAAATTCTACTTTCATTCCAGGTTTGGTGTAAATTTGCAAAAAACATTTCCTGTGGGAGCTAAAACGGGAAAACACATTTTTTTCACCAAAATGGCTAGGTAAACTAACCAAAACTCACACCCCCATCATACATGGCATATTACCTTACATATGACAGTACTCATCACATGTTAATTGACATCATTTATCATATTACTGATGACCCTCTTGTATGATAGTGCTGTTAACTTCAGATCGTGAACTGTTGAAAAAGTATATGAAACAATGGGCCAATGGCAGTATACAGCATAGATCTTCTGCAGGCATATATCCAGTACTTATGACCGAAGACCATAGGCACTGAGGGATAGCGGTCTGCAAAAGTAATTAACTGTGTTTGAGATCAATTCAAGCATTCCATCCATCACTTTGTAATACTTTAGTGTGTCCCTCTAAGTGAGACTGGTAAGTCCAGACTTGGGTCCTGTGCACACTCTGCCACTGGAATCAAGCTGTACCTGGCTGAGGAGCCCTAACTAGAGTGAAACATGTCCTGAGTTGCTTGTGTTCCAGTTCAGGGAGGACCTGGCCTGTCAATTTGGGTTAGACTGATCCTGTTGGAGCAGGGTGAAGTTGATTTGCATATGCTTCGGTCGAAACGAAGGTGACATGGTGTTCAAAATAACAATGGATTGGGATGTTGCCTGAGTAATTATTAGTGGCTGAGATTAATTCAAGCATTCCATCCATCACGTTTTGTATACTTTAGTGTGTTGCCATAAGTCTGATGGGTATGTTGAGGTGTGAGTCCTGTGAACACTGTGCCACTTGAACCAATCCATACCTAGCTGATGAGCTCTAGTTATAGGAAAACCGGTCTTCGGTTGCTTGTGTTTTCTGGTTTAGGGAGGGCTGGCCTGGCGTTTTGGGCTGAACTGTTCCCATTGGAGTAGGGTCAAGACTGATTTGTATATCGCTGGGTCCAAATTGAGGTGGCATGGTGTGCAGAATAATAGTGGATTGGGATGCAGCCTGACCAATTACCAGTAGGTGAGATTAATTCAAGCATTCCATCCATCACCTTTTTGTATACTTCAGTAACCTGATAGACCGCAACACAGTTGGCTGTAGCATGTGTGCAGAGTTCTTGCCAAAGACCTCAAAGATGACAGAAAAACTGAAGTGGGGTCACTACATCATGTCGCAATTGAAAATATCCCTGAGACACCTGAGCCTCTGGAGCCAAGAGGAGAATCATGAGAACTGACGCAGGGAGAAGACTCCAGCTTCAAAAAGTTTGTTGAAGTGGAAAAGGCGATGGCAAAAAAATTAATCAAAGGAAGAGCACTCCGTAACCCAAGGAAGCATTGGCATCGATCAGAGACTCTTGGAGTCAAAAACAAAGGCTTCCGAGACACTGACCCCCAACAGGACCAAGGAAAAGGAAATACCTAAAGGACACCACGGGGTTTAGCGAAAAGACACCCATTAGTGCTGATCCTCAGAACTGGACTTGATGGCAAAAAGTGATCGTGAGTGTGGGAGGGATAAAGAGCCCCGAGATAAGAAAGCCTCGGCACTGAAAAAAAAGTCTTTGACACTTGGCATCGACCACAAAGCTGTGGACTTTGAAAAGAATAGACGCAGGCTTGAAGCTGAAATGGATGCCATTGTGGAAAGAAAAGGAATTTCAACGAATCACTCGAGCACATGCATTCCTCTGAAGCCACAGCTGAAGAAGGCACCAGAAAGCTAGGTAGTGAACCTAGAAACCCCACAACACCCGAGGGACTAGAAGAAAAGAAAGATGAAATCTTCTGTGAAGAAGAACGTGAGCAGTTTGACCAGAAATTTTCTCCAGGAACCTGGGGACAGGTGTTGGCAGGACATGGTAGCAGGCTCCCATGTGGATGGAGTAGACACTTACCCCTCCCGACCATTTCCACCTGATGACATTGTTGACATTGTTATGTACAATGCATTGGTTAAAAGGCAGCTGACACATATCGGTTCTAACTATAGGATGGACAGACTAAATCCTGCTTCCCATTGCAGACACTACTGCAGAAGAAGGGAGGAACCGGTTTCTATCCGTGTTGCCAAAGTGCTTGACCAGGACAGAGTCCTTCAAGGAACCAGGCTCTCTGCAAAGACTGTCATACTACAAGTGGAAAAGCAATACTAGCAATGTTCAAACGACCCACCATACATCTGGTGGAATGAAGGTGCCGACTCCATGCACACAGGAGAGTGATCTCCCCAACCAACACAGGATTACCACTGGATAGGGAGAAAGACAATGGAGATAGTGGGCTGAAAGGCAGAGAGATACCCACAGCAACACAGTGGCACATTGCCATATTCAACACCCTTCTCAACTTCTTCTAACACCAGCAGTGGGACGAAAGGGAGGAGCTCTTACTACACCTCTGGCAGCAATATCAGGCAAGAATTGGATGTTTCCTGACGGAATGGCAAAAGATCACCTCCGACAAATTGATCCTAAACCTAAAACAACACAAATACTGCATAGAATTGCCTAGACTACCTGTAATCATAACACCTAGAGCAAGACCTTGCAACACTGAGGAAAGCTCACCTACTACAGAGGAGACAGCAACTCCTCAGCAAAACCGCAATAGAAAAAGTGCCAAGACTACAAAGTTGACAAGGAGTCTACTCAACATATTTCTTTGTACTGAAATAGGACAACACCCTCAGACCGATCCTGCATCTGCACACTTCAAACAAGCTCACAAAGACACAAAATTTCAGGATAACATTACAGGATGTCTACCATGCCTACAAAAGGGGACTCCATGGCAACAGTAGACCTCAGGGATGCCTGCTTCCACGTTCCAATCAACAGCAAACACAAGAAATTCCTGTGGTTCATTGTTAACAGAGCGCACTACCGGTTCACAGTGCTCCCTATGAGGAGAAAATATCTCTAGTGATATTGGCAACATGCCTTGCGGTGGCTGCAGCCCACCTAAGGAGATTGGGAATCCACATCCTTCCTTAGCTGGTCATTTGGCTGGTGAAAGCAAAGTCCTTCGCACAGTACAAAAATAATTTAAAGACGGTCATACAAACACTGCCCATCGTAGGCTTCTCCATAAAGGAAAAACAATCTGCACAAACACCACAGTGGGAAAAAGTGTTTCCAGGAACAACATTGAACTTAACAAAGCTAAAGCAATTCCAGTGGACAAGAGAATGCCGGCAGTGTCACAGTGGAACAGTCCTTGACCGCAAGGACAGCGGGGAAGGATAAAGGATTCTGTATTCCCCTATTATCACATGCATGGCTGCACATGAGATCCCTACAGGGGTTGCTACAAGCGCAATGTTCCCGGGCCACTGAAATTTGGAAAGATGTAGTGGTTTTAACTGCAAAGGTGCATAAGGAAGATGGAGTGGTAGAACAAACAGAACATCTTAGTGGACGGACCTTTCAAGAACTCAACTCCCTAAGAGACCATCACAGCGGATACATCCCACAAGGTGGAGGGTGCCCTACACATGTGGAAGCTGAACATCCGAGGTCATCTTTAAAGCCAGGGGAGGCAGTTAAACACATCATTATTTTGGAACTAAAGACAGTCTTTGTGGCACTGAAGGGTCCCAGAAGAAATGCCAAGAGACAGGTAGTTCAGATTGAAAAGGACAACAGAACCACAATGATATACCTCGATAAACAAGAAAGAATGAGATTACTCCCATTGTCATGCTTGGTGCAAGACATTTAGTGGTGGGCCATCAAGAGAATAACAGCACTGGTGAACATATACTTATCTGGGGTGCAAAACACAGAAGTAGACAGACTGGGCATGCAAGAGAATGCCTTCCACAAATGGGAACTGAAACAGTAGCACATTGTCAAAGAGGCTCTATCAAAAAGGTACCATCTCTAGATAGTAAAACTATCTAAACATGCTACAAATCGGCCAAGAGCACATTCTATGAGGAAAAAGAAGCCACATTGGCCTTCATAACCAACGTTTCCATAAAAGAGATCTGTACAGCAACCACTTGTTTATCGGTGCACACATTTACAAGGTATAGGACGCAGGTTGGTCAAAAAGTACTGAAACACCTGTTTTGCTTCTCGTACGTATTTCAATCCATCCTGCTGGAGGCTTTTGAGTAAAGTTGGGGGTGGAAGGATTGAATATGGCCACATACAAAAACAGATTCACACCGTAAAAATGAAATGGAGCCTTACCTGTAGGAGTAGTTTTGTAGCGTGAAAATTTTTCTGGATTCACATGACAAGCACCTGCCGCCCCAAAAATGAGGAGCTCAGAAAACAAGTGTAAGTATAGTGGAGCCACAGCAGGAGAAGGTTGCCAACAGAAGGGAGTAAAAAGAATAAAATGGTGACGGAGCAAACTGTGTGGGCTTCTGACAGCATAAGGGGAAGGACAAGAACAACAAATGGTGGTCAACATCACCCAACAACAAAACACAAATAAAAATGATAAGAGGGACTAACAGAGACAAATTCCAGGCCCAAACTCTAGATTTTGAAATAATGCACAGTATGTGAATTCAGAAATTTTTTCAAGCTGCAAAACTGCTCTTACTTACCTGTAACCGTTTCACTGGTTCAGACACTCCATTAGTTCGAACTCTCCTTACTGGTCAGGAGTGGATCTTGGGGTCGACAATAATAGCAGCAGAAGATGCAACCCTACTGTCTCTGTTGCTTTCTAATAGGTGAGGAGCCACCCCAACTGCTTCACACGTAACCATCTTCCTATGGGGGCAAGGTTTCCCATTTTATACCCATTGGGAGGCAATTGATTGCTGAGTCATCCTGCTAATCTAATAGTGCCTTGTGGTATTGTTCCTCCCACTGGAGCGCCTAACCTCCACCAGGATGTGCTCTCCTGCACAAGCCTCAATTTTGGAGACAAGGTCCTTCCCCTGAAGAACAATAGGATCATAAATGTGGTGACTGTATAAGAAAAGGGTACAGTATTCTATTCCCCAAGAAGGAAGGAGGTCTGCATCTTCACCTTTTAAACTTGTTCATTTGACAGAAGAAGTACGTGATGCTGTCCTTGAACCTAGTCCTAATTGCACTGAATGTAGAAGAATGGCTAGTGTCAATGGATCTTGAGGCTATATATTGTCGCCCTTTAATTCTTCTTAGCTAGAGGCATTACCTGAGAATCATGGTGGGATCCCAGCTCTGAGTTCGTGGTTCTGTCGTTCGGAAAGATGACAACTCAGTATGCATTTACTAAAGTTCTGGCGGTTTTGTGTGTATGGTCTGACTGTCTAAAGCATGAAAAGATTTGAGTGGAAGCCACTATGTCCCATGTCAAATTTGTCTGGTTTGAAAAAAGAAAGAAAAAAAAAAGAAAAAAATGTTCGCCCCTTCCGCAGGTTTCTTTAGGGGAGGACTCATAATCCTGTAATTCCTCATCCCCTAATTACCGAAATCCAGAGTATTGGTAGTAATAAGCATAGTATTACCTGAAGACAATTACTGCAGTGCTTTATGAAGGAGTACTTGATCGGCCAAAGTCCGAATGTTACAGAAGTTAAGGTAGAGTCTAGCCATAGCCACTGCGCTTCTCTGAGTCCATACACTTTTTGTTTTGAAACCTATTGTTGTGGCAGAATCGGCTCATATCTAAGAGGTAGTAAATGCTTACTCCGTTGCCTCTTACGGGCTTTGCCCGTGGACTGTTGGCTTGGAGCCTGCAATACCTGCACAGTGGGGGGCACTGGAGAAAGCGTGGTAAGAGGGAGTGGACTGCTGAGAGGCGCAGAAGACTCATCAAAGCACGTCTCTCCGGCACTCAGCATCTCCCCTGGAGAGCGCTTAAAGTGTTGCATCTCTGCCCTCGGGACATTTATCGAGTATAATTGAACATCCTGTCCAGGCGATGCTTTCGTTGATATGTTCTCGAGCCACTGCGCCAGTAACGCGACCGCCAACCCTCCTCCTGTGGCTAGTACCTGGGGAGACCCCAGTATGATCCTTGCTGCACCACTGGTTATGTTATGATCTTGAGACTTCTATAGCGCTCTGAATTCAACCCACAGCCGTATGTATGATTGCGCAAGTGATTTGTAGGTATTTGGTTGTTTGTGCTCATGAGACAGCTGTTCTGTGTTATGTTCCAAAGTGGAGTGTGCGAGTTGATGTGAAAATAACCTGCTCTATCTGGGGCAGTCTCTGTGATATTTACGTGAGTGGGTGGGTGTTCCAAAGGACTGATTTTTCACTTTGATGCTCTTCTTCTGTTTGCCATAGCGCAGCAATTCTATACATGCATCACGCCCATGTCAGTTCTTTTGATGCATGGTTGGTATTATCGGCATGTCTGCAAGGGTGCATGTTGGTGTGGTCCATGACATTTTCATAATTTGACAGAACGTTACCAAATATGTACCTTTGCCTACTAAGTACTGGTAAATGTCCGTTAAATCTCAAATATGAGTTATTGGCAGGAAGATGTGTTGGATTTACTATTTTGATCCAACAGTTTTATACAAAGTTGAATATTACCCAACGATGTTAGAGTGCTTTATAGTAGAAATAGAGTGTTACATAAGAAATATAAATTTCAACTTGCATAAATATTAAGAGACAAAATGTCAACAGGTGCGAGGCTCAGGAAAGCATCATATAATATCCTGGTGGAGATGGAAGCCTCAAGGCAAAGATCAGTGCAGAACCTAAGTCAACCAGGCGGTAGAAAGAGGAGAAATGTACAAAAATATTTTACTAATTGAAGGGCTTCCAGTTATTATTTAAACCTGGTCAGTGAGGTAGCAAGGGGTAAACTCAGAGGTAAAGAGCTCCAGGCTCTAGATTGAGTCATAATGTGTTGCTTTTTAAATGTCAGAGGTTCAAGAAATAGCTCTTCTGCCTTCTGTGATGGCCTAGTCCAACTCTTCAGTTTGGCCCCCCGGTAACGTGGAGTGGAGGCGTGAGGGATACATTTCTTTTCTTTATAGCTCTGGTTTCTATGGGAAACCAGTGGAGTTTTGACATTACTGGTGAGCTGTAGTCATTCATTTTGGCACCAGAGATGAAATGTGCTGCTGCGTGTGGCACTGCTTTCAGTGGCATGAGATGTATTTAGGAAAGGCCAGTCTGGAGAGCATTGCAGTAGTTGTCTGTGCAGCAGTGGATGTTTGGAGTAAGGTTGGTGTTTTATGTTGGGATTGGGTTTGACAATGAGGGTAGTATATGAGACACATCAGAGTCCCTTATGTAGACAACATTCTGCCATTAGTATGGCCTAGCAGTGTATAAACCTGATGACCTGGTTCTCCATACAAAGTTGAGACATGCAGAATACTTGTTTAACCATTTAATTATCCTTGCCTTATTGAGCAGCATGTGTACATATTGTCGAGTCTGTCACTGCCAGGGAATGTATGGCAGTGTGCCTTTAACTTGTACGAATAAGGTATTGATATCTGCCTCTCCTCCTCCTAGTCCTACCGAGACCTCGCCTTGCTCTCCAGAGATGGGATGAATATAATTTTAAACAAGATTAATCAACTGCTGATGGAAAAGTATCTGAAGCTCCAGGAAACATGCCGGACTCAGGTAAGGGAAAGTGCAGCAGGCACTACTAAATTGTATTCCTGGCTGTGGAAGTCGTCAACAAGTCCATTAGGCACAGCTGCCTTTTTCAGCCGAGAGCTTTAAGACTCCAGTAATGGATAGATAGTTGACTTTGTGCTTCCTTCTGCGATGAGGTGTGTTACACAGTTGATTGAAGGGCAGCTTGATGCTTTTGGCTCCTCCACCATAATGTGTGAAACACTGGCACAGAAAAGGTAAAAGTTACCTGTGGGGATTTGGGGTGTACTTAATGGCATGGCTAGGTAGCCCTACCTTGCAGTACACTCACAAATAATGTCTTAGGTCAAGTCAGGCACATTTATTTTGGCTCCTGTGAGGCACATTTATTCAACCTGAAACTCAACCCTGGCAACCTGTGGCTGCGAGCGGTAAGGCTTTGCAAAGGATCAATGTGTAAATCATATAACAACACCAAACAGAATAAGAAAGTTACACGACATGAAAAAACAAGACACCAAGTTAAAATTGACTAGATTTTTATATATCTTTAGAGACTTTGATAATCAAAATCCACTGGAGTGTTCCGAGATATAGATTTTTAAAGGAATAAATAACTTTAGCATCAACTGCAAACAAGCATTGGTTAAAAAAAAACAAAAAAAAAACTTGATACTGTTCAAAAGTTTGGAAAAGTTAGTTTAGCAACTTTAGCTTGAGTTGGGCGACTAAGTCCGGCAGGACCCAGAGAGTACACTTTGGACCGTTACCTGGCCACCAGAGCATTTTCAGAGCAAGATCCAAACTTTAGAGGATAACTGCCAGAGATGATATTGGAGTGGTCCTGATTCTGAGGAATGCAGACTCAAAGATGCTAAAGGATTAGCCTGATGCTGTGTGATCCATGAGGGTGAAGTCCAGTCGAGTCCTCGGTCCACAGGTGGGTGGGCGTGACTCTAGCCATGGATTTTGGGGTCCACAGAACCCTCTTTACAGGGTTTAAAGGGCTGCTGATGCAAACTATGTGCTTGTGCGGCACAGCGGTCACAGTGCAAATCTTTGGTGGAGGCTGGTGTCCCTCACAAGTGACGAATCCAGTCACAACCAACATCCATGGGTCCAGCATACACGGGTGCACCCTTTGGCTGTGTCTGATTTGTCCTTTTGGAGATGGGGGATGCCCGCGTCCGGTACTGGCAAGACTTCTGCGGTGGCTACCAGTGATGCGACTTGATCTCCTTCAGCTTTGATGACACTAGTGCTGTTCTGGGGGGGCAGACATCTGACCCTTGGAGTGTCTGCTTCTGACTGGGGCCGGAGATCAGGGTTTCCCCGAGCTAGGCATGCATAACAGGGTCCAGACTCCACTAGCCCAAAGTGCAGCAGGTGCAGCCGCTCCAGCGTCAGAGGCTCTGTGTTTGCTTCCAGCGGGTGCTGAGTGGCCTCCTTCTTGTCCTCCTTCCAGTTGCAGTGATTCCTGAGGGTCAGCATCCCAGGGGTGCCATATTTATCCTAGGAAAGTGCCCTCAGGGGTCACATGGTGACTAGTCAATGGGCTACAGGGTTTCCTCCTACCTAATGATGAAGTTCCTGTGATATCTGGCTTCTGGCGATCCCTGAATGCCACATTCTGGCCCCCTTCAAAATGGCATGACTTCTTCGGTTGTGAGGAGCAAGGTAGCCCACACAGGATGAGTGGGTTCTCGGGGACAACACACCCATGGTAGAACCAGTTTTGAAATGAGTTTAGCACCTCTGGTCTGGTCTCCATACTGCCTACAGGGACAAAAGGCATCTTGCTTAGGGGTGTTGGGCCAGGCGGCCCATCAAAGGTTGCTTCCCCTTAGAAGCATGTTTCTAGGCTAATCCCCTGAGTGACCATCCTGGCAGAGGAGGTGACACCTTGGTACTACGGAACTGCCTTTGTCCTTAAGCCTGGGAATCATTCACATGTCTTCACCAAGCATTCAGAAAGTTATCTGTATGAGTGTGCCTTTGTGAGGTCGCTGGTCAAGCAGGGCACAGAGTGGTCACTTTTCTAAAAGTGGCAGACTATCAATAGTGACATTAATTTTGACCTGAGCATCAGGTCAGATTTGATGTCATGATTTAATTAAGATACCTCACATGACGCAGTTTAGTAGTCTCAAACAAAAGTTAGCAAGGTAGGGAAGTCACCCGGTAACCCTGTGTTAGCCAATGGGGCTGCCAACTTTACCCACAGCAAAATGACAGTTTGGAAATGTTGCTGTCTAGAAATATTGAAATATATATGTTTCACTTACTAAAACATGGCTCCCTGCCATAGGGCCCTCTAGGCCTTCCTTAGGGGAGACTTTACATATAATGTTAAGGGGCCATTACTTTAAATGGCAAAGTCGAATTGGCAGTGAAAGCACTGCCCTTCCAGTCTGCAGTGGCAGGTTGGGAGCCATTTTGTGCCTTGTCACAGAAAGGGTGACACAAATAGTGCTGCTTCTCTGAGTGGACATGCCCTTGCCAGTTGGGTGTATCTAATTCGACATATACTGTGCATGTGGCAGAACACTGGCACTGAGGTCTGGTTAGCAGACCTCAGTGCACTCTGAGTCGAAAAACCAGCATCAGTCCAAAAATGTGAGGGTGAACATGCAAAAGAAACATTTCCTTAAAGTACAGCTGCTTCCTTGTACTGTGCTGAACTGGTAATTGAAGGGTGTTCAGCACCACTACTTATTTGTCATGAGGTGTGATGCGCAGGTGTTGAAATGTGAGCTGGCACCACTGCCTCCTGTGAAGTGTAGTAACTACATAATGGATGGGCCGTCATCACTACCTTCTTCTCACTGACATGAGTAGTAATGCACTGCAGAGGTAAAGGAAGCCAATATTGCAACGTCATTTTCTTCAGCCTTATGTGACGCATATGTAATGAAAGATTAGCTTGCTCCACTGCCTCCTCCTGCTGTAGGGGAAGGGGGAAGAGCAGCTAGCCCTGCTGCCTTTTTCAGACAAGAGGTGCACAGCTCCAGCACTGGAGTCCAATCTTGATACTGATACACCAGCTACAGGATTGTTGCCCCGTTATTGTGGCGCATTTGGCACCACTTCCACTGGAGCCATGAGATGCATTGCAAGGAGATTGTAATGCATGCAGCAACCCTGCCTTCAGCCATGAGATGCTAAGCAGCATTAATGGATGTGCATCTGGCATCACTGCCTGTTTCATCCAAGAGATGCAGCAGTGACACCACCAGCAAAGAGCCAGCTGAGCTTTAGCCCGGAGGTTCGGGTTTTGCCGACATAGTGATCCTGTGGCATTTTTGAAGGATTAAGATCTGGAAGGGTATAACCTTGTTGTGTTTTGCTTTATGCCCAGACTCCTTTTGTAGACATTGTAAGGCAAAGCCCTTCCCAGAATACATTGTGTCTGTCTTCCTAATCTCACAGCTAGGTGGTCACCACTTCGGGGTGTGGTACTGGGGTAGGAGGGGCTCATGTCCAGGAGATTGTTGTGAGGAGTCCCAAGAACTGGTCCGGAAAGACGTGCAGGGATTTCCACTCAAACACCGAAGGTTTCCTTTTCACATGTAAGATACTGCAGTGGATCACAAATCTTGCTTACTTATGAATTGTCCACATTGTGCCTCCAGGGTTAACTGCAGGCATGTACAAAGCGTCCTGATTTCGGTTGAGGATTTCCTACAGTCAGCATGCATCTTGTTTTCATTTTAGATTAAGACCATGTGCTTTGCGTGATTTCTCTTCACAAACCTTTTGCTAGCAAATGTTTGTTTTTCTTATGATGATCTATACTTGGTATTTTCATTTTGAATAGGGAATACTATACAGATTCGAATTTGGGCATGTAACTTGACCACTGTTTTTCCTCGTTGCAGTTGGTTTGGCTGGTGCGAGAGTTGGTCAAGGGTGGCGTCCTCGGGGCAGATGGCGTGTGTATGACTTTTATGAAGCAGATTGCAGGTGAGATTGAGCATCATGAGACCTAAATATTGGTATGTGACCTACTTTGAGCATAAATAGTGTCAAGAACCACGAGTACATGATTGAAGTTGCTTGTCCAACTTGTCCTATGTTTAAAGGTAGCATAGATATTTTTTTTTGTATTTGGTATTTATCAACACAAGTATGAAACAAGAGGCTTAGCATCACCCAAGAACTAAATAATTCATACAGAGAAGCCCCTTATGTTCATAGGTCCTCCCTGGTGAATACACCAGCCTGTTTATAGATTACTGACCTAAAGCATATGCGTTGGAGAATGGACGCCTGCTGAATCTGGCAAAATTCCAAATCTGACAAGTCAAACTTGTAAATTATCTCTCAATTTTTTTAAGTGTGTTTGGATTGGCTTTGACTCACTAGGATGAAATATCAGGATCTCTCAGGTGTAATCCCTGTTTAGCTAAGTAACTAAAATTATGTGAGCCTTGGAAAATCTTTAGCTCTTCCTGTCTTTCAGTTGCTTTTGCTGCTAAAAATGGAATGCCTATGAACTGAAGAGTATTGTAGTCTATTCCGACTTATAATGGGTACAGATAGGCTCAATATACGTGTTAAAACATGTATTCTCCCCTTTGCACGAGTAGAAGACAATGGTGTTGAAATATGACAGCAGTTTCCACTTTGGATGAGGATTTTTAGTAAAAATGTAATAAGTCACCCTAATTGAAGTCATGTTTAATTGAATCCTTTTCCATTAACTTTTTTCCACTTATGGTATACTTAACCTGTTGCCAGCCTTGAACCTTACCGAGTGCTCTGTGAGACTACATGTTTACAATTAAAGTTACTGAAGTTATTTGGTAGCCATCCTCGTACGACTCTCCATGTCATCTGTTAATTAATTTAGAAAACTGACTCCCCTTCCCTGTTACTATCACTTTGTATTGACCTAAGAGAGTTCAGACGATAACACAAAAATGAGTGGAGGGTTCACATTCCAAAACATAACATTTGCTTAACATAAGTGCAGAGGATTTTTCTGTTTTATATGTGAATATTAGGAAAATTACATCAACCAATTCTGATACAGACTTCTAGCAGCAGATTCCTCACCTTTTGAGTATTTCCCCAGGCATCAGACTGGATCCGGAAACTTTTCAGTCGTACCACTTCGTGCCAGAATGCTCTGCCTTGGGGCCGCACACTGATGCTGTTCTGCTCCAGAAATAACGCATATCTGGAGCACCTTGTTTCTGTGAGACATTTACCTTGATTTGTCATCTGAATGTTTACAGTGTGCAAGAGATCTCAACTCATAAAACAACAGGTTTCAAGCCCTCTTAGTCTTAAACGGAGGTTTTAAACAGATGTCTGATTGTTCCCCATCAGGTGTGCCTGTGGTATGTCATGATTCCAAGGCCTGTAGAAACTGCGCATCGATTAATTGAAGGCAGTTGGGTGACACAAGGCGAAACTCTGTTGCCAAGCATAAGACAACTCTACGACTTGATCATTGTAAGTCCCTCTCAAGGTCCAGAATTTGCTCTTGGTCCCATTTCTGTTGACAGAGTTGTCTCAGCTGCTCCAGACATCGGTCTTCATCGTGCTCCAAGTCCTCCACTAAGTGTAAGAAAAACAACAAGTCAAAGCAGGTTTTCACACCCTCGTACCACTCTCATTCACCTGAACAGGCATGGGGGCAGTGCCACTGTTCTTGCTCCCAAAGTATGTTAACTTCTGAGCTGTTCCTAAAGCTGGTTCCAGCCCAACCCACGTTTCTGGTGCCTTCAGCCAGATCGAAGAGTTCTATGCAGCCGTGCTCTGCCTCTTTGGATACCTGCTTGAGTACCTCTGGCACGCCTTTGCACCTGAAAGATTCCGATAGGGCTTCCACCTGGGATACCCCAGAGAGTTTGCCCTGGGTGACAGCTGGCGCCTCCACGCTTACCATGCCTCCGGCTCTCTTGTTGGACTCTGCTGTCAGCGCCACAACCCAGACCAACCCGCACATGTCAACTCAGATGACGACTTCACCACCTGCAGAAGTGCTCCCAAATGTCCTCTTTGACGCCGTTCCCCAATCTCAGACAACATTGAAACCAAATCCACCCAAATCGCTGCTTCCCCATGCTTGACTTGCAAATAGCCTAAGCAGCATTCTTTCCTTTCCCTTTTTCGGACTCACTCTGATAATGATTATGACCTGGGTAATGAGTTTGCTCAGCCCCACCAGAAGGACAGTTGGTCTGAGGACTTGCAGGAGGCTAATGGCCTCAATAGCTCCCTGGAAATGGCTGTTTTTCTCCTCCTCCAATAGCCACAGAAGAGTCTGATTCCTATGCTATGGTGATGGGGAGGGCTGCCAAAGTACTTGACCTCCGGCTCCCTGCCTTGGAGATTAAAATCAGTGTCTTAACTAAGGTCCTTCAGCCGGACAAAAATCATCCTTGCCCCTCCTTCCCTTTAACAAGTCTCTGTCAGCTATGTTATTGGGGACATGGGCTAAACCTTCCTCTGGCCCCCCAGTCAGTAGACAATTTGCCAGGCATCATCACACTGCTCCATGTGACCCAGTTTTTCTCTCACTACACCCCTCATCAGAAAGCCTAGTGGTACAAGGTTCCACCATGCGCTCTAATCTAAACAAATTTCCCTCTAATCCCTCGGAAGGGAAATATAAGCAAGTGGAACATTCGTCAACCGTGTCTCTTCCTTCTACCTCCTCTGTGTTAATGCCAGCTGTTTGTTGGGACGATACTAGCCCTTTGCGATTCTTAGACAAAAATCCTTCCTGGTGTGCCGGAAGACCTTTTCCCTGAACTTTATCAGGCGATGAAAGATGGTTGTGATGCAGCCAAGTTAACTATTTGATGATTTGTTGTGGCTTGGACACCGCTGATTCTATCGGTGGGCCAAAGGCACTAGCGTTGTCATTCATCACCATGCATAGCTGTGATTGACTATGCTCTCAGGCAGTGTCCAGTCCCTCTTGATGGACATGCCCTCTGATGAGACTCACTTATTTGGGGAGAAAGCTGATTCCTCACTGGAGCGCTTTAAAGAGAGTATGGCTACTGCTTGCTTTCTGGGCCTTTCCACCCAGCTTTGGCAATCACAACAGTGGCACAGTTTGGTCAAGAAAAATTTAGGATGCTTGCACTGCACCAAGTTTGTTTCCACCTGCAAGAGGAGTGAACATGTGTGATAGGCTTCCAAAGCAAACACTCCCTCTTTTCCTGTTGGGTTATGGAACTTCCTCTAGTTCAAGGTAAACAAATAGCCCGTAACAAGTATGCAGTCCTCTTATATGACTTGACCTTTTGTAACTTTGTGACAGACTTTCTAAGGTATCCTTATTTCTCCCAGTCATACTTTGGCTGAGCTGCTTGCCAGAACTGCAGGTGTCAGTTCTAGTATGAAAGAATTGCTGCTTAGTCTTGATATACATTACCTTGTATACACTTGGGAATTGTTTTCAAAACAGAAATATTTTTTTTCGGGCTTTATAGGGGCACACACATTTGCTAAAAAGAGTTTCAAGGATTAGCTAACACTTGCCCGATAATACCATTTAAAATCTGGAAAGTCTATTCTCTATCTTTACTGCTGAAGTAATTTTGTAGGTCCTTTCTGCTTTTTGTCTTGACCCATATAATTAGGATCTCCTATCCATCAAAGATATGGGGGGGTGTTGCCAGCTCTTTAGAATTGCCCTAATATTTGCAAAAGTGTATCATGCTTAGCATCCCATACTTTGATTATAAGCTTATTAGATTTTTCACCCAGATGAATATCCTTTGTGGAAATTACCATGAGGAGGCTGATAATAAGAATATTTAGAAGTATTGTGAGATTTCTCAACATTAAGGTGATACCTGGAGAAACATCCAAATTCCCTGCCTTCTGTTCCATTTCAGGCATTCCTTTTGCGGGATTGCTATGTCCTCAGTGAGAATTGGAGGTCATGAGTGTGAGCTAGATGTTAAATGGTGCAATTTTAGCCGATGCACTGAAAGAATCAAAAGGCTCAATGTTATGATAAAAGCATTGGTGATAACTGTCATCCATGGTAGATCCATCCATTGATTAAAAAGGTTTTGTGTCAATTGTGGTTTATACATATTGCTTCTATTAGTCAGCTGTAGAGGGACTGAATTAATGCCGCAAAGTCGAATGTCAATTTGAATATCTGTGTGACAACACAATAAATGGATGATTTACTTCACCCAGTGCTTCATTAGCCTGTTGGAGTAATTACCAAAGAAGGCGGATTCTGCAGATGCGATGTCCATAATGATCAGTTCCATGTTGGTATGATCTGTAGTTCTATACCCTGGAAGGAAATAATATAGAAATGGGGATCTCTTGTGATGACTGAGAGTTATTTTGCTTCCACTTTTGCAAGGAAAATTAACCATTATCATAAAGCCTTATTTTCTGGCTTTTAATTCAAAATTACAAAGTTGGTTAATTTTAGGGTAGAGTCTGCGCTAGCACATGCGCCTCGCTTGCAAGAATCTGTTGTTAACTAAAAAGGGATCCCACCCTTTTTTTTTATTTTATTTTTTTACCATTTGTTGGCTTCCATGGCACTCTTTTTTAAAGCCTCATAATTCGTCACGGCAGGTCTAGCATCATTTCAGTTCCTTTTTTGTGGAGCAGGGACTAAGCACTGATTGATCCATCTAATCAGTGCCTGCCTACTGCTTACAACATGATCGCAGTACTATTTTGTTCTTTTTAACTTCTAGGACCCTGAAAACAGAAGGCGTGTGACTGGCAAAAATGTACCCAGCAAGACCAACCAAATTGCAAAGTTTATTTTCTGCAGTTAACGTTTTTCTTTAATTTTGCCAAGTCTTCTTTTCTCACTTTTCACTCATGTTTTGTTTTGTTTTTGCTCGTGTTCGCTGATGTCAAAAGATGACGATTATCTTGTTCTAAGTATTGCAGAACGACATTGTTTCTTTCTTATGTGCAATTTCCGAAATGATGCTTTAACACATAATCGTGCAGTACACCTCCAATCCACCCAACTCCAGTCTGCACAATGCTAGTCCACCCCACCTCACCTCACCCCACTCAGTCCAATCCACTAAACTCAATTCATTATACCCCAGACCAACCCAATCCACCCCACACCACTCACTCCAATCCACCACAGTCCAATCCTCTCACCCCTCTCCAGTCTGCCCCTCAAATCTGCCCCCTCCAATACAAAAGAATCTGCCCCTCCAATCCCAAACAATATTCCTCACTCCAGTCTGCACCGCTCCAATCTAAAACAATCTGCCCCACTCCAGTCCAAAGCAATCTGCCTCACTCCAGTACAAAACAATGTTCACCAATCTGCCCCACTCAGTCCAAAAGAATCTGCCTCACTTCAGTCTGTCCCAGTCCAAACAATGTGCCCCACCCCAATCTGCTCTATTCCAATCCCAAACAATCTGCCCCATTCTAATCTGTCCCACGACAATCCAAAAAACAATCTTCCCCACTCTAATATGCCTCACTCCAATCTAAAAAACAAACAAACAAAAAAAAGCCCACTCCAATCTGCCCCTCCCCATTCCAAAACAAAAAGACCCACTCCAATCCAAAATAATCTGTCCCACTCAATCAAAATAATCTTCCCATTCCAGTCGGCCCCACTCCAATCCAAATCAATTTGCTCTAATCAAAACAAAACGCCCAATTTGAATCCAAAACAATCCGCCCTACTCCAATCTGCCCCACCTACTCCAAAACAATCTGCCTCACTCCAGTATAAAACAATCTGTCCATCTCCAATCCAAAACTGTCCTCCCCCTCTCCAATCTAAAACAATATGCCCAATTCCAGTCTGCCCACTCTAATCCAGTCCACCCTCTCCAATCCACTCATTCCATTCCAATACAGTCCACCACACTCAAAGCCCACCCCACTTCAGTCCAGTCCACCTATTCCAATCCAATCCACCCCACATAATCCAATTCACCCCACTCCAGTTCATCCCACTCCTAAAATCCACCCCATCCAAAAAGACCATCCCACTTCAGTTCAATCCATCCCAATCAAATCTAATTCACTAAAATCCTGTTCACTCCTAGCTAGGCTACTCCACTCCACCCCAATCCAATCCACCCCACTCCAGAAATCCACCACACCACACTCCAATCCACCCCATCCCAGCTGAATCCAATACACCTGAATCCAATCCACCCCAATACACCTTACTCATTCTGGGCTACCTCACTCCAGTCCAGTCCACTCCACTCAATCCCACTCCAATCCACTGTACTCAAGTCCACCTGACTCAGTCCACCCCACTCCATCTAATCCACCACACAATCCAGTCCACCCCACTCCAATTCACCCAACCTTAACTCAATCCACCTCAATCGAACCTACCCAAATCCAGTCCACCCCACTCAATTTCACCACCAATCTTGTCCACCCCTCTTCAACCCCTCTCCACTCTAATCTACCCCACTCTACTGCGGTCCTATTCATCCCACCCCAGTTTAGCCCAACCCACTTCATCCATCCATTTCAATCCATCCCACTCTAATCTACTCCCTACTCAAGTTAAATCCACCCCACTCCAGTCCAATGAATCCAGTTCAATCCATCTCATTCCAGTTGTCTAATCCACCCCACTCAGTCCAGTATAATCCACCCCAGTCTCATCACTCCAATTCAGCACACCCACCCTACTCCAATCTAATCCACTCCAATCCGCCCGAGTTTAATCATTCTCACCCCACTCTACTCCAATCAACCACATTCTACTCCAATTCACCCCACTCCAACCTATTCCACCCTACTCCACTCTACGACACTGCCACTGAACTCTACTCAACTCTACGACACTCTACTCCCCCACTCCGACACTCCATGCCACTGACTTTTAGTCATGCTGAACAGCAGCCACACTGGTGTGTACTACATGGCAAAAACATATTGTCTAGCCAGTAGCTCCTGCGAGACCTATTTGGTTTACCAATGCTTGTTCATGTTGTTAGAATCTATTTATAAGAGAAGCTAATTTGAAAAACCTTAACAAAATAGCAAAAGTAAAGATAGCAGACTTATTATATATAGAGTTCAGTTGTGGCGCTGAGCGAGTTTCTAGATAATTGCAAGATTACTTTCTTGTTCTCTGGCCATTACCTAAAGGTTCAGCTGCGAAGGTTTTTCTGGGGCACATGCAGGCTTTCAGTTTCAAAGCTTTGCATCTATCGCAGATGCAAATTAAGAGCAATCTGCATATAGAGTGGAGATGAATTTCATGAATATTTGCTTAGCCTTCTCAGAGACTCTGTAGATCTTAGATTGTTTACCTTAATGAGAGGTATACTATTTCTAGTGACCTCCTTGATAAATAGAGCCATTATCCTGCAGAACATTGACTGTATTTGTAAATTAGAAGTTTTTGTATCTTCAGTTATTGCTCTTTTGTTCTGGAGTTTTTTTTAGTTATGAGCATTATGAGGGTACAGTAACACGGTTGTCTGACAGTCTAAGCTCTGCAGTTTCGGAGACAGGTGATTTACTAAGTTAGGCCTAAGTGTGAGCACTTTTGTGGCGTTGTGGTGAAATACAAAATTTTGTGTAAGCATCCTAAATTGCTGCTTTGAATTCTTCCCATAGTGTTACTCACCAGTTACACTCTTTAGTCTCGTATTTAGTATAGAGTGGTAGACCTTAAGTGGTATAACTTCGACTCGGTGTTGTGATCACAAATAGCAATTGTTAAAAAAATTTGGGGCCACGGGGTAATATTGTTTGAGATGGGAAAAATAAAGTATTCCTTCCTTGTGTATACCTGGAGTGGGGAGGAAGCCGGGCATGCTCATGTCTCCCAAGTGCCCATCCATGAAATAATAAGTAAGTTGATTTATGGCTGGCTTGTCTTTGCCTTGAAGAGCTAGGGGATCTACCCACCTTGAGTTCCAGTATCAGGGTAAAGCCAGCCCCCCCTATCAGTAGGTTCCTTAAACTGGTCTGTCCAATAGTTAATATATACCACATATCTAGATAATTAAAATTGGAAATTTAGAAATAACCAAGTGTAAACACTGCTTCAAGCAGTTGAAACCAGAGAAGGTCCCACTTACCTCTTACATCAAACAGTCGATTTTAGCACCTTAAAACAGTGCTTCCTAAACTTTTTACAGATCACAACCCAGTTTTTAGAATGACAATCGCTCGCGGCCCACCTCACTTTATTGGACAAGAGTCAGGAGGTTCTTTTAATGTTACTAAAGCATCATGTGATAGCACACTGTCATTTACAGACCGCACAGTTTCCATTGAAATGACCTCTAAATTTGCACAGATGTACAGTGTTGCTGACAAAACCATATCGCACAAATGATAATGTGTGGAAATCGTATTTCAGTGAATATGTATCATTTGTGCATCACAGAGTAAAGTGTACTGATTTGTGTTGATCCTAAAAGAATCTTTGTTTCCATCACACTTTGGAATTGCAAAAACAAATGCTTCATTTTTGCGTTTGTAACTGCTGAATGCGTACAGTTAATTTACAAGCTTTTATGTTGTTTGTGTTCAATACAAGACATTGTAGAGTCTTTCCTTTCACACTCTTTGAACTCCTGCAAAATTCTCACCTAATCACTCATATCTGTCTACTGACTAATTTAAGAATCCTTTGCTCGTGATTGGTTTCCGAAAGCACACCTCGCTGGACCCAAATGCAAGCACATATGGCGAGCTACTCTTTCCCTACTGGTGTCAAGACCGTTATCAATCCACACATCATTTTCAAGACGCATTTGCTTGTGGTGGCACTTAAGTTGACCATTTATAAATTAAACTAGACATTACAGGTAAATATATTTTATTGTGTTAGAATGGATTTCAATCGTGTCTACTAAGACAAAGATCGTTGCTTTCATTAGGCTTGTTCCTTTGAGATTATTGTCACAAATGAAAATCGCATCTCTGGAAATGTTTTGAGATCCTTAACCAGAGAGGATATTTTCTTATATTGGCGCATTCCAAGGTAACCATAATGGAGAACCAGAGTAACTGTTAAATGTTAACAAAGTGAAAATAATCGATTTGCTTTTGGTGGCTGCTCTGTCACGACTTACTCGATCTGCCATCGCTTAGTCGGTGCTCGGAAGAGGACGATGCTAGAGAGTTATAAAATGCATTTCAGCAGTGTCAGTGGTTTGTTGCTGTTTTACAGTTATATATACAGGGAGTGCAGAATTATTAGGCAAATGAGTATTTTGACCACATCATCCTCTTTATGCATGTTGTCTTACTCCAAGCTGTATAGGCTCGAAAGCCTACTACCAATTAAGCATATTAGGTGATGTGCATCTCTGTAATGAGAAGGGGTGTGGTCTAATGACATCAACACCCTATATCAGGTGTGCATAATTATTAGCCAACTTCCTTTCCTTTGGCAAAATGGGTCAAAAGAAGGACTTGACAGGCTCAGAAAAGTCAAAAATAGTGAGATATCTTGCAGAGGGATGCAGCACTCTTAAAATTGCAAAGCTTCTGAAGCGTGATCATCGAACAATCAAGCGTTTCATTCAAAATAGTCAACAGGGTCGCAAGAAGCGTGTGGAAAAACCAAGGCGCAAAATAACTGCCCATGAACTGAGAAAAGTCAAGCGTGCAGCTGCCACGATGCCACTTGCCACCAGTTTGGCCATATTTCAGAGCTGCAACATCACTGGAGTGCCCAAAAGCACAAGGTGTGCAATACTCAGAGACATGGCCAAGGTAAGAAAGGCTGAAAGACGACCACCACTGAACAAGACACACAAGCTGAAACGTCAAGACTGGGCCAAGAAATATCTCAAGACTGATTTTTCTAAGGTTTTATGGACTGATGAAATGAGAGTGAGTCTTGATGGGCCAGATGGATGGGCCCGTGGCTGGATTGGTAAAGGGCAGAGAGCTCCAGTCCGACTCAGACGCCAGCAAGGTGGAGGTGGAGTACTGGTTTGGGCTGGTATCATCAAAGATGAGCTTGTGGGGCCTTTTCGGGTTGAGGATGGAGTCAAGCTCAACTCCCAGTCCTACTGCCAGTTCCTGGAAGACACCTTCTTCAAGCAGTGGTACAGGAAGAAGTCTGCATCCTTCAAGAAAAACATGGTTTTCATGCAGGACAATGCTCCATCACACGCGTCCAAGTACTCCACAGCGTGGCTGGCAAAAAAGGGTATAAAAGAAGGAAATCTAATGACATGGCCTCCTTGTTCACCTGATCTGAACCCCATTGAGAACCTGTGGTCCATCATCAAATGTGAGATTTACAAGGAGGGAAAACAGTACACCTCTCTGAACAGTGTCTGGGAGGCTGTGGTTGCTGCTGCACGCAATGTTGATGGTGAACAGATCAAAACACTGACAGAATCCATGGATGGCAGGCTTTTGAGTGTCCTTGCAAAGAAAGGTGGCTATATTGGTCACTGATTTGTTTTTGTTTTGTTTTTGAATGTCAGAAATGTATATTTGTGAATGTTGAGATGTTATATTGGTTTCACTGGTAATAATAAATAATTGATATGGGTATATATTTTTTTTTGTTAAGTTGCCTAATAATTATGCACAGTAATAGTCACCTGCACACACAGATATCCCCCTAACATAGCTAAAACTAAAAACAAACTAAAAACTACTTCCAAAAATATTCAGCTTTGATATTAATGAGTTTTTTGGGTTCATTGAGAACATGGTTGTTGTTCAATAATAAAATTAATCCTCAAAAATACAACTTGCCTAATAATTCTGCACTCCCTGTGTATATATAGCTTGTAACAAAACCTTGCTGACTTGTGCTGTGACGTTAAAAGCCACCTTCATCTAGAATATTACTTAGTTTGCGCCTGAATTTTGGTTCAAAACTAGTTCAAACTTTTTTGTTTTATCGTAGTCCTTATAGGGAGAAAAACATAAGTCTGTTGACATTGAACGCAAGTGACGTCTGTTTAGGGTGATCGAAGCATAAATGGAAGGAAATTCCTTTGGGGAAACTTACGTTTTTTAAGTTGCAGTTCTTTGCATGCTTATTATTAATATATGGAATTATAGATGAGTAACACTGCATTACAGGGAGGTTTTTCACCAAGGGATTCTGAGTGATATCAAATAGATGACGATAGTGAAGCTTGAGTTGTTTGTGCTGTACTCAGAACCCAGTCTTTAAAAACATCCCTGTAATTCACTTTTTTACCCACCTGTAATTTTATGTTGTATATATTGTCTAGTAAGCTTTGCATAACACAACTTCCCACTAAGATTTAAAAAAAAAAGGAAAGAAAGAAATCTGGTTTCCGGCCACCCACCCCTATAACTCTCGACCTTCACTTTCCTCTCTTCCAGAAGCTGTGCTCCCTACTTTCCTGTGCTGCTCTGACAGACTCTGTGAGAGCCCTACCATAGCAGCCTGGAATTCCTTTATCATGCATCAACAGTGCATAGCCGCTTTTATGAACAATTGTTGCTACGTCATAGCAGTGAAATGTAGGCTTTAAAATCCAGTTATCCATGCTAGTGGCTGTCTGCCATACATAACATAGAATCATAGATGAGTAACAGTGCATTATGGGGATGTTTTTCACCGAAGGGTTCTCAGTGACATCAAATGAACAACAAGAACGAAGATCGCGTTGTCTATGATGTCACTCAGAAGAACCTCGAGTTGAAAAACATCTCCATAATTCACTTTTTTACCCTTTTATAATTTAAAGGTATGTACTGCCCCCAAAATCCTCTGCCCTTGCCTTCAAATACTGCTAAAGGGCAGATGGGAGAGCAATACATAACGTGCCCTTGCCTCCCTGACGCAAATGTGAAAAATAAATATCTGCTATCCTTAACTGAAGTCCGCTACCTACCCTGCCTTCTTTTAACGAGTTAAGTAAACATTCACATTAAACCACCTAGATGTCAGGTTGCAGTTGTTGCTTTCCATCATGGACCAACTTTGTTACTAATAATACCTGTCATAGGTTAATACTTTTATTTACGAAAAATATTTCCTAATGAAAGCTCATCTTTAGAACGCAAGACTTTGTTTTTAAATAGAAAGCACACTTTTATCTCCAGAGCTGAAGCAGCACCGGCTTTCTAAAAGTCTTATCCCACAAAGAGGAAGTCAGGGCTGCTCCTCCAAATGAGCTGCCTTTTCCAGATCTTCCCGGGATTCCTGGTGGCCCAAGGTGTTCTTAGTAATATGTTTGCCTACTGTGTAGTTTGAGGTATGTGCTGGCAATACTTGCCAATATTTTATGATTGGCAACTGGTCCCACTGAGGCCGGAATAGGCAAAGGACAGATATCCGTGTAAAAGGATGATTTCCTTTGTTTGTTCTTCGTTAAATCTGAAAAAAATGGATTAATTATGTGTATAGCTGAGATCCAGCAAACACTTAAAAAAAATATAATCTCATTAGAATTTTTTTTAAATAATAATTAATAGGTATACAGTGAAAGTTTAGACACCTACAAGGTTTAAACATGTTCCTACTGCTTCCACGTCCTCTACAAAGCATTCTCAGTCCACAAGGTGCCACACTCCAAGTTTCATTTAAGATTGGAGTGGGTCTGGGCCAGCCTCTCTCTGACTGTTGAGTAACCTCTCCAGGTTTGGTGCTGCTGAATCTGCTCCAGTGGCTGGCACCAGATACAGTTACTAGCACGGCAAAACAGCTACTTAGCTTTATATTCCGAACACAGTATCCTTAGTCTTCATGTCTTGGTTTTATGAGTGTCTAGTAACGCCAAGAAAGCTAATGACGTTGGTGCCTTATCTGGTCCCACCTTTTTGTAGACTCCATTTTTCTCTGTTCTGTTTTCCTTGTTCTCACTTTGTTACTATATTTCTCTTACTCTGTCACTCACCGTTCGCACCCCATCTGAGAGGAAGACCTCACCATCTTGATTTTTTAAAATATTTAACAGATGCAACCAGTCCTTAAAGTACCTGAAAAGTTATTGTAAAGCCCTAAATGTATTCCATGAAGAGGAGACCTGAGACCTACTTATACTTAAAGATTTAGTAATGAGGCGATTAACTGCACTTCGTTTACATGATTTTTATAATTGTTTTCCTACTTTTGTTCATGCTGATGGTTCACTGGTAGATATGTTTCCTAGCTTTTTGTCTCACTTTGTCCATCAACAAACACCTTTCTTCCTTGTCTGCTATTACTTTCTAGGTGGGGATGTAACGGCGAAGAATCTTTGGCTTGCAGAAAGCGTACTAGATATCCTGACTGAGCAAAAGTAAGTCTCCCTTCTGTGTAACTTGTGTTGTATACGTTTTATAAAGCACTGTTGTAATTTGGTATAATTCATGCTGTTCCTTGCTACATGTGTTCATCCTATCACTCACACTGCCTCATCCATCATACTGCCAAATGCTGCACCTAATAGCAGCACTCGGTGGACATCACACACGACATAGGAGCGCTTCCTACATAGGTTCAGAGCAAAGACAACACACAGCCACACACTCACAAGGTGTAGCTTGTTGCTACTCCTGATAAGCTCTTCAGCACGCCACATCAGGTTAGTAAGGGCTTCACAAATGTAATCATGCAATACAGCAATACAATCCATTTTCTAGATCCAGTCTATAATTTATTTGTCCCATGAGACACTTTGGCACAGTAACTTTGATAGTCTTGGTTTCTTAGCGTGGGTGTGCTCACCTGTGTGTTGGAGGGAGAATATATTCATTATATTAAATTGAAGAATTTTTCGTTGGTGCTATGAAGTTGAAACACCTTATGTAGGTTAGCATAGTAACTTTAGTTTTAATAACATGGTGTGTGTACCTATTGTGTAGGTTTACTTTAGGAGTCTTTTTGCTACTACCAGTTTAGAACATTTTAAATGAAGACACATCTGTGGTAATGTGGCACTTTCAGTGGCATGATTGTACTAATAGCACTTTTCAGTTGTGTTTTGGCCTTCATTGCACTTTTTTTAGACTAGTATTTTAGAATGACTATTGTAAGTTTCCCTGTGCTGTGAGTTAAGAGTGTTGTAGGCTTTTCAGGCTTAGGCCATGTTTAGCTGTGGGCTTACAACCTAGAGCAAATGTACCTCTAGATTAGGGAGAGTTTGCTCTGCCTTTGTAGATCCAATACCCAGATTTTTCACTCTGGTGCAGAGGACACAAAGCGCTTTTAAGTATCGTCTTTATTCTTCGGAATGGCCCCCGCCATGATGCAGAAAGTAAGATATCTCATTGAACTTTTCCCATTAACCTACTATTCGAGCCCCAAAGAAACAGGGCGAGTCAAGGAACCAACTTCTAACTCTCAATGTGTCATTCATAGGTTCTTACCAATCCTTTAAAAGAGCGACCAATTGGAGTTAATCAAACCATGGTGGCAGCATTTAAAGGTTATTTCATTATGATGTACACAGGCTCATCCTAGATGTTTTTCATCAGATTGTATATGCTGTATAAACAGGCAAACATATAGACCATCAGTTTTCAAAACCAAGACATTAATTGTACTTGCTTTGGGTTCAATTAAGGATTAAATTCCGAAATCCCCAGCATGTTTCTTAACGCATTGTGAAATCAGGGACCGGTGTGTTTACCTAATGTTCCTCAGGGTCTTTATTTAAAAAAGCATTCAAACGGGTGCCCTGTGTTTCGGATAGGAGAGCATGTGGGCGTCTTTCAAAAGTTATTGGATTTAATCATCACAGCCTTCTGAGCACTTCTGGAGTAAGTACTAATCAGGGAACTTCTAAAACTAGGACTAAACAGGGCCTGCTTCTTCAGCTGTATCGTTTCAAAGAGGCTTTCATTCAAGAAGCAAGATTTTAAGATTGAGTGGCGAATTAAGCTTACTAAAGGCCAACTTGTCAGATTGTGCAGCAAATATTGCAACCCTTCGCATGTTCTGCTAACCACTTCCTCTTTGCTGACTACCAAACGTTCAAATGTATTGTTTATATATTCTGTTTGTCTGAGAGGTTCAGTGCAGTTTCCAAAAGTACTACTTTCATTTCAGTAATCCAGAAGAAGATGACATGTATCTTCGATGGTTATGGGAGAACTTGTTCTGATTGGAATCAGAAGTTAGAAATGTCCATAATCTATTAAACTGTCTGTAGGAAGTTGGCTCTGTATATACTATTTCAAAGTAAGAAGTAGTATGCATAGAGTCCAAGGGTTCCCCTTAGAGGTAAGGTAGTGGCAAAAGTAGATAATTCTAATGCTCTATTTTGTGGTAGTGTGGTTGAGCAGTAGGCTTATCAGAGGGTAGTGTTAAGCATTTGTTGTACACAAACAGGCAATAAATGACGAACACACACTCAAAGACTTACTCCAGGCCAATAGGTTTTTATATCGAAAAATATATTTTCTTAGTTTATTTTAAGAACCACAGGTTCAAGATTTACAGTTAATACTTTAAGTGTAAGGTACTTCACTTAGATACTTTAGGAACTTTGAATGAAAGCAATATCACATACAGTCTTTGTAAAAATGGCAATAAGCTATTTTTAAAGTGGACACAGTGCAAAAATCAACAGTTCCTGGGGGAGGTAAGTAATTGTTAAGTTCACAGGTAAGTAAAACACTTACAAGTCTCAAGTTTGGGGCATAGGCAGCCCAGAGGGGCGGCCGGGTGCAGTGAGCAAAGCAGGTGTCGGGTTTCAGGTAGGAAACAATGGAGGAACCCGGGGGTCACTTTAGCGGTGCAGGCAGGCACAGGGGGGGGCTCCTTGGAGCAGCCACCACCTGGGCTAGGCAGAGGGTCGCCTGGGGGGTCACTCCTGCATTGAAGTTTGGTTCCTTCAGGTCCTGGGGGCTACGGGTCCAGTGTTGGTTCCAGGCGTCGGGTCCCTTGTTACAAGCAGTTGCGGTAAGGGGAAGCCTCTGAATTCTCTCTGCAGGCGTCGCTGTGGGGGGGTCATCTCTGGTTACTCACGGGCTCACTGTCGCCGGGGAGTCCTCCCTGTGGTGTTTGTTCTCTGGATCTCGAGCCGGGGCGTCTGGTGCAGAGTGTGAAGTCTCACGCTTCCGGCGGGAAACGTGCAGTCTTTGAAAGTTGCTTCTTTGTTGCAAAGGCGTAGCTGGTTTTGAACAGGGCCGCTGTTCACAGGAGTTTCTTGATCCTTTAGTCCAGGGCAGTCCTCTGAGGCTTCAGAGGTCGATGGTCCCTGTCGTATGCATCGCTGGAGCAGATTTTCAAAGTTGGAGACAGGCTGGTAGGGCTGGGGCCAAAGCAGTTGTCGTCTTCTTCCTTCTCTGCAGGCTTGTAGGTCAGCAGTCCTCCTTCTTTCTTCAGGTTGCAGAAATCTCATTTCCTGGGATCTGGGGAGCCCCTAAATACTGCATTTAGGGGTTTGTTTAGGTCTCGGAGGGCAGTAGCCAATGGCTCCTGTCCTTGAGGGTGGCTACACCCTCTTTGTGCCTCCTCCCTGTGGGGAGGGGGGCACATCCCTAATCCTATTGGGGGAATCCTCCAAACTCAAGATGGGGGATTTCTCAAAGTAGGGGTCACCTCAGCTCAGGACACCTTAGGGGCTATCCTGGCTGGTGGGTGACTCCTCCTTGTTTTTCTCATTATCTCCTCCATCCTTGCCGCCAAAAGTGGGGGCAGTGGCCGGAGGGGCGGGCATCTCCACTAGCTGGGATGCCCTGGGGTGCTGTAACAAAAGGGGTGAGCCTTTGAGGCTCACTGCCAGGTGTTATAGTTCCTGCAGGGGGAGGTGAGAAGCACCTCCACCCAGAACAGGCTTTGTTCCTGGCCACAGAGTGACAAAGGCACTCTCCCCGTGTGGCCAGCAACATGTCTGGTGTGTGGCAGGCTGGCAGGAACTGGTCAGCCTACACTAGAAGTCGGGTATGTACTCAGGGGGCATCTCTAAGATGCCCTCTGGGTGTATTTTACAATAAATGCACACTGGCATCAGTGGGCATTTATTGTGCTGAGAAGTTTGATAGCAAACTTCCCAGTTTTCAGTGTAGCCATTATGGAACTGTGGAGTTTGTGTTTGACAAACTCCCAGACCATATACTCTTATGGCTACCCTGCACTTACAATGTCTAAGGTTTTGCTTAGACACTGTAGGGGCATAGTGCTCATGCACATATGCCTTCACCTGTGGTATAGTGCACCCTGCTTTAGGGCTGTAAGGCCTGCTAGAGGGGTGACTTACCTATGCCACAGGCAGTGTGAGGTGGACATGGCACTCTGAGGGGAGTGCCATGTCGACTGTCATTTTCTCCCCACCAGCACTCACAAGCTGAGAGGCAGTGTGCATGTGCTGAGTGAGGGGTCCCCAGGGTGGCATAAGACATGCTGCAGCCCTTAGAGACCTTCCCTGGCATCGGGGCCCTTGGTACCAGGGGTACCATTTACAAGGGACTTATCTGGGTGCCAGGGCTGTGCCAATTGTGCGAACAAAGGTACAGTTTAAGGAAAGAACACTGGTGCTGGGGCCTGGTTAGCAGGGACCCAGCACACTTTCAAATCATAACTTAGCATCAGCAAAGGCAAAAAGTTAGGGGGTAACCATGCCAAGGAGGCATTTCCTTACACTGTCCCAAATAATTATAAGACTCACTTTTATATACTGTAATGCTAAGTGGTATATTTTTAAGGTCACTGTTCTTAAGTTTGAGGACAAGTAGTGTGATTCTTCGAATTACAGACCCACATTTCTGCTGCTTTCAGATATTTTTTTTATCTTTCTTTGAATTTTTGCCATATAAAATGCAAAATAAATATGCTTGTCTGTACAAAGCTTCCTTAATTTGTTTTGTGGTGATCATTGTGGTTCGTCATTGGTAATAAGGTTTTAAGTGTCTTAACTTGTCAGTTTGAGGTACCATGGTGCTGTGAAAGAAAATGTCCCATACTGGTGAGTTTGATGCCCCTATTGCATGCTGGATAACGTTTCTTGGGCTAGTCTTTGTGCAGCCCACAGAACATTCAGCACCATTTGAGTGTATTTTCTCCTAGCAATGTATTTGTATGCTACATCTCTCAGAGTTATACTTAGTCAGGATTCCCAGATCAATCTGTAGGTTTGCTACCTTTCTGAATGTGTGAGAATATGATCAGTGTTCTTCAAGTAGCAGTGTCTGATGGATACTTGTGACCACAGATTCCTCACCTGTAGAATATCTCCAGGCTCTAGATTGGATCTGGAAGGGTTTTCATCATAGTAGATGGCATTGTGCATCCCTGTGTTGACTCTGATCTGCCCCTGAAGTGACACCTGGTGCCACCCAAGTGCACTGAAGTCAATCCACTTATTTTTGAACCTTTGTATGCAGATTAAGAGATAGCTCCTGCTTTTTTCAATTTTTTGACAAGTTTTTTTCTCTAGAATTTTTCTGCAATGCATGCAAGTGAATACACCCGCTTCTAAAAGTACTGGGTTTAGGTTTTGTAGGGACTGTAGCAAACAAATGGCTGTCACAGATTCCCATGAGTTGTCTCTGGTGTGGGTTTGGGTCTGAATCTGTATCCAACTCCACAACTGGTACCACGATCTTTATTGGTTCTTGCCCGGTCAATGCTGGCACTGCTGCTGCCAGAGGAGGACCCCAATCCCATAATTCTATCTGACTCTGGGACAAATCTGTCTTGACGTTGAACAGAGCCATGCTTGAGCGAAGTCCCTGTGCACCCGACTAACATAGGGTCTGATTCTGATATGACAGTGCCTTTGCCTAGGAACCGCCCTTCAACGCTCCCAACAACTTTTCAGCTTGAACTCTGTACAGAGCCAGCTACCTTTTAAATGATGATGGCATTCGTGGGAATTATTTTTCCCACCATATGATGACACTTTTTATATGGAACTACAAGAGACTAGTGGGCTGGACACTTTCCCTGGCATGGGACGGATAGTGGTACCCTCTGAATACGGCACTTACCCACACAATAGATCACAAGTTCAGAAAGTAAATGGTGTGTTTAATACTACTTCTCCGACCTGGGCTATGTGGACTGGTACCCAGACCTTGTTTCACGTGTCACATGTTAACACGTTATGCTGAACAGGTCCTGTGCTCCCCTACATGCGAGTAATGATACATTTAGTCCAATATGTTGAAATTCATTGAGTGTCTCTCTCAGTATTTTCAGAGTTGCATTCAACTTTTAAAAGAAGCAGGCATATCGATTTATTACAACGTGGTCATTCATATTAAATGGATTTTGATGTTGCAGCGTTCACGATGGCCTTTTAACTTGCTAACTTTTTCTTTTTACTAAAATTTGCCTTTAGACGTCTCGGTCTCATAATGTTGTTTAGGTTTTATTGTCTAGCGGGGCTTACCGTGTCAGAAGCATACACTAGTTCTTGACATCCTTAGGAGCAGCGCCACGAACAAGGCTTTTAGCTCCAAGTTTGGTTCTAGTGTAGCCGGAGCTTGAAAGTCCATTGTAAGCCGATGCGCACACAATTGTAAGTTCCCCTGTGACGGTGCAGGCTCTGGTGGCGCTGTTGCTCCAGCTTGAGAGGTTCATGCGATTCTTGCTCCATCAGTTGTCGAACCATCTACTCATTTTCAAGGAGATAAAAGGTTCTTGGAAATCGTCTGCATTTGTCATACTACGCGACATGCATTTTGGTTGAGTGGTAATTCAGTGAGCTGTTGTTCCGTAAAATATATTGTGGAAAAGCTGTGTGTTTTGGAGGAAGTGTGGAGTTGAGAGGATTGCAGTTTGTTGTGGGGTCCGTTTGCATCTTGTTGCTCGTGTCATGGTGAGCGGTGTAGGCAGCACGGTATCTTGTAGGGTGTAACTGGAATGGAAAGTATTTTCTGTGTTTTTTGGGAGGTAAACAAACCCATTGAAAACAGTTCCTGCCTTAAAATTAGTGTTTTATCATTTAATTCCTAATCCGTCAGCCAATGCCGAGAAGGCTTTGCATACTTGAGATGCTGATTATTTGGGTGTGTTTTTTCTCACTAGTACAGAACCATTCACTACCTGCTAAATTATTTCAGCGCGCAATCTTGCCAAAGTTGGATATTTGTTTGTGGTATATTAAGTTACCAAAAGGCATCGAACGGCTGCTTCTCACATACCCTCGACGGCTTGCTCTGCAAGATGAGAGGTGTCTCTTGACACTGGGTGCTCACTATCTCCCCACACTTGCAAAGCAGCCACATGGGAGTTGGGATACCAAGTTTCGCAAGCGCTCCGGTGTGTCTTTGGGTGGCTGCAAGGATCCGGGGAGTCAAGCGTTTCACAAGACCCATTCATACGAATGCTTGTTCCCCACTGCCTTCACCGACCATCCTCCATCCAGTCCCAATCCGTCTCCGAATGGGCATCTTCGACGATCGTGTTGCTTGAAGCGGGCGTATGATCATGCTTGAGGCCTTACTCGTCCAGGTTACCCCCGGGTGTCAGTTGCCCATGCCCTGCGGGGGGGGGGGGGGGGGGCAGCGTTGTGCTGCTCGGGGTATGCTAGCGACCTGATGACACCTTATCACCAAAAAGCGCACCTTCAGTCGTGGTGCACAGTTACCCATGTTAAGCGTTTCAGATGCCTTCCGAGTTCTGGGGAATTGTATTGGCCCGTTCATGTGGAGTATGTGCCCCCTCCATAGAGCTTTCATACCTGTGTGCCCCTTTGAGCTTCCAGGAGGGCCCGTGTTGTGCCTGCTAGGGTCCGAGGCCGGGTTTAGTTACTCGCCTTATTGAACCGGTGGTGCTGGAGTAGCGTTGAAATAATGTTCTCCGGGTGCCAAGAGGCCTCATAGGCTTCCTGTGAAACTAGTGACCTGTCTGAACATAACAAGTGAGAGTGGGTGCGTTCGATTCATGGAATTAGCATTAGCCTCGTTTGCGGCCGGCTGGGCTTAGCCCTTCCCTACTCGTTGCATGCGGGTATGCTGGGGTAAAGGCGGCCCCTCGTGCTGATCGGCCAGCTTGTGGCTGTTCTCCGCGCGGTGCGTGAACCCTGGCCTTGTCTGCTTTGAACTCCAGTGAAACTGTGCGCCTGGCTGATGGCCCTGCCGGACACACAGCGCCATCTAGTGAGCTGCCTGCGCATTCATCTGTGCAGCCGTGCCTGGGGTGGGACCTCTGCCGCTGTTGATGCAGGGGAGGATTCAGAATCTGCGCCGTCCAGTGATACTCGTAGGATTGATCCGAGCTACAGTTTTCGGACTCCAGTGCATATTTGGTGTTCGGATGGGCTTGGGCCTATGTTTAGGGTAGGTCTTAAGAGATGCTTTTCCTTCTGGGACGGCACGTGGTGGTCTTCCCTGTGAAAGGGTTTCGTGATTCTGTAGGAGGGTGTTTCCCATGTGGTAGGTCACTGTCCAACCGACAGGAGGAGCTCTTGATCCTCAGTGTACGACGGGATGTGCTAAATCAGGGGGATGCCTCATTGGTAATACAGGACAAGGTGTTCTCTCTGTGGCAGCGAGTCTTGTTTTCCTGTAGAAGGGCCCATTGAGCCTATTTGTAAGAAGTTTCATCGTCCCGTAAGGAGGCGCCTGTGGACACTTGGTCTAATACCGACCCCATCCAGTTGCTTCTTCCTGTGTGATCGGCCCGTGGGAGGCGCCGGTGGTCCCTGTGTTCCTACAGGGTGGGGTTTGCTCATGATGATTTGTTGAAGGGTGCGGCGCTCTCCGTGCAGTTGTTGTGTCCTGGGCCTCCTCTAGGGAGACTTGATGTTCTCTAAAATCAGAGGCTGCACAGGAATAAAGTGGAGGAGAACGGTCTAAAGGGATTATGAAATTTGGGAACAGAAATAGATTCGGCTAGACTGTGGTACCCCCCAGAGCTGAGGATATTTAGTGAGGCCCCGTACAATGTTCTTCTCTGGCCGGCTGTGGATCTTTGGGTTAGTTCAGGCACATTGGGATGAACCTGTGCTCGTTGGGCCTCCCGAATTGTGGAGCGCCCCGTAGTGTCCAGCTGGACTCATTCTAGTCTTTCTGCCAGCCACTCTGCTGAGGGCTGGTCTTACATATGTAACACACACCCACCCAACACAGGCGCCACCAGTCAGGTGACCCTGCCAATAAAATGGGCCAGGCGCACGTGCCTGAGGCCAGTTCAGTACCACCCTACCACCGTGTATGCGTCACATCATTAACCAGCATGAGGGCCTAGGGCCCCACACCACACGCCCCATCCACCTCCGCTGAGGCCTCAACATGATCAAACCCTCTTATAAGAAACGTTGTTAGGAATCATCAGTTAGAAGTTCCACAATCTGTTCTTTAACTAGGAGTTTTATTTAAAGGAAATCAGCACCCATATTCGAACAACACAAAAATTCAATTCCTTCGTCCTAATGCTATTCCACCGCTGTCGCTGGCCGCGCACAGTGGCTTATCTAAAGCAGGGTATCTCAGTGGGAATAGTTTTGCGTCGCTCCCTGGCCTAAACATGTCACTGAACGGTATCCTGCCGCCAGCAAAGATCACCGCCCTGCAGCACCCAGAGAGCTCTCGCTTCACATGTAAGGGGTCGACACGGATCCACCCACCCTCCCTGTGGAGCTGCTGAAGTAGGACTGACCACCCAGACCCTCGAGGGCTTCCTTCCTGCATCCGCAGAGATGCGCCGGCCTCCGCCATGCTCCGGCTCCTGACGCCCGGCCGTCTCCTCGCGGGTGAAGCGAAGGGAGCAGCGCGTGGCGCACGGAAACGGGCCACGTCACAGCGGGCACCTAGAATAAACATCTAGCACTAGAGCAGTTTTCTGTGTAAGCTCAGCTTTGGTTTACAAGGAGCGTGTGTTTCATTTTCCTCTTAACTAGTGCAGTGATTAACACGGCTTTTTTGTGCTGTGAATAGTGCAGTCAGTTAGGACTGTCAGGTGCCTGGAGTCACTGCTGATTGTCCGCAGAGTCCTCGTGCATGTTCAGAGTCCGGTGTAAGTAGCCGTATAATCCTGAAGATTTCGTGGAGTTGCCTGTGGCCCTGCATTTATATCAGGGGAGAAGAAAAGCTAGGAATAAGAATACAACCCTCTCCCCCACTCCCTTGCCGCCCCAAGACAAGAAAAACATATTTTTCTTTTTCTCTGCCACTACCTGATCCACCTCCTCTGCACAGTGTGCGTTTTATCCATGGAATTTTAATACAATACTGGCAGGATGTCTCCTTTAGTTCACACTTGTCGATCTCATGTTTTGATCTGTCGGGAACCGGTTTAAATAACAGGAAGGCCAGCTCACTCATTCGTCCTTCACAGGTTCGTAAAATAGGTGTTGTGAAATTGGGCAGTGATAGCAGCTTTTATTTACATTCCTTACAAATGGCATTATTACTGTATGAAGTAGCACATAATATGCACATTTTATATTGCGTTTACACAGCACTTCATGTTGTGCTGGCGAATGAAGCTCGTATTATAGTATTGTATTTTTAAAGATTGCAAGATAATTTAAGGGTGAGGGGTGCGTGAATGCGTTTGCGGAAGACTGATGTCCAAAAAGTTACGACTGTGACCAAGAAAAATAATAACATTCCTGCATTTTCCTGCTCATTGGTACTTGTTCTTTGGGCGGTAGCTTCCTGAATGCTTAGTCATAAGCCATTTTTCAGCCACTGTAATTTATCATCATAGAAACGGTGCTCCCATTTCCAGCGTGATGTCCTCTTCTGATATTTTGGGAGGCTTATTGCTAATGTTAAGTAAAGCTGTAAACTGTTCTATTTTCAGTTGGAACAGTGATCAGGTTTCAGCCGCTACACCTGAATTTGCTGGTAGAAACTGTAGGGTTTAGGGAACGGTTTTAAGATTCCATAGGTGTAGAAGCAGATGGGGACAGTGTAGGCACTTAAGATATTTGATATTCGTTTCCATGAAGCGATCAGTCGAGCCAGAGTTTTTAATTATATATTACAAATTTGTCAGACCAAGATCATCTGGACTTTTATGTGCAGAATTTGATGCAGAAAGTTCTGCTCTACGGTCCATTTTTGTATTTTGACAGCATCTGGCTACTTGCATTCAGAATACTTTATTAACAGATCATTTAACATGATCAAGTTTCTTTTGAAGGCCAACTGTGTTTTATGTGGTTTTTAATTGTTTTCCGCCATTGTACATTAGCCTTTAAAGTTCTCTTTCTGTCTCTTAGTGACATTAAAATCTGATGAGCAAAAACTAGAATCGACTGCTTATCTGAAGCTTTTGCAAAATAACCTATCCTGATCATGTCTACCAAAGATATTTCGAATCTAAACTACAGATTTCTGGCCCACGGATGATGACCGATATTCCTGCAACTGAGCAGATCTTGTAGAAAATGATTCCGTTAAAATGCTTTTGCCTAACCAGCTGTATGGAAGAAATTCCTTTTTGAATGGGAAAATGTTATTTCCTAATGTACAACTTTTTTGTAGTAGAACTTATAGCCCACTTACAAAAAGTAAAAAATAGATCTTTGTATGCGTCTGTACGAGTCACCGAAATCTGGGTGGAGGAAGTCAAAACATCGTCTATTTAAGTTTTTTGTTTTTTTTAAAGTGTGACTAAAATGAAATCTGAATAAGCAAAATACATAATTTGCATTTCACTTCTTCTGACCCTACAGGTTTTATAACTAGCACTTGTAACCTTTCAAACTCCACACTGTTAGTGGGAACATGGTTTTTGCAACTAAAGTAAGGACTCTTCTTAATCGCCTGAAAACTTACTTTGAAAATATGATCCTCACTTTCGGATTTCTGGTGGGTAAAAGCAGTTTACCACTGCTCCTTCTAATACATTGTGAGATGTGTGTGTTGGTTCAACCACTGCCTCTCCCAAGGCTTCAAACTGAGAGAAGTTCTTTAATGCAGATGCATATCCTCACTCTCGGCTTAGCTGTTGTCTTGCTTGGGTCAGCAGGGCCGCCTGTTCTGTTGGTTGTAGGGAGCGATGTGACAGTATTCAGGGGGAGTTTGTATGTTCACTGCAGCATTCTGTTTCTGGCAAAGAGTAGCCAGTACTAGGCTGTGATCACGCAGTTGTGGCTCACTTAGAAAAGCAGTCCAGAAGTTGGTTCCAGGTGCCGTATAGTAAGTTCGGAGTAAAGACGTGTTTCTACCAAAATAATCTTTAATATATGCATCTTTCATGTATAGCTGGATGAAAAAAAGTTAAAATCACGAACAAAGGTGGGAAACGCATGCGCCTAGCACTTGTCATGGCTCCAAAGAGATTTTGTGTAGGAAAATGAAGCCCATTGCCTATACTTTGAATGAAGCTATGCTTATCTCTTTTTGGGAACTTTATCAACACTGATTAAAACATTTTGTTCCATCATTTTCGTGCTGAATTTAGTAATGTATGGCCTAGGTGCCCAAAATAGGTATGGACTAGCTTCACGCCCGATGATAGCTTCCTAGTTCTTGTGAGGGCCTACTTGCTGGTGTATTTTGGGATTGTGGGATGGGGTGTTGCAGTCAGATTTTTCTAGACCTTTTTCATATGCTTGGTTCAGGAATCTTGCAGTTGGGATCACTGACGGGTTTCTGAGGTCCTATATCTCAAGATTTATTAGCCAGGATATGCAGTTCCTTTGACCAGGAGATGCCTACTGGCCTGTGACTCACTTTTGGGTCGGGCTTAGTGGCTCATGTCCACATCTGTCTGATTGTGTATTCGGGTATTCATATCTGACACTTGACATCATGCTTGACAGAGGTCAGAAGGTGGAAAGGGGTCCAGGTGGCATCGCTTCAATCAAAAGGGGTAAGGTTTCGGGTGACTCCAAAAATGCAGAGTAGGTGTGCAGTGGTACAGGGAAGATAGTGGACAGCCAAGGCGCATCTCCATCCTAGATGATTCTCATTTGGGTACCCTCTAAAGTCAGCTAGCCGGTTGATGTCCTCCTCCTGCTTAGGCCCTCTGATTTGTGTTCCTGGCAGATATACATTCGCTTAGGATCCAGTGCGGCACTTGTCTTCAGGCTATGTTCAAGCTGTAGGGGCTGGCAGTTCCAACAACCAGGAAGCACTCTTCAGGACTATGCAGTTTCTTCAGGATGTTGCTCTTCAAACTATTAGCTATATGGGGTCCTACTCGAACAGATTGGGGCAGCTCTTCAAGGTTTATACTCCCGATCATTGAGCTTTTCTGTTTCAGGCCGTGTGGTAACCAATCGTATGTGGACTGAAGTTTGTTTTGCTTCACTGCCTTCCATGGAAATCAGCCAACCTTTCTTTCGTTTGCAGGATATAAACTCTCACTCCTGGATGGACTTTTCAAAATCGGCTCTTGTGTGGTCACATTGGTTGTCTACTCCAGGCGAAGTTTGGGGCAGCAGGATTTATATATATATATATTTTCATAATTATCACACGCTCTGAGTTAAAGGGATCTATATGAATTTTCAGCAAGATTTTCTGTAGTTCAGTAGAATTCACCTCCTGGGTTTATTTAAAGAGGTTATCCACGACTACGACCAGCCATTCCATCACCCCTGTTGCTAACAGAGATTTCTCCCTTGAGAGCAAGGCGTCGGACACTTTAGGCACCCCTAGCCATCAGGGCCTAATGCCCAAACGGCGCATTTGCGGCGTTGTCATCTGGTGAATCCACACAGTACAAAACGAACAGAGGGAAACTTTTAGGGGAAAAGTGAGAAACGTCACAGGTAGTTTGACTACAGCACACGTCTCAGTGTTACCCATGTGCTTCTTGGCCGCCACTCTAAGGAAAGCACTAAACGATAGAGTAATGATTTATAGTCCGTCTGGCGATAATGTATGGCATCAGGTCATGGCGGGAGTGGTGGCGCTGCGGCCACAGAGAAGGGCAGCACTTACCCGGTCCCTGCAGACGCCGAGCGACCGATGGTCTCCTCACTCGGCGCAGATGAACCTTTGCCCTGACTGTCCCCACACACGCTGTGTGAACATGCTGGAGTTTCCTTCATCCGGAAAGTAAGTGTTACACGCCTGCAGGGGAAGACCGATCGAATGTGCAAAGCTGCAGCACCTGAAAACAAGAAAACATCCATGTGATGTAAGCTCAGTCCTGAAGTTGACTTTGTGTTTACTTCTCCCACCATCCAAAATGGCTCCCACTCAGCTTGGATTCAAACACATTTCTGTTCCACATATTATTGTTTAAGACTTGTTATCAACCTTTTGCAAGTATAGCCCTGTTCTTCGTCGTCAGGCATGCACGCCTCTGGTCCTTCCCCTCCGGCTTCCAGATACTTAATCAAATCTTTCAGTAGAAATGCTGGAGGATGCGAGGGGCGGGGACAGTCACTAGTTGGATTAGGTACGCTTATTGCTAACAAGAGATGTCGCCTGCGCCTGGTACTCGGCTAACCCACCCACACAATGCCATGTTGCAGGGAGATGTACTGGTGGGCGAGATTTGGAAGCACCAGTTTACGGTAAAAGGTGGTGTAAGGAAGTAATTTCTGTATGTCTCCAAGGCTACCTAGAAGATACTTGGCTCTTCAGACTTCCTGAGGTACCCTATCTGACAAGGGCCCCCGTTATCATGGCTAAGTTCTTCTCTAGTTTTAGGTTTAAATGCTTTGATCTACTATAAACTCTGTCATGCCTCTCTGTTAAGCATGGTGTAAACATAATCCTCGCCTCTGGTCCTGACATAGAATCTACACCCCTTTCAATTGTAATGTGGAGATAGCTCTTATCATGCAGTTGTTTTTGGTGTTTGTACCCACTAAAATATCTCCACCTGTGTGAGAGGAATCCCAGGGCAATTTTACATTTTAAAATGTTGATGATAACAGCCATTGTTTTCTGTCTAAGGAGGTGCAGCTACAGCAGTCCGAGTCTGCAAACAACTGCCTTGGTTATTGTTTGCTCCGGGTGGAGGTGGTGGGGCGCGGTAGGATATGTTGTAGATTGGTGAGTGAATACATTGGAGGTTCATTAATAAATTGATGTATGTGGCTGAATATTTTGGTGGCTGGGCGGTTGAATGAATGTGTTCATAGGTTGGTGAATGCATTGGGTCGATAGACAGGTAGGAGATGTATGGGTGAATGTGTTTAGGTGACGAACTGTATGGTTGGGTGAATTCACCAGTAGATGGTGAATGTGTGGTTTTAGGTGTATGAATGAGTGGCTGTGTGGATGGTGGTTGAACAGGTAGATAATTCTGGATTGTAGCTTTGTAGGTACCCAAATAAAAGATTGGGTGGCTGTGTGACTCAGTGGTGGATGAACGAGGGTAATTTGAAGGAATAACTAGGTAGGAGGATGTATGGATTGCTTGGTGGATGGAGGAGTAGATGGTGTGAGTGGGTAGGTGGATAAATAGATGAGGCTGGGAAATGGGTCAGATGGTGGTGAGTAAGTGAAGAATTGGTCACTATACTTCGTTGGGAGTTTTCTAAGCGGTGAATTTATGTGAATGGTGATTGCGTAAATAAGTGGATGACCCAGTGACTAGGTTGGTTGAGTAAGAAAGTGGATAAAACTGTTGGCAAGTGGTGGAGATAGTGATTATGTGAATAGATAGATGGCTCTTTGAGAAGGTTGATACGTAGGTTGATTGATAGATGGGTGAATGGATGGATGTTTTAGCAAATTCACTGGCTCACATACCACCAGTGGCTAGATTGTTGCTACACGCCTAGACCATCTGTCAGGACCTAACGCACCACACCCAAGTCTTCACAGCCTCGGCGTACAGTCACTGGACCTGCAACACCTCCACAGGGCCTTTCCGTGCTCCAGGCGGGTAGTGCGCTGTGATGCTCCAGTGAGTGTTCAGCGCCGTACAAGTGCTAGATATTGTAAAATAATGTAGCATTGAGATCTGTGTTGAATAACACAAAGCCATTAACAGCCATGTTTACGTACCACCATTTGAAAATTCATATTTTTGGGATGGAAACAAATGTTCCCTTATATTTCAGTGTGCTTTGTGTGCACACATTCCTTTGAAATGAGCAGTATATTATTAGAATTGTGTGGATTTCTGTATCTTTTGTAGTTGTTATTTTTAAAAGGTCCTGCACTGTGGGTATTGTAATTTGACCTTCGTTTTTGTAATTTCTTCAGTGAGATTAGATTGACTGAGCGAATATCTGCAATACACCCCTGGTTGTGGCACGGCCACTTTCAGAGTCGAGGCATTTAATCTATTCAGCACTTGTTCACCTTGTTGGTCTTGAGTGTGCTTCAGGGGTAGGGCCAGTGTTGGCATATCATTGCCCCTCGATTATAAAGATATTTCAGGGGCTCGCCACTTTGTAGTGGCTTACTTAATACTGGCTCTGATTTTTGTCTGAAATCTTATTGGAATAGAGTAGTATACAAAACTGCAAGCGTCACAGCTCTCTGAATTTCTACAATGCACTTTTGCCGAAAAGGTTTCCTGGGAGATGGTGAAGCGTTTCAGGCATCCGAAGAAATCCCTGTAGAACCCCTCACAACCAGTGCCGAGGTGTGCAGTTGTCAAGTATGGTGAAATATATAAAAATAAAACAAAAGTAAAAAAAAACGAAGGTTACAGGGACATTATAGTTAAGTTGGCGTCTTACCAGCACAGAACCATAGACATTTAGCAGTTATAGTTATACTACTTAAGTTAAGAAACTAGAAGTCATGGCCTAAAGTTACTTTACAGCATGAGTTATGATATATCTATAACTGCTGAATTTCCGTGGTTTTGCTTGGGTAACGTCCCTCTAACTTTTTGTTTTTTCCAGTGAATTTGAATGTTTTTTATTTAAAGTAATATGTAAGTACCATATGTTAATACAGCCACTGCCACCGATGTGCACCCACAGCCTTAGGCTGTTCATGGCTGGGGTTGCCTTAGGGCCTGGCATGCATTTATTCTAGCCATATAAATCAGTGGAGAGTACATTAGTTTAATAACTTATGTTTATGGTAAGTAACCTTTAGTTTTGCTCTGCCAATCGATCTCTTTACTTATTAATTTATTTTGGCAAAAGCTTGCAAATGCCTTTATGGGAAGCTGCCACGTTCCCTAGTGATGGCACGCTCAGTCGCTACCTTCTGGGGCGGCATGAAATACAAATCTGATGAGAAGTAATTGCAGCAGAATGAGATGCTTTGGGCTAGCGGTTTCTGAAGAAACCTTTTGTATTGTGTACGGAATTGACTCTGTAAATGAAATCCCTGAAAAATTCTAATTGGTTCATTCTTAGTTTCAAATCAGCTATTGGTGTTCATTGTCAGATTTTCAGGGAATGGGTGTGAGTTTATTTGTTGAGTTGATTACTACAGTGTTTTGTGTGAGAGGAGAGTTTGTTGACACCTATCGGTGGGAATGTTTTTCAACTAATAACTTTTTATATAATAATGCTTGTTAATGAAGTTATTTTGTTGCATAGCACTATATCATATACTTTTCTCAGTTCAGTGGGACTCACTTTGACGAATTCCGATGTATGCAGGCCCTAGTCAGTCATTCAGAGATTTTAACTTGTAGCTTATGGGCTGCGCAGAGATCCCTGCAGTGCAAGTCTTACCTTGCAAAGCCACCATGCTGATGTAAATGTCGAATCAGTGGTGGAGATGAAATAGTGCATCACTAATGGCTCATGATGTTAGCTTAGGTGTATCATAAATGGTCTTTCAAAGCAACTTTATCGCACATAGGTTGCGAGAATGGTCACTGGAGATTAAGATTGTTGATAGTGGACTGTGGTGAGAAATCACCTGGTGAAACATGATGCTGGTGTTTGATTCCTGTGCTTTCATTGAAGGGAGTGGGTCATGAAGAGCAGTATTCTGATTGCCATGTCGGTCTACACCTATCTGCGACTAATTGTGGATCATCATGGAACCCAGCAGTTGTCGGCCCTGCGACAGAAAGAAGTTGATTTCTGCATGATGCTGCTACGAGAGCGGGTAAGAACCAGATTACGACACAGAGCACAATGGGACAGTGGCACTTCTGATCCCCCTTCAAGCAAGTTCTTAAATATTGGTCCGGGAGGATCAGAATCTTGCCCGATTTTAAGGATAACAGCTTAAATGTATTTAAACAAAATGAGTCTACATGAATCTTACTTGCTTAGCGAACAAATATCCTGAAACCCTGGAGTTGATCCGTGCCTCCTGGGCCTATTATGCTGGACATTTCTGGCTTTAAAGAATCAGGGTCACATTTCCCATCCAGGTTAAACACAATGCTGGGGCACCACCTCCGATGTCCTTTTTTTTTTTTTTTTTTTTGTAGGAGTGGGTAAAAAATGTTTTTTTTCTTAGCTAAATTTAATTGTTGATTTAAGAAGCACGTTGGGCATTTAAAATGGAAAATGTTCCCACTTATGTGAGTATCTCCTTTAGACAAATATTTATAATATTTTTTTTGTGTACATGTTTTTATTTTGATTGGTCATAATAAGGCATTACAGATTGTGTTGGTAAAAAAAAAAAAAAAAAAAAAATTACAACTGTATCCAGTCCCATTTACACAACAAAAATATTCCTTCTTAATTTGAAATTTTTCCTGCGATCCAGCACAAGGACAGCCATAGTCAGCTGTTTATGACGTAAAAGAAAATGACCAAGCCGGAGGAGTAGGATTACAAATAAGTACCTTAAATTTGCTCATATGCCGTCTGTGTCCCATTCTATGGAAGGCTGCCCCCGCCAGTCTCTATTGAAAGTATGGAACTTTCATGGCACCAGAGACGCGCTCATGCAGTAGAGTGACGCAGGGTAAGGAGCTAAGGGCTACGGTAAAGGTGATCTGTGACTAGTGCCTGAGCATGTTACTTTACCAGGCAACAGCTAGAACTGTAGAAAGGCTCTAAGTGATAAGTATAAGGGATGAGAATAGTTTCTGAAAGATTGAAGGGGCCTGACCGCATCATGGGTTTCAGAATAGCGGGCCCAACTCCAGGCAGTGGTGCCATTGATAGAGTGCAACAAAGTGCTCACAGATGAGAATGCCCATAGTCAAGGCAGAACACAGCCTTTTTGAGGCAGGATTCATTGTCTCCTGTGTAAACTTGATCTTAGACTGCTTTCTTGCCTGGAATATTGACATAACAGCCTGTGGTCCACCGAAGCATGAACATTATTATGGTTAGTGTAATTAGAAAACTAAACCTTAGTTTGACCAAACGTGTAATGTGCGATTTACTCAGAAGGACAAACTCTGACGTGTGCAGGCAAAATAAGAGTACTAGTCAGATACATTAAGTAATCACTGTTGTCTGATAGAAAGACAGCAGTGGGCAGAGCGGTGAGTCCTCGGATTATGACTGCCTGCTGCTGCACCACATATGAAGCACATGCTTGCCAGAGCAACCAGTCAGCACTATGTTTCTGCAAACTCCCACAAAATGTTACCTTTGAAGTCTTGTGAACGTATTTTACGCACCCCCCAATGGTAAGGCCAATGGAGAATGGCTTGGAACTGGACTGGGGTTCCCGCACCTCTAAGTCTCATCTTCCAAACTAGGCCTCTTCCAACCCACGCATGCGGAATTCTAATGCCCCTGCTGGTCATAAACGGATCCACTTTATTAAACAACCCCGTCTCATCTGCCATCTTTGGATTTAGGTCTAGCGAAGAGGCCAGTGATTTAGTGAGCACACATCCCAGACTTCTTATCTACAAAGATGCGCAGTGCACTACTTTGAAGGAAAGGGCAGGTTTGGTGGAATGTGGTATGGTTTTTGTGCCTCAGCTGTATGCTGTACCCCACCGCTCATTAGTTAACATTTTACATTCTTGGATGTTCCCCAAGCCCCCTTTCACAGTCCAATGCTGTCTCCAGTTGTGGGGTGTGCAGCACACTGTGTACGCAGCTTGCTTGGCCTGCCCTAATCCACTTGTCACAAGGATGCAGAAACTTGACTTCAAATAGGAATCCCTGCTGTCCTTCACACACAGTGCTTTGGACTCGTCGCTCTGTTGATAAATGTGCTCTTCTAATTTAGCTTCAAAGCCAGTTCAGGGGTCACATGTGGTTTGCAGCAAGGACAGTTATTCTTGTATGATTGTTTTTCTGTCCTCAAGGATTTGCCTTCTCGACAAGAGGCAGTGTGCTAGCTGGGAGGGGGGTGACCATTGTGTGAAAAGACCATTAATTCGAGAGTATGGCGGATGGAATATTCCATCTCTGTGTGCTCCCCGGGAGCAGGTAAATAGTCACAACGTTTTTTCTTTGTTCCTTCCCTGAAGTTCATGGACTGCTACATGATCGGCCGGGACCTGGTGCGGCTCCTGCAAAATGTTGCTAGGATACCAGAGTTCGAGCTGCTGTGGAAGGACATCCTCCATAATCCACAGGCTTTGAATCCACAGTTCACAGGTAAACACCAGGCCTGAAAGAAACAAAATATGTCTGTGACTCCCAGGTGACCGGGTGCTAGATGACGGGAGGTGGCAAGGTGGGCATCAGAAGCTCTCTTCTGTGCAGCTTGCACACACGTATCTTTATACACCCGTGGTCAGTTCTTACTTTATACATGGAGGGCACTCAGTGAATATACAATAATTTACCATCTATATGATATTGGGGTGTGCCTAAGACGTAGTCCTGCTGTGGGTATAAGCTGGGTTGGGCGGGGAGTGCTCATTGTTTTTGATTCTCTTGTTGCAAAAAGTGAACAAGGGCTGCACCAGATTTACACAGTGGAAGTAATTGCACCGTGTAATCATAAAACAAGACCAACCCTTAAACCTCTGGACCCTGGGAAAATTGCAATTAATCATGAACAGTGGTTCTCATTGATATCATTCGAGCACAATTTTCAGTGTTCAGCACAAACCACTATATGCAGTTAATGCTTAACAACTAAATAAACATACAGCAAACTCACTTATCATTTTACAATGACGGTCTTTTATCCAGAAACGTTGTCCAACTATCATTGTCGCAACATGGAAACAAAAGTCAGTGCAATGTGTACCCAGTGAATGAAGAGAAACCACATCCAAGAGTAACTAAAAAGGAGTGCATTTGAGGCAAACTTTTCTGTGTTAATATCAAACAACGTTTCATAGTAAACAATAATTCACTGGTATAATGTAGTTGGTTACCCTATGTTGTTGACAGCGTTTCGACCCTCTGAGAGATACGGGGGGTTTCATGTGGACATGCTTGATGCAGGGACATAAAGGCCGGTTTCCTGGATGTGTCAATTTGGACTGACCCGTTAATGGGATGGCTCATGGTAGTGTTCACCAATGGTGATTAGTAAATGAATATACTCACTCAGGAGTGCTAATATGCAACCCCTGGGTGTTGAGTAGGTTATTTCCAAATAGATATCACGATAAGTTGACTCCTGTATCTTGTTCGTCATTTGTTTCAGCATGATGTAGTCTTGCACTGTACTGGTATCTTCTATAGGCTGCAGGTGCTGCCTCTACAGAGGAGCTGGGTTTCCAGTGGCTCCAAGTGACTGGATGTTTTGACAATACATGTTCCAAAATCAAAGCTTCTGTGACTTGGTTTGATCAAAGATCACAAAGAATTCACACTTTCAACCACAATTAGCAAACTTCATCATAACTTTGAATGCATTGTTTGGTGTTTTTTGGGGGGGGAGGGGGGCACAGTTCTCACTGTCCGGAGCAGGCACCAAGGGGTAATTGGATTATCATGATAGTCACATAAATGTCCTGGAGCTCAGTACTTTTAGAAAGGGATCGTACTCCTTCCTTCCTTCACCTATGTATGGAATGATCTTCATCTGTTCTGGTAAGAAAAAACACCACCACCATGTAATTTTATATCAACAGGCAGGGCTGTACAGGATCATGCCCACTTTCTGAAGAAGCAGAACTCCTTTAGCACTGCATTGGAACACAGTCTCACTAAGAGCAGAATACCTCTCAGGGATTGTGAACTTGTCAGTAGATAACACTCAGCAGAAGTGAAAGCATCTCCCTAAAGGGAAATTATTTGGGATTGGACAGTCAGGATCTTGTGCAGATGTGGTCATCGAGTAATAGACTTGGCGCAGCACGATGAAAGAAAAAATGCCAATACTTAGCACCAAGCGTGGATGTGTTTTCGACCTCATGGTGCAAAACCTATGCATTGGTCTTGCCAGTATTTGTTCAGAACTTCTTCAGCTCTCAGTTGTTCTGCCCGTTCCTCTGCGGAGACATTGCAATCTCCTTTCAAAGGACAGTGAACAGGTTCTGCATCACAACTTAGTGACTTCAAACACTTAATTTCTTCTGTTTAATTCCTCCACAGGTTCCCTCTCATCCGTTTTGCTCCCTTGATGTCCCTCTGTTTCGATCAATCCCGTCCATCCAGTTTTTGGTCTCCCGCTTGCCCCGCTTTGCTATTCGGTCTACTCCTTTTTGCTTGCTCTTCTGCTCCCTTGCCCCCTTTGGCTCACTTTTGTCCCCCTTGCACTCTTTTCGCTCTTCAGTTCCGTTGCCTACTTTTGGCTTGCTCGTCGCAACTTATGCCCTTTTGGTTCGTTCACCCCCTTTATAGGTCGAGCGCGCAAGCGCTTTGACCTGTTGAAAGTATTGTGGGCTTTCAACCACGTTCACCTCACACCCAACACTTTGACTCGGTTATGGGCTTGCCTTTGAAAAATCACTAGATATCATTGGTAATTGCTTTACAATTGTCCTGCCTTGAGGCTGTTTTTGTCACGCTTTGCAGATTGCCCCATTACATGGACTGTTGCACGATTGCCGATATACTTAATCGTGGGCAAACTGTTTTTTGTTGTTGTTTTTTTTGCCTCTTCCCCTACGTGCTGCATGGCGTCCATGACGCTTACAGCACAAACAGGCACAACACTGTGAACTTGATTGTGGTATTGAAGCGCTGGTCACATTGTTCACAGTTACCTAATCAGTCATTTCTTGTGGCTCTCGCCTTAAAACACTTGAAATTGGTAAATGCTCTACATAAAACAGAAATCCTTAAGGGAAAAGCAGCTCTCCTGGCACAGCGGGAGAGACGATACTACAATATTCACTGCTCTTCGGAAAACTTGACCCATAATGCTTTGCAAGCATTCTTTTAATCAACATTTTTGCCCTTAGCTTAGCCTGTGGTGGTCCTAGGACAATGGGACCACCACCAAAACGTTCAGCACGATGCACTATTTCTATCTAGGTCATATTTGGGTCCCCACAATAGGCTAGTGAGGACCCCAAAATAATAGCCATCCCACCATTTGATGTCTTTTTAAGCATTCCCATGGCAGGAACTTTTGTTTTCCAGCTGATAATAGTTTGTTTTAAGTGCATTTTTTTGTAATAATATTGCTATAGGCTTCTACCCCTTAAAATATAATGTTCTATGCCCTCTAGGGGATAAATATATGGTTATGTTATTGACATTTTCTTTTTTTCTGTGGTTATGCCCTCTAGGGGTTAACTGTATAGTTACATGACCATGTTTCTTAAACATGCTATTTTCATTGTGGTGTAATCTACAGGCCGTTCTGAGCATTACAGTCATATCAACATATTAAAATATTTATGGCACAGAAACTTGCCCCATAATGCTTTGCAGGGCATTACTTTTACAAAACATGTTTGCTCATAACTCAGCCTGTGGTGGTCTTAGGACAATGAGACCACCTTCAAAAGATTGCCCACAATGTGCTCTTTCGGTCTATATCATCTCTGGGTCCCCACACTGTTAGTGGGGACTCCAAAATAATAACGCCTGCCACCATTCAGTGTTTTTAAGCTGTCACATGTCTAGACCTTTTGTTTTATAGCTAGGAGAAGTTTTGTTTTAAAGGCATTGTTTGTAATATCTTTGCAGTAGGCCTGCTAGCCTTAAAAATGCTCTCTAGGGGCTAAGTATATGGTTAGACTGCATTACTTTCTCTTGTTTTTTTTCATGGAGGTATGCCCTCTAGGGGCTAACAATATAGTTATGACTGTTTTGTACAAATGGTATTTTTGTTATGGTGCCCCCTAGGGGATGTTTGGAGCATTACAGTCTAATGCCAAAGGTTTATTTCTGCAAAAAGTTTAAATGACAATAGTATATGTTTTAATAATCTCTCCGTTTTACAATTATGACCATAATTCAGGCCAATTTAACATCCTTATTTACAACACGGCACCCGGTCCAAACAACTCATAGTTCGGCTACAGACTTACCATGATCTTGTGACTCCTTCTATCATTCTGCCATACTGATTGAACTTACAAACTTGTCGGAACATGGAACTTCCACCATTCATTCAACCTTTCCAATTTAAATGAGCCTTGAAAAAGTCAAGGATGACGAAACACGTGTCGGCTGTTTTCTTACCACTATGGAATTAATCTACAAGCAACCTTATGAGTGTATTCTATTGAATCAGGATATTTGTCTTTCCTGAAATACTACAAAATATTAAATGTTTCACACTATGATCCTGTGATGTGCCGTGGTTCTCTCATAACATCCTTATTACACTACGACTATTTGAACACTCTTCATATGTTTGGGTGACCCTTCTAGTTTATTTCTCCTGTGTGGCTGTCTGGTGTCTATTTTGGGGGAATTGTGTTAGCCAGTTAGCAACTCTGGTGTTGAGGTGGTTAGAGTGGGATTCTATTGGAATTAGCATGGCAGATTTAAATAAGGATGCTAAATAGCAACATTTTCATTTTTTTGCTGCAGATAGAGGAAAAATTTAAGTGCTTTTGTTATGTGCTGGGCCACTGGAATTATACAGCTGGCAAAGATGAAATTATGAGGCAGGGTTAACCAATTTATGCGGCAAGAAAAGTCCAATTATAAATTTGCAATGCTAATATCCCTAAGTCAAGCAAATGCAAGACATATTGCATTGCAAATGCTTGTCCCTTTTGCGTCGTTCATCCCCTTTGCCTCGCTTATCTCTTTTGGCTCGCTCCTCTGCGTATGAACTTTGGCTTTTTCGTCCCTGCCCTCTTGCCCTTACTCCCTTGCCATATTTTTGCTCGTTATTCTGCCCCCTTTGGCTCCGTCTCTGTTTTTCTTGTCTGATTCTTTTCTCTCTCTGTCACCGGCGTATTCTTTTTCGCTTCTCATCCCCTACACTCACCATTTCTTCTCCAGTCCCTCCTTCCATCCCATTCTCTGAAGATTACAGATTTTGCTTATTGAAGAAAATATTTATTTACAGTTGTTGAAATTGTTTTTTAATCTATCATTTTCATTTTAGCACTCCCTTACCTCTAGAGGGACCACAGTACCTGATTGTAAGAAATGGGATGCATAATTTTAATATGTAGGTGCATAAAATTACCTGAAAAGCAATGTCAATCTGGGCATTCCTCTGTCTTTCTGTCAGCATGCTCAACAATCCCAAAGCCCCCACACTCCATCCGAAATGGAACATCCTACCTTTTCTTCCATCTCAGATGCAGCCATATATTCTATGGCAATGGATTGTACCTTGGCCTCTCTGAATACTCCATCTCGAGACCTCCTTGTGTTCCTACTAACGTGGGCTTTGCAAATTTGGACATGTTATTTCAGTGGCTCCTGTTGCAAACAAGAATACATTTTGAGAATCTCTGCTGTGTGCATCCTGCGTGTTATAAAAAGAAAAAAGGGGGCAGAATTAGCCAAATGTAGCAGCCACTCAAGTTCCTCTGCAACTCTTAATATCCGGCTCTTTGGGCCTGTTGAAAAGCTGCCTCTGCAGAGGCACCATCTCCTATAAATACTTGGCTTATCTGTAGAACGGTCTTGTGCTTGGCCTATGCCTCACTTAAGACCGTAAGCAATTTCTGTAAACCCACTTGCTGAGTCTTTTTGTCATTTTCTAGTTTTGTGGCTCCTCGTACCAAGTTTGGGCTTTGCAAGTAGATAGTCAGTATCTTAATTATGTCACTCATGCCTCTCTTCCTTCTCCGAGCAGCCTTCCTGAGCAGTGGGTTTGTACCTTCAGTGTATTTGAAGCTGTTTTTATCACGGGATATAACTTCTCTCATACCTGCCATCAATCATTTGCTTTTCTTTCTAGCAGTAGGCATTTCCCTGTGCGGAAATTGACCCAGAGCTAGGCACGTCCTGGTGGTCTGTTCTTCTCCAGTATGATCCTCCTCTTGTCTGAAACACATCACTCTGCCCTCCTAACTCTCATACAGAGCATTCATTTAATTAGTTTCTATCCCTGACTCGAGCTAGAGACCTTGCTCATTGCTGCCCCCGCCATCCCAGCCCCATCACTACCCAACTGTGGCGCCCCACAGCCTCTGGGGCTTGGCTGCTTTTCTCAATCATGAAGTCTACTTAATCATGTACTCTGGTTTATTTCTCCTATTGTATATATGTTGTGCAGCACATTACATACTCCCACACTGAGGTGAATACCTTATACTGAAGCGCTGCGAAGTGCCCTTTATTTCCCTCAAGGTCTGTTAAGGGTGTTCTCGTTCTGGCTCTGCGTGCTGTGTAAATAACTGTTTTAGTCTTTAGATACCGCATTCATCGGTGCTTGTGCACTTCGCATCTGATAAAAATGAGACTTTGAGATGGAGCGAAGAGATGGAGAGCGCGGCTTTCAGTCTGATCTGGGCTTCTGAGCTTGATGAATGACTTGTCCATCCCAAGATCTGATATGGTTTCCCTGTTTGAGGCCTCAAAGTTATGCGCCGAAAACTGTGCCAGGCAGCTGCAATGCAAGCGCCTCCCGGAGGGAGGAAGGTTTGTGCCCCCCACCCTCATTACACACTCCTCGGCTTTAAAGCGAATGTGTGTGCATCGAAAGGAAAGCTAGACACATTTATCCCGCAGGTAACGTCAGCAGCAGCGAGACATACAGCAACAAGTCTTGTGTAATCTGCAAGGAACAACTCCGCGGGGATGAAGGAAGCCTCTCCGCGATTAGCGCTGGGTAAATTATTCATCCCTTGGGAGGAAATGATGGCCGGGACTCCTTAAACATGTTATAATGAGCTCTGCCAGGGCCTGAGAGTTTCCCCCTCCGAGAAAGCCTGCCTGCCTGCCTGCCGCAGGAGCAGTGGGGCAGCTCGGCTGGGTCGTTTAGGGAGGTCATGGGTGTTAAAAAGAACGACAGATATGGTGATAAAAGATGCATGTTGTGAGCATTTTTTTTTTTTATTCCTTCCTTTCTTTAGTCTTAGAAAATTCAAATCTGTTTATACTCTTACCGGTGTCAACTTTCCAAATATACACTGATATTTTTTGAGTCCTCGTTCAAACATGAAATATTCTGAGATCTGGAATTGAATGAATACGTTTTGGTAAATCTCTGACATGTAGTCATCACTATAATTTCTACTCTTTTCATGGCTGTTTGATAAGTTCTTCACAAATTGCCTTCTGCGTTTTACTTTCGATTTTAAGGACGATTGGACAACCACCTATTTTGTTAGGAACAATGTTTATTTGTAATACTCTTTTGCAGCATTTACAGTGCTTACTTCCCTTTTGTACGGTACCGAAGCGTTTTCATGGGCAGCAAGCTACGCCGTGTAGGGGAGTGTAGTTGGAAGGATGTTGTCTTTGTTTTTGCCTATTTGGGAAGTGTTTTGGTGTGTGTGATGACAATGAAGGTAAGGTTATTGTTTTTTGGGATGCAACGCTTAGGAAGAGGTGCCAGAGGTAGTCAAACAGTTCCTGTTTTTTCAGTAAGCAGGTAAGTTTGAATTTAGGCCAGAGGTGTGACACATCTGAATGCCATCTTGATGGAATCGAAGTAGAAATCTGAAGGCATTTTCTACTGAGGATACTGCAGTAAATGTGGAGATTAGGGAGCTTCATAACAAGAAAAGTCTCCTAAGATGGCCTCTAGAGAAAAAATTTAGCACAGTTTTCACCCAAATGTAGCGCAAGTATAGCCCAATGACCGTAGTGTGCAAAACACTTAATTTCTTTGTTTTTTTGCAGTTTTATATAGCGCAGACTTGAACTGAAGGTACTTGGATGCTTTACATGAGCATCAGTTACAGTACTCCAAGTACACATCCATATTGGTTTTAGGCACGGGGAGTTTAAGTAATTTGCCCAGAATCATAGGATGTCAAGCTGACTCTGAAACTCAAACCTGGTTTACCAGTTGCAAGTTCTGTAGCTCTGGCCGTAATTCCACATCCTATCCCCCCGGAGTGAAACGTATAATCAAGTGATGAACTGGATAAAAAAAAATATAAAGATGCCAAATAATTTAAAAGTACTTTGTCACTATTTGGGAACTCATTTTCGTTTTTTAGAGCACTAAATATAATTCTATGGAAAGAAGGCACTCCTATGTTTATAATTTCTGAAGGAATTGCTTTAGGTATTATAGTTTTGATTACATCAAGATGACATCAGGCGTGTCATACTTTTGTAATAAATCTAGAATTTTAACAATCAGGTTGTTCTTTAGAATACTGCGGGGAAGCAGAGGTTAGGGGCACAGACTGTGCTAATTGAGGGGAGGGCATAGGCAACAAGTTGACCACAATGGGCAGGCAGGAGGGGCAGTGGCACCAAAACAGACCATGGAGGGCAGGGGAAAAGGGGGCAGGGGCAACAAACCAGCCATGCAGGATAGGCAAGAGCGGCTGTGAAAATATAACAGACCATTGAGGGCAGAAGGCATTGTCTGTGGCAGTACAACCTTGTATGCCAACAGATCCGATTCAGGCAGGAGACTCCTTATGTTTTTAAACCCTAAAGGGCTTTATTTTATCTGCCTCCTGCCTAAACTTTCCTCTTTTTCAATGTAAGTCAATGGGGAAAATCAATTCCCCAGGTGTCTTTTTCAAAATCTCCCTCTGACCAAGTTCAAAATGTTGGGAAGCATGCTAGATTGAATCACAGAGGGCAGGAGGAATAGCGTAGGGAAAGGGACATGGACTTGGAAACGGAGGGCAGGTGGGAGATGGACAAGGGCACTAATTTGGCCTTACAGGGCAGGTGTTGTGGGTTGCAGCTGCAGCACAATACACCACTCAGGGCAAGCAGGATGGCAGTGCAGCACAGTAAACCATGGAAAACAGTAGGGAGGGGACAGGGCTATGCACATGGACATCAAAGAGGAGAGGGGAAAGAGGCCAGGACAGGAAGTTGACCATACAGGACAGACAGAAAGGACAGTTGCAGCATAACCGACCATGAAGGGCAGGAGAGGGGGGACAGGGGCATGACAAAGGAGCAGACAAGGCAGGAGATAGGGGCCTGCACATGGAAAATGGAGGACAGGGGGCAGGAGCAGCAAGCTGACCAGGGAGGGCAGGCAGGGCTGCCACTGGAAGTACAGCACACCTTGGAGGGCAACAGTAAGACTAAAATGGCGTACACGCCAACAACGAAGGGAAGGTGGGAAGGGGGTTGGGGGCAGCAAGCTGTCTACACAGCAGGTGGGAGGAGCTGTAGCAGCACATACGACCATGTATGGCAAGCAGGAGTGGTAGTGGCAGGACAGCGATCATGGTGTGCAAGAGGGAGCAGGCAAGGGCATGCACAAAGGGCCATGGAGTAGAGAAGGGGAGAGAAGGGAGTGGTAAGGGCTGGACACAGGCAAGAGAGGGCAGGGGAAGGGGCCAAGTACAGGAGGAGGTGGAGAACTGCTTCTCTGAGATTTCTGAAGGAGAGGTAGAGTTCCTCGAACCACCACCTCAGCAGCCACTAGCTATATGACCCAAGCCAAAATCGACACCATACTCCATGGTGGCTCCTACAGGTCAGTCTTGAGTCCACAAGCACATGGGGGTCGAGGCAGAGCACCGCTTCCATGGGTGTCTGGTATCTAACCTAGGTCCAAGGCAAAAAAAAAAAAAACAAAGCCTAGAAAAATGCTTCTTTAGAGGCCGATTTAATGTTGGACAAAACAGAAGGTACTGATCCACATTATGCTCCATCAACAAGCCACAGAGAAGCCTTGCTCGACGCCAAAGATGCATCCCACTTGGCACATTTGGCATTAAGGACAACACACCTCGGGCCCCACGCCACCAACAAGTGCACTTTGGAGCCGAAGTCGAGACAGAAGAACCAGCAAATCCCAGCCTTTTGCTCAACATTGAAACCACCTTTAACAGCCAGTCCGGAGACCTGCGTGGGGTTGAAACTGCAAAGAATCGCTGACGTCTTGGATGGGACACAGAAAAAACTGTTTATGCCTCCAAACACTGCAAAATGCACACTAATCCTCTGGCTTCCGAAACAGTGCCTCGCCTTCAGGGATGAACCACATTAATCTCCTCCTCTACCACCAACATACTCTTTTAAAAAAAAAAAAAAAAAAAAAAAGGAATATGGCCACCAGCCCACCTCTTTCCCTAACTACCTTTCACACATCCTTCACCACCTCTAACTTCACAATCCCCACCTCCTGACAAGCAGGACATAGACTCCTCCCCAGAGAACCCTTAATACATTCAGGATCCAGTGAAAGAGTCCTTTAGACATCAGGGTTTGGGGGAAGATCCTTGGGAGGAATATATAAGCAGCCCAGGTCTTAAACTGTACCTAATAAAGACGTCTCCACCAGATGATACCAATGCGTATCATGCAGTCATCCAGAGTGCAGCTCAACATTTCCAGATCCACCTGACATGCCGAAGTGGAGGATGATTTCCCATTGGAAACCCTCTTGAAAACTGAAAGATCTATCATATTTGTACCTATGCTTGAGAGCATGCTGAAGACCATGGCTGACACTTTCAAAGAATCGGTAAAGACTAGAGTGGTAAACTCTTGCATGGAAAAGAAATACAAACCAGCCCCACGAGATCCAGCTTACATCATGCAGGTCTGTTATTCCTGACTTACTGCACACTGGTGCATACTCACTGGGTTGCTACAGCCCCAATGGATTTTACAAGTGTCTAGCTGTTGTGGCAGCACATCCGCACAGACATGCTATTCACTTGTTTCCATATCTAGACGACTGGCTGGTAAAGAGCAGCAGCAAAGTCCATTGTCTAGCACACACTCAAATAGCAGTGTCTCCACTTTACAAACTGGGTTTCACTATCAGTGCAAAAAAATAATAATAATAACTCCAGTGCAGAAACAGGCAAGGCATGCCCAGGCCAGCAGATAGGAATGCCATTCTAACAGCTGCTGCCTTATGTTCAGACACATCGTCCCATCATTGTTTGCACTGTGATGTAACCATTTGGGCATGATGGCTTCCTGTATAGCAACTGTCCTGCATACCATATTGCGCGATACCATTACCAGAGTGTCTGTAATGACAATGGGCGAACACGGAATGGAGGTGGGAAGATCTTATGTTGGTAACAACAAGCGCCCAGCATTCTCCTCTCCTGTTGCAACAGAAATGATTAGTTGATCGTTAGTCCCGTTCTAGACCACTTCCGCAAGTGACCATCACCACAAATGTGTCTCTTGTGGAATAGGGCACCCACCTTCGCCACATGACAGTCTAGTACACATGGCCTCTACAGCACCAGAGTCGCCACATCAGTTACTTGGAACTTCTGGCCATCAGTCTAGCCCTCAAATCATTTCTCACCATTCTCCAGAGAATAGCTGCAATCATAAGGTCAGACACCATAAAAGTAATTTTACATTCAGAAACAGGAGGGGCAACTCCCACTACTGGCCCTCAACATTTTGAACAAGTGCAGCACTGAGCCTTGAATTGCTCAGCGTGTGGTGCGCATGCATGCCAACCACTTTGTCATCCTATTTAGAGATCTTGCTGCTACTGCATTCTTGATTTATATTCCAGTGACTTACATTTTTATGGAAGCTGGAGGAGGAGGTTACATAAATCTGCAGGTGTTGCTGTCTGGACTTGATCACTGATTCTTTAGTGGGTTCAAATATATTGTAGAACCTCTTCCGATAGTATGAAGTCCCCATAATAATGCATTGTCTGTTAATATGTACTCACAATCGTGCATGCACTGAGATCTGTGCACCCATTGAGTTACAGACACTTTGCTCGCACCTTCATGAGAGAACACAGCCATGCGCATGCAGGCCATCTGAACACAAACATACAAGCATGCAAACAACAAACATGTACATTAACACACACCAAATTTGCTCACTTTATTATAACTGGTCCCAAAGTATTTTACAGGCCTTAAAATCCTGCAGACAGCAGCTGTTAAGCACTACATAGCACATAGGTAATATAATGTTGATGAGAGAATTGATGCAGGTTTGGGGTGCAATGTTTTGGGAAATAATACATCAATTTAATTACATATGTGGAGACTGTTTCATTGTGATGCACTAAAGCAGGCTACGGGTTGTTGCACACTTGATTTCCTTATTAGTTCCGCCAATGTTAATACTTTTTTGGCCGTACTTGATGTATGTGTGCGCTCGTCTGTGTATGTAGTTGATGATCTTCGTTTTATTGTGCAGTTGTCGGAGACTGATTTGGTACCCCTTGTGTTGTATGAGGAGGAACCCTTCTCCTACCGCTGCTCTGTGCTTCAGCATGCATTGGTTGCTCCCTTGACTTGTTCTCATTATTTCGTTGTTTGTCTTCTAGTACTTGGAGGAGGGAAGGATCGGTTCAGCAGGGGGTGGATGGGCATGTCCTGCCTCTGAGCAAAGAATCGTTCACTTCTTCCTTCACAGCCTAGTTGACGCTGTCGGGAAGAGCTATTTTTAGGTGACGTTTCCTGAAGGATTGAAGCATTCTATGCTGTGCTGCTTTTTCTTTCTTAAGGAGGACACTTCTTATTCTAGGGGCAAGGCTCTTTTCTTGCTGTATTGTGCCCATCCCTTCTAAACGCTCCCGCTCCTCTTGTGCATTTTTTATATTCTACTTTCCTTCCTCGTGGGAGACCATTGAGTGCTTAATTTAGGCCTCAAGTTCAGCCAGCCCTCTTCATCCATTGGTCTGTTGTTCACGTCTTTCTTACACTCACTATAGCATGGGGCAGCTGGGCAGCCCACTGCAGCCATTTCTATCTTTACTGTGATGGACATCATTCTACCCTTTCGCAAATAGCACACAGTCATTACCTTCAGTGCCAAGGAGTACTATGGAAATATGTGCTTTTAGAGACAAAAATATTATTGTATACTTTATCCTTTTTTCCTTAAATTGACGAGGGTACATACAGCAGCTTCCCCAGCACAGTTTTGAAAAAAAAAATGAGAAAAGAAAACCAGCATGGACTATTGGCTTTGCCAATGCTTGTTTTAGGTCTGGTCTACAGACCACTTTAATTGTCTCGCCTGCCTATTGTTTTCTTGAAAATTTGTAATAAACATATTTTCAGTCATCTGTCTTTAACAGTTGGTGTAAATGTTAGTCACAATTTGCTTCTGCTTACCACAACCCACAGCATGAGGTTGTGGGTCAGCCCATACCATCCATCGGCTATCTAACGCTGTGATGTATAGCATTGTGCCTGATTACCTGTGCTCATCCATCTGACGAGGAGTGCATTTCAGTGCCAGAGCTGGGGAACCATATTTTTTATACGTCTGAATCCCCCCTCCCCCCCAATATCACATATGTTTGGAAATAACTGTTAAAAACAATTGTACGCTTACTAAGGACAGACGTTTTGGCTTCTGTGGTAGTGCTTGTGTTTATTTAGTCTCAACTGTCAGACAATGCAAGCTATCAGATTACGAAATACCTATTGTTGGCTTACCCAAAAAGTAAAGTGGACTTAAAACACGCTCATTGGTGGCAATTTGGTCTCGTTTTCATGTTATTCGATGGCTTGTTTTCCCATTCTTCTGTTTATCCCTCCTCTGGGTCATAGCTTGTTTATGACTCTTATGACTGGATGGCTTGTATCCTTCCACTGCCCACATTTAGGGAGCCACTTTTTTCTTTTTCTTTCAGCAGTCCATAGTAGGGCACGTTTTTCTAGCTTTATGCACGGAATAACCACACGTGATGCTTGGGCATCACTGTGACATGGCTTTTGCAACATTTCCTGTATTGCAAAGAAATACTTCATTTAACAATTTGAGATATGCACACATCAGTGTAATCTGCAGGACAGACGCGTGGAGTATCTGGGTTGTTCCTATAGTGGGCGTGGCTGTAGTTGTGTGGTCCAAGTGTAGGATGTGCTCCTATTCACTATGAAGCCCTTCTTGCTGAACTGTATGGGGCCAGTACTGGGATACCATGAGTTCGACAAGCAAGGGACTTATTTTAAGGATGTCTGAACCCACTCGTAGATATTGTTTGAGAGTTGCAGCTTACAAGTGAGCTCTGGTGGCAGAGCTTTTTATCTTGCTATTCTGAAATTAATCATGCGACAGATCAGCATTTGATTGTATTGGCAGAACGATCTGGTGTCGGTACAGCAAAGCAGTGTCTGATGGTTAGCTGGCTTTTTAAACCTGTATTGTTCCTCTAGTAGGTTAGCATTTAGGCTTTAGGTTAGGAGTCTTGATCCATGGCAAATTTTGTTTTGTGTCAAACACTTGCCTCATGAATAATTCCCATTTAGATTCATTGTAATCAGTTTATTAAAATCTTCACAAAAAATTCGCATGGTTTTGTCCCTGTTGGGCCTACCTGTGACAGTGCTCCTTTACAGGATTATTATCAAATTAGCAAACTGTTTTAAGGCTGTAGGGTTCCTGGACTGGTTTGTGAGTTTGCTGCAACTAATGTTGTGTTGTATTAGTGCTGAGATGTGAGCGGCTCCTTCCGGGAAGGGCGAGTTGACTGTCGGAGCTGCTTTGAGGATTATGGCGTGTGGGTGGGTTTGAGGACTGTTCAGTAGCTGTGGGTGCTGAGGGCAAGGATGCTGTTGAGTTTCCAGTGTGTTTATAGTTCTAGTACTTAGAGAGGTAGGTTTCATGCAGGTCAGTAGTGAGTTTCTCTTGTTTGAACCGCTTGTTCTAACGTGTGATTCTTTATCACTGCTCCCTTTGTAGGTGTTCTGCAGCTTCTTCAGTCGAGGACGTCGCGCAAGTTCCTGGCTTGTCGCCTCACACCCGACATGGAAACCAAGCTGCTCTTCATGACGTCCCGGGTAATGCTGAGCTCCGAGCTGTGGGAAAACCGACTTACTGAAAAAAAAATGGAAAATGTCAGAAATATTAATGGTCAAAAGGAAGCTTTTAAGCAAAATGATTCAAATTGTAATTATAAAAATGTTCAAATATGTTAGCCCTCCATTCAACTACAAAATATATTTCCATAGTGATGCAGAAGTGTTTACACAGTTAAAATGTCAGCTACCCCTCCCAGAAGAGCAGAGAATCACTAGCGGACAGCCCATACGGCCAGTGCGGTACAGCGACTTGAAAAATGTCTTTTGTTCCTCACCTTGTGGAGGAGTAAGAATGAGAAAGCGGTCTTGTTCGCAGGCCACCGGTGGAATGATGTTCATGATGGACAATGGTTCACAATAGGAAGTCAGCCAAGTGTTTTGTATTGGGCAGTGTCCAAATACCAGAGTTTAACAAACCCCAAAAAAACGAATGGAAGGTTCTGGAAAGTGGCATGGGCTTAAATGTCTTAACCTGCGTGATTTGACTGCTTGGAGATGTGGTAGAGTTCCAGGGCCATCCAAACAGAGAGGAATGGGCACTGACCCTCGCAACCCCTGGGACAGACTCGGTGGGCCCTGCTGGAAACCGTTGGAGGTGGTTTCTGTCCACGGACTTAGCGCTAAAGTCCTGGCCCTTAGACGTCCTGTCTGCGGTCGGACCAGGAGCGAAATGGGACCAAAACCCAGTGCTCATCTGTTGCTAAACTGTTCAGACATGGATCTGACTGCTGTGCTTTATTCTCTATCTTCTTCTGTTTCCAAGCATTCTCCTTTCAGAAACTCTGAGATATGCTCAGCCTTGACCAGATCTCTGCAGGTGGCATGTTAACCAGCTGGGTCATTTTACCAGAAGGGATGGCATGCTTCCGCTCCGCACTGAATGTGTTGTGTCTAGTTAGGAGTGCTGGAAGTGTCCCAGTACTGAAATAACAGCACACACACTCCAAGTCCAGCCAGAGGTGCATGACAATCTGGTGCATGACAGACAGACCAAGGGGCATTATGAGCCGGGTGAGTAGCTCGATCACAGTCCTGCCATACCAAGATCGAGTTACAAAAATCAAGGTATCTGTATTTTGTGGTACCGGGCTAGACTGACACTGAGACATATTCATTAAAAAAATATGTATAACTTTACGGATCACTTATTTGTACCCAAACGTATATCCCTGTGATTGCATAGATGTATGCCTGTTTGGGGGAATTTGCACACCCCTTTGGGTCTAACAATCATCAAATCATACCTCTGTTCCCCCATGCATACCCTTTAGCTTTCTGCATGGATTAAAACCCATAATATACGCTTGCCAGCAAAATGCAAAAGCACGTCCTCTCCATATTTTTGTCTCTTTTGTGGAAAATATTCTCCTTATGGAGAAATGACTCCTTATGCCTCCCTCCCTTCCCCATGCACGAGTGGTATGCCCTATCCTCTGCCTCCCCTGAGGAGGGCTGAGATCCTGCTCTTTGCAAAGTAATTTTCCAGAGTGGGAAAAGATCTGTAAAACTTTTGTGGAAATCCACACATTTTATTGGTAAACCGAGGAGGTAGCTGTTTAGGAGTTTTCTCTGAGTGATCATTTTGTGGTGAAGTAAGTTACGCTTGTGTGTGAAAAAGAAAAAAAAAAGTGATAGGATTACGAAGGTACAAACGAATACTACTTACCAATATGGAGCTCTTGTTAAGACATTGTCAATTATTGTAGTTCGTGTAAACTCCTGTAAGCAGATCTGAGGATGTTTTAAGGAACCCTCTGGATGTCTCAGTACTGATGTCCTGGTGCACGATTCATGGCACCATTGAGGAGGTTTATCGTAGCTCTTTAGAGGTCTGTGGTGGTTCTTTCAGTCTGCTGCAGATCCCGGTAAATGTTCATTAAGACAGCTTTGCGATATCTTTGCATGGTATAAGATAAAACTGTGGCGGTGTGGTGGAAGCCCATTCCAATCTCGGATATTGGTGCAGAGTAGTAATGAAAATAGATCCACATTGTGCGGGCCCTATTGATGTCTTTATGGTGGGATAATTGATATTCCAGGGCAGACGTGCGTTAAGAGAGTTTTGTGGCTTCCTCAATGCTGGGATAATGGTGTAAAGGTCCAGGCCCAAAGAAGGTATTGTGAATCTATTAAATGGTTAGTACTCCAAGCAAATGCGTAATAGGCACCCTCTATCGCTGTTTACTTAACTTGTGGCACGTTGTAACCTTTCTTGCTATCAACAGAGTTTGCTGCTATGACTGGCCACCTTGCCACTTACGATACCTTCCGTTCCAGTATGCTGCTCGGCTTATCGTGTTGGTAAATCTCTTAATCGCAGTCTCCGCACCTCCACCCAAACCCAAGGACTAAGGAAGAGATGTGGCGTTACCGGCAGGACTGCTGATTTTGGATCTCAGTGACCAGCTTCCAGTCCTGACATCGGTTCAACAATATATGATTCTGAGCAAATCACGTCATCTCTCTGTGCCCTTGAGCCACGTTCGTGCTATATAAAACTGTTAACAAATACATAAATAATAACACCTCAGTCTATATGAAATTGACTCTAGACCCTGATTTTACACAAAAAGAAAGCAAATCGTAGCAGGAGGATGCCACTCTGGATGGCGCAAGTTCAGTCCGAGTTGTGGGATTGTCTGCACACGTGTTGAGATGTGCTCTCTAGCTGGAGGGGGGGGAAGAGCTTTCTCTACTTTGAGGAAGAGTATGATTTGTATCCTCGTTAAGGGGTGGCACCGTTGGTATTTGCATCGTATACTAGTACTCTGAGGAGACAGGTGGAACACAGAAGACTGTCTTTCTCAATATTTTTCGCATTATTTTGTCCTTGTGAATTATTCTCTAACGCCAGGTTGCATCCACATTTTTTGCAGGTTGCGTTTTTCGGGGACTGATCCGTTTAAAAAAAATAAATTAGCCCAGCTCATTGTTCCACTTCATGCCGTTTAATAGGTTTTCTAAGACACTACGGCTTCTAAAATATTTGATGCCCCTTTCAACCTCTTTTATTCCACCTTCATGTGAGGTATTCTCAAATCTTGTCCAGAAAGATTACATGGTCCGCAGGCTTTTCTAACCTCCATGCTGTTTCCGCATTGCACCTATCCTAGGTCATACCAGCTCGGTCCTTCTGAGGCCTGTTGGTGTTAATGCCTGATCGTATGTGGGCAACTCTTTACCATGTTTGATGAGCAGACTGTAACTTAATCGTTTGTGGTGTGCAGGACTGTGCCCATGTCTGCCTTCCGCATGGCAGAAAAATATTGGTTGTTTCTCCTCTGATTTTGTTCTTTTCCCACAGTCCGGGGTTGAAACCCCCCAGTGTGATGAACTCTGCCGTTTGGCACCGGCTCTAGCTCTTCTTGCTCTCTGTTCCCTTTGGAACTGCACATTTTGAGATGCATTGTTAAAACTGTTTTTATTGTACCCTTTCTCTTCTTTCCTGTGACAGTGCTCTGTGCGGGATAAACTCTGATTTCTTCTCGTTCAACCAGGTACGATTTGGCCAGCAGAAGAGATACCAGGACTGGTTCCAGAGGCAGTATTTGTCGACGCCAGACAGCCAGTCGTTGCGCTGCGACCTGATACGCTACATTTGCGGGGTGGTCCACCCATCCAACGAAGTCCTCAGCTCGGATATCCTTCCCCGCTGGGCCATCATTGGCTGGTTGCTGACCACCTGCACGGTAAAAGACTTAAGGGTCTTTGCAACAGTGTGCGTTTGTGTAATAGACTGGTAGGATGGCGAGGTACTGTGGTACTCGGGCTGTATGAGATGGCGGGGCAGTTGGTCACCGTGAGAGCCACCATTTATATCCTGTAATGGAAAGAGTAGAGAGTAATTAGGAGACGGGCAATGAGACATTGGTAGAGATGGAAGCAGATGGAGCAAGGGAGGGAGCCGCTGGGGGTGGTTCTTGTGGGGTGGGATGGGAGGAAGACCAGGGGCTTTGGTGCACAGACGTGAAGGGGGCATTAAGGCGCACGGCGACATCGATAGGTGCTAATAAGGGTGTTTGGAAAGAAGCTGCAGAGGGCAATAGTGGTGGGCAGTATAGACTGGTGTGCAATACTGGCAGTAGGATTTTGTGGGGAAATGGGAGATTCAGACAGAGAGTTGGCAAAGATGTTCTGTTGGGGGTTTCAGACCTGATGCCGTCACTGTCACCTTCATTTTTTTAACACATCTATATATTTTTTTTTTTTTAGTCAAATGTCGCAGCATCCAATGCCAAGCTAGCATTGTTTTACGACTGGTTGTTCTTCAGCGCCGACAAAGACAGCATCATGAACATAGGTGAGTAAGCTCGTCATTTGAGGTCTGACGTCACAAGCTATCGTCTTCATAAGTGCACCTTTTCATATATCTATAACTCACCAAGGAAGAGTCTTTAATCCATTCAGTGGGCTTGTTTTTGAATGATGTGTTGGTGGTAAGCAAATCTATTTCTGCATTTGGTCCCTATCTCTCCGCCATTAAGGTATTTTTTTTTTATTTTTTTTATTGCAAGATTCGAAAAATTGATGGTATTTGAGAACATGACTATTCCGGGCTCTTAAAAGATTGTGTATTAAGTAATTTGTTGTTTTACTTGATCACAACTCTTCTCTTCATTCATTCATATGTCTGGTGTATCATTGAGAAACGCTGCTATTCAGAGCTTGACACATTTTACAGCTTATCACTGCCACAGACCCTGCACAAAGATATGTATTTGCCTTCGGAAGGGAATGTTAAAACTGATTTATGATGGTCGTTCCTATAATACAACTGTTAGACACCAGTATACACGCCCATTGCCGTTCATGAGTGGGTGCTGTTATCTCACATATGTAGCGTGGCAGCATCCTTCTACAATCAACATTATTGCTGCACGTAAACGACATAGTAATGCACTTTGGTTGTAAAAAAGAAAAGTTATAAAACTTTTATTTCTTCTTAACAATCCACAAGAACCGTCTTGTGTTTGCGGAAGCTGGCTTCATCGGGACAGATGGTTATCATCATGGTTATCAAGGTGAAAAAAGATGTAGAAATGTTTCTGAAATCGTCTTTTATTAATGTGCAGTGTGCGTGGAGCAGTAACGCCCCGTTGAACTGTGCTGATGTTTAAGTTCGAACAGAAAAGTTGGCATTTTACAAACAAAAGCCACAAATAACTAGGTTTTAAGTAGAAGCACGCAAGTGACCGTTCTGAGAAAAGATAGGAATGACGGGCTTTTAGCCGCTACCCAGTTCTTGGATTGTGTGATAACCGTGCGTTGATCTGGTCCTCGCTGTTCTACTACCTTTGGATTCTCAGTTCCGAATTCCCCACAACCAGGATTTTCCTTTCTTTCGATGACAAACATCCGCTGCCGTTCCTGGCAAATGTTTTCAAGGCTTATCCTGAACTTCAGAGACATGCAATGTTACGGTACTGTGTGACCGAAGGCTGCGCGCTGGCATCGAGGTCTCCGTCACCCCTCCGGGTGACTTTCCACGCTTTGATTTCACGGGCTTCTCACTGCGGCACGGAGCAGTGGGGTGTGAACCGAGACGCCGAGCGAGCTTAGCTGTTGGGGTACACACTGACACGGGTTAGGAATGCTGCGCCGAGGGCATCATCAGGCGCTACAATACGGGCTAATTAACTAAGCAGGCGCTCTCGGGTACCACGTGGCACCCGGACACTGCAATATCAAAGAAGTGCTCAAACCTGGGCTACCACGTGTCAGGAAGATATACCACTCACTGGAGCATCTGTTGCAGTAACTTGCCTAAAGTGGCATCAAAAAATGTCACTGGGCTAACCCATGGCAACCCTGCTTTCAAATAATCTGGCAAACAAGGGCACAGGAATGATCTAATAACGAACCGATGATCTCTAACCCACGCAGTAACCGGGCATAGCCCTGGGAACAGTGTTTGAATGAATGGGCTGATGTGTGACGACAAATCATCCACCTTCCTGGTCTAACACATGACATTAAATCAGTCAATTGATTGCACTAGCAAATGGCATAAAATGCACCAATAATGGTAGTGTAGGACGCTTGTTCTTACACCAGTACTCTGTAATAGTGAATAACAGGAAGCCAACTTTGCATTGTTTGTCTAAAACCCCAACAGTATTGTGCTGCTTTGGTAGTAGCCTGATACCCCAGTTCACAGAATCTCAGGGACCCACCTTTGTCCTTTTTTTTGTATCGGTCTGATATCCAGTTACACAAAATTTCTGGAAACCAATTTTGTGCTCCTTTTGTAACAGTTCTATATTCCAGTGCACCGAATCTCAAGAAGCCAAGGTTGTGCTTCTTTGTGGCAGTTTAATACCCATGTACACAATCTCTGCATGCCAGGTTCGTACTGCTTTTTTAACAGCCCGCTATCCCAGTTAACTGGATATCAGGAAACCCGCTACATGCTCCATTCGTAACAGTACACTATCCCTGTAGACTGGATCATGCTCCCTGTGTAACATCCTGATAGCGCAGAAGACACAATCTAGGAAGTCAGCTTCATACGGCTGTTGTATCATCTGAAATCCCAGTGCACCGGAGCCCAGGATGCTAGCTTTGTACTGCTGTTGTAATGATTTTAGATTCCAGTTCACTGGATTTCAGGAAGGCAACTTTGGGCTCCTTTTACAGCAGTCGGATATTCCAATACAAATCTCATGAAGCCAAGATAGTGCTCTTTTCCCAACAGTCCCATATCCCAGTGCACTGACTCGTGAAAGACTGCTTTATTCTGCTGTCTTACTAGCCTGCTGTGCCTGTGCACTGAATCTAGTTGGAAATTCGCTGGCACTGAATCTCAAGCGAGCTTTATGCTGCCGGGGTAGTAGTCCAACACTCCAGTGCACTGATTCTCAGGAAGTCAGGTTTCTAGCAGTATTCCGGTATGCCAGTGCAATGTTTCCTAGCAAGTCTACCTTATACTGCAATTGTGCTAGTTAAGTACTCCCGTGCACTGAATCTCTGGAAGCGAGCTTTATGCTGCCGGGGTAGTAGTCCAACAGTCCAGTGCACTTATTCCCAGGAAGTCAGGTTTATAGCAGTATTCCGGTATGCCAGTGCAATATTTCCTAGGAAGTCTACCTTGTACTGCTATTTTACTAGTTCAGTACTCCCGTGCACTGAATCTCGGGAAGCGAGCTTTATACGGCTAATGTTCTAGTTCGAAATCGCATTACACTGAATAACAGTAAGCCAGCTTCATACTGCTATTGTACTAGTTCGATATCCCGTTCACTGAACTTCAGGAGGCCAGGTTACTGCTATTGTTGTAGTCTGATATCCCACTGCACTGAATCTCAGGAAGCCAGCTTTATAGTAATGGTTACTAGTTAGAAATCTGAGGAAGCCAGCTTTATGGAACTATTCAACTTGTCAGGTTTCTCACGAAGCCTGCTTTATACTGCTGGTGCACTAGTCTGTCAGTCAATTGCATTGATTCTCAGATAGCCAGGTTTATCTAAAGGACAAATTACCTCCTGCCATGCATTATAAGGATATTGCAAGTCACAGAGGTGTTCCATATAGAGGAACAAGGATGAAGTCTGAGTTCCTTAAAAGGCTATGAAACTCATAAGTGACTTGCAATAGCCTTATGAATGGAAAAGGTAATGTTCGATGGCATCTGTCGCTGTAGATACGCATGTTCTGCAATAGCTCGCCATCTGGTGTTGGGCCGGAGTGTTACAAGTTGTTTTTCTTCGAAGAAGTCTTTCGAGTCACGGGACCGAGTGACTCCTCCTTTTGTCTCCATTGCGCATGGGCGTCGACTCCATCTTCGATTGTTTTTTTTCCACCATCGGGTTCGGACGTGTTCCTGTCGCTCCGAGTTTCGGAACGGAAAATTAGCTAATTTCGGAAGATTTTCGTCGGTATTGTTGCGTTCGGGATCGGCGTACTTAGATTCCACACCGCATCGAAGATCGAAGAGCTCCGGTGCCCTTCGGGGTAGTTTTTCGATCCTCCGTCGGGGCCTGGTCGGCCCGACCGCGTGCTGAAGAACGCCGATGGAACGGACCCCGTTCCGTTTCTGCCCCAAATGCCACAATAAATACCCCTACACAGACCAACACTTGGTCTGCAACCTGTGCCTGTCACCTGAGCACAGCGAAGACACCTGCGAGGCCTGTCGTGCGTTCCGGTCCCGAAAAACACTCCGAGACCGTCGAGCCAGAAGACTTCAGATGGCGTCCTCACCGACAGCCCAACGGGAGTTCGAGGAACAGGAAGTGGAAGGTACCTTCTCGATCCAAGACTCAGACTCCGAAGGATTCGACGATACACAAACCGTGAGTAAGACGTCGAAATCCACTCAGAAGAATATTTACAAGGCCCAGGGGACGCCACTGCCACCAGGCCATGGCTCGACCCATAAATTCGGTGACCGATCGTCGGCACCGAAAAAGGCCCAAACAGTGCCGAGATCGTCCGACTCCGGTCGAGACACCGGCACGCAGCCTTCTCGGGACCGAGAAAGTGCTGGAGACAAGCCTCGACACCGAGATGCCGGTGTGGACACGGCTCGACGCCGAGACAGCGGCACCGAAACAGATCGACGCCGAAAGGTTTCGGCCCCGAAAAAGAAAAAAGTCACCTCGGAGCCGAAAAAACACGCAGACAGGGTTTCGATGCCGAAACAAACTGCAAGCGACCCAGCTTCAGGCTCTTATACAGAAGAGCACTCGCTAACCTCCCAAATGCAGAAGCATAGGTTTGAGGAAGAGCTACAAGCAACTGATGTGGACCATACGCAAAAGCGTATCTTCATACAGCAGGGGACAGGAAAAATAAGCACCCTTCCCCCCATTAGGAGAAAGAGAAGGTTGGAGTTCCAGACGGAACAGACACCACAACCAAAAGTGGTGAAAAGAGTTACCCCACCACCCTCTCCTCCGCCCGTGATTAACGTCTCACCAGCACAAACTCCATCACACTCCCCAGCTCACACCACCATGAGCCAGGGTGACCAAGATCAGGACGCATGGGACCTATACGACGCCCCAGTGTCAGATAACAGTCCGGAGGCATACCCTACAAAGCCATCTCCACCAGAAGACAGCACCGCGTATTCTCAAGTGGTGGCTAGAGCAGCACAATTTCACAACGTAAGCCTCCACTCAGAACAGGTCGAGGATGATTTCTTATTCAACACACTCTCCTCCACCCACAGCTCATACCAAAGCCTGCCTATGCTCCCTGGTATGCTCCGGCACGCAAAAGACATCTTTAAGGAGCCGGTCAAAAGTAGGGCAATCACACCAAGGGTGGAAAAAAAGTATAAGGTGCCTCCTACAGACCCCGCTTTCATCACTACACAGCTGCCACCAGACTCTGTCGTTGTAGGAGCAGCTAGGAAAAGGGCCAACTCTCACACATCTGGAGATGCACCACCCCCAGATAAAGAAAGCCGCAAGTTCGATGCAGCTGGTAAAAGAGTCGCAGCACAAGCTGCAAACCAGTGGCGCATCGCGAACTCCCAGGCACTACTTGCGCGCTATGACAGAGCCCACTGGGACGAGATGCAACATCTCATTGAACATCTGCCCAAGGACTTACAAAATAGGGCAAAACAAGTGGTTGAGGAGGGACAGGCCATTTCCAACAACCAGATCCGCTCCTCCATGGACGCTGCAGATACAGCTGCACGGACAATTAATACATCTGTAACTATCAGAAGGCATGCATGGCTCCGAACGTCTGGATTTAAACCAGAGATTCAACAAGCAGTTCTCAATATGCCTTTTAACGAAAAAGAACTGTTCGGTCCAGAAGTGGACACAGCGATTGAGAAACTCAAAAAAGATACGGACACTGCCAAAGCCATGGGCGCACTCTACTCCCCGCAGAGCAGAGGGAATTACAGCACATTCCGTAAAACGCCCTTTCGAGGGGGGTTTCGGGGTCAAAGCACACAAGCCAGCACCTCACAAGCCACACCGTCCAGTTACCAGGGACAGTATAGAGGAGGTTTTCGGGGACAATATAGAGGAGGGCAATTCCCTCGAAATAGAGGAAGATTTCAAAGCCCCAAAGCCCCTACTACTAAACAGTGACTCACAGGTCACTCACCCCCTCCACACAACACCAGTGGGGGGAAGAATAGGTCATTATTACAAAGCATGGGAGGAAATCATTACAGACACTTGGGTTCTAGCAATTATCCAACATGGTTATTGCATAGAATTTCTACAATTCCCTCCAAACATACCACCAAAAGCACAAAATTTAACAACACACCATTCCAATCTCCTGGAGATAGAAGTGCAGGCACTATTGCAAAAGAATGCAATCGAATTAGTGCCAAACACACAAATAAACACAGGAGTTTACTCACTGTACTTTCTGATACCAAAGAAGGACAAAACACTGAGACCAATCCTAGACCTCAGAGTAGTGAACACTTTCATCAAATCAGACCACTTCCACATGGTCACACTACAAGAAGTATTGCCATTGCTAAAACTACACGACTACATGGCAACTTTAGACCTCAAGGATGCTTATTTCCATATACCAATACACCCATCGCACAGGAAATACCTAAGGTTTGTATTCAAAGGAATACATTACCAATTCAAGGTACTGCCTTTCGGATTAACAACCGCACCAAGAGTCTTTACCAAATGTCTAGCGGTAGTCGCTGCACACATAAGAAGGCAGAAAATACATGTGTTCCCATATTTGGACGACTGGCTAATCAAGGCCCATTCGTTCATACAGTGCTCAAATCACACAAATCAGATCATACAAACCCTCTTCAAACTCGGGTTCACCGTCAACTTTACAAAATCCAACATTCTGCCGCGCAAGGTACAACAATACCTAGGAGCCATAATAGACACATCAAAGGGAGTAGCCACTCCAAGTCCACAAAGAATTCTAAATTTCAACACCATCATACAACGCATGTATCCAACACAAAAGATACAGGCAAAGATGGTATTACAACTCCTAGGCATGATGTCATCATGCATAGCCATTGTCCCAAACGCAAGGCTGCACATGAGGCCCTTACAACAATGCCTAGCATCACAGTGGTCTCAAGCACAGGGTCACCTTCTAGATCTGGTGTTAATAGACCGCCAAACTTACCTCTCGCTTCTGTGGTGGAACAACATAAATTTAAACAAGGGGCGGCCTTTCCAAGACCCAGTGCCACAATACGTAATAACAACAGATGCTTCCATGACAGGGTGGGGAGCACACCTCGATCAACACAGCATACAAGGACAATGGAACGTACATCAAACAAAACTGCATATCAATCACCTAGAACTTCTAGCAGTTTTTCAAGCACTAAAAGCTTTCCAACCAATAATAGTTCACAAATACATTCTCGTCAAAACAGACAACATGACAACAATGTATTATCTAAACAAGCAGGGGGGGACGCACTCCACGCAGTTAAGCCTGCTAGCACAAAAAATTTGGCATTGGGCAATTCACAACCAAATTCGCCTAATTGCACAGTTTATACCAGGGATCCAAAATCAATTCGCAGACAATCTCTCTCGAGATCACCAACAGGTCCACGAATGGGAAATTCACACCCAAATTCTGAACACTTATTTCAAACTCTGGGGAACACCTCAGATAGACTTGTTTGCGACAAGGGAGAACGCAAAATGCCAAAACTTCGCATCCAGATACCCACACAAACAATCCCAAGGCAATGCCCTATGGATGAACTGGTCAGGGATATTTGCTTACGCTTTTCCTCCTCTCCCTCTCCTTCCTTACCTGGTAAACAAACTCAGTCAAAGCAAACTCAAACTCATATTGATAGCACCAACTTGGGCAAGGCAACCCTGGTACACAACGCTGCTAGACCTATCAGTGGTACCCTGCATCAAATTGCCCAACAGGCCAGATCTGTTGACACAGCACAACCAAAAGATCAGACACCCAGATCCAGCATCGCTGAATCTAGCAATCTGGCTCCTGAAATCCTAGAATTCGGGCACTTACAACTTACCCAAGAATGTATGGAAGTCATAAAACAAGCCAGAAGGCCATCCACCAGGCACTGCTATGCAAGTAAATGGAAGAGGTTTGTTTGCTACTGCCATATTAATCAAATACAACCATTACACACAACTCCAGAACATGTAGTGGGTTACTTGCTTCACTTACAAAAATCTAACCTAGCTTTCTCTTCCATTAAAATTCACCTTGCAGCAATATCTGCATACCTGCAGACTACCTATTCAACTTCCCTATATAAGATACCAGTCATTAAAGCATTCATGGAGGGCCTTAGGAGAATTATACCACCAAGAACACTACCTGTTCCTTCATGGAACCTAAATGTTGTCCTAACTAGACTTATGGGTCCACCTTTTGAACCCATGCACTCCTGCGACATACAGTTCCTAACCTGGAAGGTGGCATTTCTCATCGCCATTACTTCCCTAAGAAGAGTAAGCGAGATTCAGGCGTTTACAATACAGGAACCTTTTATACAACTACACAAAAATAAAGTCGTCCTAAGGACCAATCCTAAATTTTTGCCAAAGGTTATTTCACCGTTCCATCTAAATCAAACAGTGGAACTTCCAGTGTTCTTTCCACAGCCAGATACCGTAGCTGAAAGGGCACTACATACATTAGATGTCAAAAGAGCATTGATGTATTACATTGACAGAACAAAAAACATCAGAAAGACTAAACAACTCTTTATTGCATTTCAAAAACCTCATGCAGGAAACCCAATTTCAAAACAAGGTATAGCCAGATGGATAGTTAAATGCATCCAAATCTGCTACCTTAAAGCTAAACGACAGCTGCCCATTACACCAAGGGCACACTCAACCAGAAAGAAAGGTGCTACCATGGCCTTTCTAGGAAACATCCCAATGCAAGAAATATGTAAGGCAGCCACATGGTCTACGCCTCACACATTCACCAAGCACTACTGTGTAGACGTGTTATCCGCACAACAAGCCACAGTAGGTCAAGCCGTATTAAGGACATTATTTCAGACTACTTCCACTCCTACAGGCTGATCCACCGCTTTTGGGGAAATAACTGCTTACTAGTCTATGCAGAACATGCGTATCTACAGCGACAGATGCCATCGAACTGAAAATGTCACTTACCCAGTGTACATCTGTTCGTGGCATCAGTCGCAGTAGATTCGCATGTGCCCACCCGCCTCCCCGGGAGCCTGTAGCAGTTTGGAAGTTACCTTCAATTATTTATATATGTATCATTTCAACCTTAAATAGGTGCATACTTAGTCACTCCATTGCATGGGCACTATTACTACAATTCAACTCCTACCTCACCCTCTGCGGGGAAAAACAATCGAAGATGGAGTCGACGCCCATGCGCAATGGAGACAAAAGGAGGAGTCACTCGGTCCCGTGACTCGAAAGACTTCTTCGAAGAAAAACAACTTGTAACACTCCGGCCCAACACCAGATGGCGAGCTATTGCAGAACATGCGAATCTACTGCGACTGATGCCACGAACAGATGTACACTGGGTAAGTGACATTTTCATTATCCCATATAATACATGGTCAAACCATCATCTTTCCCACAAACCATTTAAATCCTTGATGTGTCGCTCTTTCATGCGAAAGAGCATTTTTGCAAACAAGAATAAAAATAGAACCTCTAGTGCAAAATTAAACACGTCAAAAACCTGTTAGATGTTTGTTGCAAAAGCATATTAGAATCTGTTCACTACAAGTCAGTTAAAAAAAAAAACTGCAGTAGCTTGAAATGTGTAGACACAAGCAGAAAGATTCTAACTTTTCTATAATTATCTAAGGAGTGCAAAAAATGTACATGCTTTCTGCTCATCACTCTGAGCTAGAAAACAGAGTAGAAGAAAGAAATGTAGTGTTTAATTTTCGTTGCTTTAAAGAACTGCTTTAATTATGCTCCATGACCTGACCTGCCTTTCCCCTCGGCTGCTGGCTCTGGCAACAGGCACTGTGATGTTAGAACTCAACTTTAATAGGTTATTACAGAAATGTTCAGACGTTTTTTTCTTTCTCAACAATGACTAGCTGTGTCACCACCGATTCTAAAGAAATTAGCCACAGGCGTTTTTACTGAGATTGCAGAATCCCATGTATTATAGCATTATTGATTAGTTCGATATTCCAGTGCACTAAATTGCAGGAAAGTAGCTTTAAATTGCTATTGTACTTGTCGGATAGCCCAGTACACTGAACCTCAGGAGGCCTGCTCCAAGCTGTTTTCTAATGGTGAAAATCTCTCTTCACACTTTCAGAGCCAGCGATCCTGGTGATGCACCACTCCATGAAGCCTCATCCTGCCATCACTGCCACGCTACTGGACTTCATGTGTCGGGTAAAATATGCCAAGCAATTGAAAATAAATGGGGCCCAATAAAACATGCAACTGGGAGCAAGTGTACAAAGAAACCTGTATGCACGCTGTGTTTGTATTAGAGTGAACTAGAGTTTAGTTGTCACAGCAGTGCACAATACATACCTTGAGAAATCATTTTTTATTATTTTGTACATTTCATGTTGATGTCTCTTTAGAGGGAAAACTAGGCCCATTCTCAGAGGCCTACATAAAGAGATATCACCCCACCTTATAGGTTTATTTTTTTGTGATCTGATTCTGTTTACTTGTTTTAAAATGACTTCATATGGAAAAACATTTTAGCATCAAATGCGCTGATCTGATGACAGTAATTTGCTCTTCAGCTTGAGTCTTTTGGCACAGTGCGCACAGAATCCACATCCGGGCATACTCATTGAACATACGGCGTCTTTTGCAAGAAGGAGATGAACGCGATGCTTGAGGTGATGATCCAGTCACTGGGATCTCTTGGCGCACGTTCTAGTCCTTCCTCATTACCCATGGTGCCCTTCTTGAACAAGGCATCCCTCAATATATCGGTCATGATGCACAAATAGTGATGGGCCAGACTGAACTCCTGGGCAAGGTTCTGCTCCCTCCATCACTTTATGGTTTGTTGGGGTAGATGGCATAAGTGTGACAGTTCTCCCAGAGCTCCAAATATACCTCACTGGGAAGGCTTGGGTCGGCCAAACCTGTCTGATCTTCCCATCTGGAAGGGGCCAGGCCAGGCATTTCGTGCTGATTTCAGGCTGCTTTTTAAAAATAAATATATAATTGTTTGCATAAAGAGAAAATAAAAGTTCCCTTATGATAGATGTCTTAGTGGGGGGAGGGGAGGACTTCTTTGAGAAATGTTTGATTTGTTTCAGACTTATTGTAGGGAAGACCCGTTGTGTGCGAGCTGGGGTTACAGATAAGGCATTCTTCTCCTCTACTGAAAGCTGCTGTGTTGTTGTGGATGTTTGCACGGGGTGCTTGTACTAAAGGCATTTAGCTAATCCAGGTATGATTTGTACGGTGCACTTGTGGGGCAGTAAGCTAGTGCAAGCAAGGAAGGTTACAGTGCCTGCCAACGTGCCCGCATCGTTTCATGCCCCATTTGACGCTGTTTGCTGGTGTCTGTTTAGGAGTGGGTACGTACATTAGGCGGTGAATCGCTGCCCTCGTAAACAAGGACACCTTGATGGGTACCAGGGAATCATCTTGTACTGGGAGATTTGTGTTGGTGGGGGTCAGTGGGCCCACTGCAGCAGCCCCAGCCCCATGGGGGTAGAATTGCCCTGTTTGGAGCATGCTGCCAGCGCGTTACCTCTTCTCCGGCTGCAGTGCTTTAAAGCCTGTGCTAATAGTGTGCGCCTGCATTAATGCAGTTCACTGCAGGTCAGAAGGCTCCCCGTTATTTTGGAGCTGTGGCGAGAAGCGGGCTATGATGGCGCTGCCCGTGAGGTCAGCTGGGCCATGTGCTGCTGCTCTAATAAGGGCTCTCTGAGTCCTGCCGACTCCTTTCATCCTCGTGCGGGGGCAGCCGTCTGGAAATCGAGTGCTTTCGGTAAAATGCCAGGATTGACTAGGTCGTACAGGGAATAAGAGGTGGTAAGTTCTGGGAATGCACCCTAGCCCGCATCCACCCCCTTCCTTCTTTCATTAGAGGAGGAGGGCGCATGGAGTGCTGGCCCTGCATGGGAAGGCTTCAGATGATGTTGGACCAACAAAATACAAGGATTGCGTATTTGTAAATACTGTGTGAAAGCTTCAAGAATATCCACCTACTGGACCCCTGATCACCAACACACAGCAGGTGCCTATTTGGTTGGTTGTAGGTTTGCTGACTGCTCCCTCCATCAGTCACCCCAGAAAGGACTGGCAGCACAGGGGATATTAAGAGGATAGTTACTTAAAACATTGTCCTTTGACTGCATGGTGCTCACAGGTTTATTTGTACGGCTTATCTGCCCACAACAAAAAGAGTGGCGCTTTGCGGTCCTTACCCACAGTACAGGCCATGACCATTGCCTTGAATGCAGCTCCAGCAATGACAAGTGTTGATTAGAACCCGAAAAAAAGCAATCTAGCGTAACTTCCTCAATACTTCCAACACAGTGGAGCCCCTCCTCCACACTTACATACTTCCCATTCCCACATACTTTACCTCACACCTTACACAATTATATCTGCACGCATAGACGTACCTATTCACTCTCCTTGTCTTCTCTCCCAGACACCACTTACACCCTCTCCCCACTGACACACACCCCTTTACATCCAGTAACAGGGATCCACACACTCCTACACCTACACACAAGTACATGCTTTACTCCAGCTTCACTTGGGAACTGTGGGGTGTTGCACCCCTTTGACTGAGGAAGCAAGTGTCCCATTCACAGCAACTAACAAATGGTAAAAAAAAAAAAATGGCTTTGGTAAACTTGAAGACGAGTGGCAGAAACGTATAAGGGTCTCCAACGAATAGCTCGTGAGCTACTAGTAGCTCTCAAGCTACCAATAAGTAGGGCTTCTGTGTACAGCCCAGCTTACAAAAACTGAAAAGATTATATTTAAAACAAACATGAACTTGACCAATGTGGTCGGTATTAAAATTCTGATAATATTCGTAGCTCTGAAGATTTTCATCACCATAAGTAGTTGCTACAAAAATAGGTTGGAAACCCCATAATACCTCTGAAAAATACCAAGGCCACGGGATGCAGTGTATATCAGTATCTGTGTAAAATGACTGAGCGTCAAAAGCATGCTGAATGATAGCTGCAATAAAGAGGTAAATGTTAAAAATGTGTACACGTTGCTCCCCTGAGACAAGAATTCCAGAAGCCTGTTTGGCATCAAGAGGAATGCAGAAGCATCCACCGGATAACCCAAAGTTCATCCACGCTAGCGGTCCTTACTCACCGCAGAGACTGTTTGTAGTCTGGCAGGAACGCTCAAACAGTGTAAAACTCAAATGATGCCCTTTTACATGCCGTGATGGCAGATGTGTATGATGCCATCAATGAATACCTCTGGTCACCATCTTGTAGTACCTGCATCAGTCAAATGCACAAGATCAACCCCCTTCTGAAGAAACTAACATCATATCAAAAGAGGCTACCATCTCTTACCCACGCCTGAATATCCCATTAAGATCTTGATAACTAGGTCCAGAAGTTGCCAAAAACCTTATATTGTATAAGAACATGGGAGCTACCGGTAACCCTTGTGCAGTCTTGGACCATACAGTAAGGAAAAAACAGTTGTTAACTGGTATCAATCCAGAAAGAATATTCTGCTGTTTCAATGGCAATTGATTGAACTAGTCAGTAGCGTTGGGGCACATGGTGCAGTATTTAAAATGTAAAACTAATTTAAATACAAAGGAAAAGAAGTCGTCAATGCTATTGTGATTACACATTAAGGAATTTGTGCACTTCTTAAACATGTGAATGTCGAAACGACATACATAATGCCATTCAAAATACCGCATACAGAAGGTGAAATACATTGCTGAAGTCCAAACTTCAGAGATTTTCTGGTCTAAATGCCCATGTTGTCGACCTCATGACATGACAGCCAGTAAAGGGTCAGCTTCAAGTCAGTGAAGCTAAATACAAGCAACTTTGGTGAAGTCAGAAATGATAGAAGTTACTGGGAGATCGTTAAAGGGAACTTAGAAGGATAATTGGGCTCCACGGCCAGTAACGCTTAGATTTAGACATCTCACTTGAAATGCCAGTTTCAGACACAAGTCTTCGCCCCTAAAGTACTGCGGGAGGAGACTGTAAACCCCAATTGGCAAAGAACTGGTTAGCGTGATCACATGTGGCTGCACTGGTGTGGCAGACCACGCTTTCAGTGCAGTAGCCACATATGATACTGCTGTTTGTTTCTAACATCACTGTGTTTGGAAAGTATGAGAAATGCAACTCTAGGGGATGGGTAAGTTGCCCAGGTTCTTTTGGTTTTGTGCACGCACAACTTCTGGGTCAAGAACTGAACTATTGGGCCGATTCTCACAGTTGAAGGACTTGTCTCTTTGTAGTTGATGGTGTTCAGTGCCCCACAAGTTTCCTTTCTGTAAAGAATGTGGTTTTAAGAGCAGTAACTTTCTCAGTGGTGCATTACAGGCTTAGTAGGCATCCTTCTGCTTTGGGACACATGGTGCTGTCTGGAGTGGGCAGACCGCTTCCCTTGGGGTTTGCACCCATACGTGATATCTAACCCTGCGTGCATGGCCAGTCTGTGGGTTCACGTACCTATGGCACTGCTTAAATGCACCTTTTGCATGTTTGTGTGTTTGTGAAGTATAGTTGAGATAAACTGAAAAAATAATTCATCTATTTTCTTTTTTTTCCCTCCACAGATTATTCCCAACTTCTTTCCTCCGCTTGAAACCAGTGTCCGTCAAGGGGTGTTCAACTCACTCACTCACATCGTGGAGAAGCGCGTCCTTGCGTAAGCCGTAGATCAGTTTCCCTTTATGCAACATTTACAGCTATACAACCCCCTAATGGAGAAGTTATTATATTGCTACTGGATCACTTGGCATTCCGTACCCAAACACGGCTTCTGTATTATTTTTACCTAGATACCCACGTTCTTTTATGTTAACAAATATGACACATTTTTCAGTTGGTATGTTATATTGAAACTGTGTGGTAGTGAAACGCACAGAGAGATGTTGTGGTGCAACCTCCTTTATTCATGTTGCAACGTGCATTGAATCCGAGTAGGTACATCAGGTCTGCAGTCTGAGTGTGATCGCAGTAATTGATCAAAGTAAGCTCCTTTTTTCGGTTTTAATTATGGTGAGTTCTTTCTTTCACTCAACATGAGTGTAAACTCCTTCTATAGTCATTATGAACTTGTTACCCTACTCGGCCAGTCTGCACCAGCGAAGAAAGTTCTTTACCTTTGAGCATTTCCTGCTCCCCTTCCCTCTTCCTTTAGGGCAGAGGTCTTCAATCTGGGGGTGGCGACCCCCAGGGGGGGCGTGGAGTCCTGGAAAGGGGGTCCTGCATTCCCCCAGCCGATCCTTAAAATGCCTCAGTTGAACTTTAATTTGAGTCTCCTGTGCTGCGAAAGCCTCACAGACAGCTAAGGAGACCTTCATCACAGGGTGTCTGCTTCCTGAATGAAATGCAAATGTGCTCTAAGAACTAATCTGCAAATGTATAGGGTGCTTGGGAACAGCTTTAAATGATCGAATCACTCAAAGCTTTGTGAGGACAAACATTTATTCTTTTAGAGGGGTAATGCAGAGTTAACAACTGTGCTGTGAAGTGCACACTTTTAATTGTAATTGTATGTTCGATGGCATCTGTCGCTGTAGATACACATGGTATGCATGAGCTCGCCATCTGGTGTTGGGTCGGAGTGTTACAAGTTGTTTTTCTTCGAAGAAGTGTTTTCGAGTCACGGGACCGAGTGACTCCACCTTCTGTGCTCATTGCGCATGGGCGTCGACTCCATCTTCGATTGTTTTCTTTCCGCCATCGGGTTCGGACGTGTTCATGTCGCTCCGAGTTTCGGAACGGAAAGATAGCTGAAGACGGAAGATTTTCGACGGTATCGTTGCGATCCGGTTACAGATAGACACATACGACGACGCGTTGAACATCGAAGCGCTTCGGTGCCCTTCGGGGTAGATTTCGGCACCCCGTCGGGGCCTAGTCGGCCCGACCGCGTGGAGGACAACGCCGATGGATCGGACCCCGTTTCGATTCTGCCCCGAATGCCACAACAAATATCCTTATACGGACCTGCACTCGGTCTGTAATCTGTGCCTGTCACCCGAGCACAGTGAAGAATCCTGCGAGGCCTGTCGGGCGTTCCGGTCCCGAAAAACTCTGCGCGACCGTCGAGCGAGAAGACTGCAGATGGCGTCCACGCCAAAAGAGCGTCGACAGTTCGAGACAGAAGAAGAACAGGAGGAATCCTTTTCCATCCAGGATTCAGACTCCGACGAGCTACACTCTACAAGAACTGTGAGTAAGACGTCGAGATCAAACCCTAAAAAAGGAAAGAAGGCCCAGGGGACGCCACTGCCAACCGGCCATGGCTCCACCCAAATTCTCGGTGACCAACAATCGGCACCGAAAAAGGCCCATTCAGTGTCGAGATCGTCCGACTTCGGTCGAGACACCGACACGCAGCCTCCTCGGGACCGAGAGAGTGCTAAACAGAAGCATCGACACCGAGAGTTCGGTGTCGACACCGATCGACGCCGAGACAGTGGCGCCGAAGACCATAGAGGCCAAGAATTTTCGGCACAGAAAAAGAGGAAGGTTACCTCGGAGCCGAAAAAACAATCGACAGGGCTTTCGGAGCCGAAAAAAGCGACATCAGACCCTGTTTCTGGCTCCTATACCGAAGAGCATTCTATGTCTTCTCAAATGAAGTAACATAGATTTGAACAAGAACTGCAATCCACTGACGTGGATCACACGCAAAAGCGTATCTTTATTCAGCAGGGGACTGGGAAGATCAGTACCCTTCCACCTGTCAAACGAAAGAGAACGCTTCAGTTTACTCCTCAGCAACAAACAACACAAAAGGTAACACCTCCTCCCTCGCCTCCACCTGTAACTCCGGCTTCGCCAACTTACACCCCGTCACATTCGCCAGCTCACACCGCCATGAGCCACGACGACCAAGATCAGGATGCGTGGGACTTGTACGACGCACCAGTGTCTGATAACAGCCCAGACACATACCCAACTAGGCCATCACCACCGGAAGACAGCACAGCCTACTCACAAGTGGTGGCTAGAGCAGCTCTATTCCATAATGTGGAACTACACTCGGAACAAGTCGAGGATGATTTTTTATTTAACACCCTCTCCTCAACCCACAGCTCCTACCAAAGCCTGCCGATGCTCCCAGGCATGCTACGCCATGCAAAGGACATTTTTAAGGAGCCAGTTAAAAGTAGGGCAGTGACGCCTAGGGTGGACAAAAAGTATAAGGCGCCTCCTACGGACCCTGTCTTCATCACCTCTCAGCTGCCACCAGACTCTGTGGTGGTAGGGGCTGCCAGAAAACGGGCAAACTCGCACACTTCTGGGGATGCACCTCCCCCAGATAAAGAAAGTAGGAAGTTCGATGCAGCCGGGAAGAGGGTTGCTGTCCAAGCAGCAAACCAGTGGCGCATCGCAAATTCACAAGCGCTGCTAGCGCGATACGACAGAGCCCACTGGGATGAGATGCAGCATCTCATTGAACATCTCCCAAAAGATCTGCAAAAAAGAGCAAAACAGGTTGTTGAGGAGGGTCAAAACATTTCCAACAATCAAATACGCTCCTCCATGGATGCAGCAGACACGGCCGCAAGAACCATTAATACGTCGGTTACCATCCGTAGGCACGCATGGCTCAGAACGTCTGGATTCAAGCCAGAAATTCAGCAGGCAGTGCTTAACATGCCAGTAAACGAGAAACTTCTGTTCGGTCCGGAGGTCGACACAGCTATAGAAAAGCTCAAGAAGGACACTGACACTGCCAAGGCCATGGGCGCACTCTACTCCCCGCAGAGCAGAGGATCTTATAACACCTTCCGCAAAACACCTTTTAGAGGAGGGTTTCGGGGTCAGGCCACACAAGCTAGCACCTCACAGTCCGCACCGCCCACCTACCAGGGACAGTACAGAGGAGGTTTTCGGGGCCAGTATAGAGGGGGGCAATTTCCTAGGAATAGAGGAAGATTTCAAAGCCCCAAAACCACTACCAACAAGCAGTGACTCACACGTCACTCACCCCTCCCACACAACACCAGTGGGGGGGAGGATACATCAATATTACGAAGCATGGGACAAAATAACTACAGATACATGGGTCCTAGCAATTATCCAACATGGTTATTGCATAGAATTCATGCAATTCCCTCCAGACATACCACCAAAATCACAAAATTTATCAAAATACCATTCACAACTTCTAGAGATAGAAGTTCAAGCACTACTGCAAAAAAATGCAATAGAATTAGTACCAAGCACACAAATAAACACAGGAGTTTATTCACTGTACTTCTTGATACCAAAAAAGGACGAAACACTGAGACCAATTCTAGACCTCAGGGTAGTAAACACATTCATCAAATCAGACCACTTTCACATGGTCACACTACAAGAAGTGTTACCATTGCTCAGAAAACACGACTACATGACAACCCTAGACCTCAAGGACGCATATTTCCATATACCAATCCATCAATCACACAGGAAATATCTAAGGTTTGTATTCAAAGGAATACATTACCAATTCAAAGTATTGCCTTTTGGTTTAACAACCGCTCCAAGAGTATTCACAAAGTGCCTAGCAGTAGTCGCTGCACACATCAGAAGGCAGCAAATACATGTGTTCCCGTATCTAGACGACTGGCTAATCAAAACCAGTTCGCTCACACAATGCTCAAACCACACAAATCAAGTCATACAAACCCTCTACAATTTAGGGTTCACCGTCAACTTTGCAAAATCAAACATTCTGCCAAGCAAAGTACAGCAATATCTAGGAGCCATAATAGACACGACAAAAGGAGTAGCAACGCCAACTCCACAAAGGATCCACAATTTCAACAGGGTCATTCAACACATGTCTCCAAACCAAACAATACAAGCAAGAACAATACTACAGCTCCTAGGCATGATGTCCTCATGCATAGCCATTGTCCCAAACGCAAGACTGCACATGAGGCCCTTACAACAGTGCCTAGCCTCACAGTGGTCTCAAGCACAGGGTCACCTTCTAGATCTGGTGTTGCTAGACCGCCAAACTTACCTATCGCTTCTATGGTGGAACAGTATAAATTTAAACATAGGGCGGCCTTTCCAAGACCCAGTGCCACAGTACGTAATAACAACAGATGCTTCCATGACAGGGTGGGGAGCACATCTCAATCAACACAACATAAGAGGACAATGGAACATACATCAAACAAAACTGCATATAAATCATCTAGAATTATTAGCAGTTTTTCAAGCACTAAAAGCTTTCCAACCAATCATAACCCACAAATACATCCTTGTCAAAACAGACAACATGACAACGATGTATTATCTAAACAAACAAGGAGGAACACATTCAACGCAGTTAAGCTTGTTAGCTCAAAAAATATGGAAGTGGGCAATCCACCATCAAATTGGTCTAATAGCACAGTTTATTCCGGGGATCCAGAATCAGCTGGCAGACAATCTCTCTCGAGATCACCAGCAAGTCCACGAATGGGAAATCCACCCACAAATTCTGAACACCTACTTCACACTCTGGGGAACACCACAAATAGACTTATTTGCAACAAAAGAGAACGCAAAATGCCAAAACTTCGCGTCCAGATACCCACACAAGCAATCCCAAGGCAATGCCCTATGGATGAACTGGTCAGGAATATTTGCTTACGCTTTTCCTCCTCTCCCTCTCCTTCCTTACCTAGTAAACAAATTGAGTCAAAACAAACTCAAACTCATTTTAATAGCACCAACGTGGGCAAGACAACCCTGGTACACAACACTGCTAGATCTGTCTGTAGTACCACACATCAAACTGCCCAACAAACCAGATCTGTTAACGCAACACAACCAACAGATCAGACACCCGGACCCAGCATCGCTGAATCTAGCAATCTGGCTCCTGAAATCCTAGAATTCGGACACTTACAACTTAGCCAAGAGTGTATGGAAGTCATAAAGCAGGCCAGAAGGCCATCCACTAGACACTGCTACGCAAGTAAGTGGAAAAGATTTGTTTGTTACTGCCATCATAATCAGATACAACCACTAGAGGCAACTCCAAAACATATAGTAGATTACTTGCTCCATTTACAAAAAGCAAAGCTAGCCTTCTCTTCTATTAAAATACACCTTGCAGCAATATCTGCATACCTGCAAACTACATATTCAACTTCCTTGTATAGGATACCAGTTATCAAAGCATTCATAGAAGGGCTTAAAAGAATTATACCACCAAGAACACCACCTGTTCCTTCATGGAACCTAAACGTGGTTCTAACAAGACTCATGGGCCCACCCTTCGAACCCATGCACTCTTGCGGAATACAATTCCTCACCTGGAAAGTTGCCTTTCTCATCGCCATTACATCTCTAAGAAGAGTAAGTGAAATTCAAGCGTTCACAACACAAGAGCCTTTTATACAAATACATAAAAATAAGGTCGTCCTACGACCTAATCCAAAATTTTTACCAAAAGTTATTTCTCCATTCCATCTAAATCAAACGGTAGAATTACCAGTATTCTTCCCACAGCCAGATTCTGTGGCTGAAAGAGCACTACATACATTAGATGTCAAAAGAGCATTAATGTACTACATTGACAGAACGAAGAACATCAGAAAAACTAAACAGCTATTTATTGCATTCCAAAAACCTCATGCAGGTAACCCAATATCAAAACAAGGTATAGCCAGATGGATAGTTAAATGCATCCAAATCTGCTACCTTAAAGCAAAAAGACAACTGCCCATTACTCCCAGGGCACATTCAACAAGGAAAAAAGGTGCTTCAATGGCCTTTTTAGGAAACATCCCAATGCAAGAAATATGTAAGGCAGCCACTTGGTCTACGCCTCACACATTCACCAAACACTACTGTATAGATGTGCTATCCGCACAACAAGCTACAGTAGGTCAAGCTGTATTAAGAACTCTATTTCAGACAACTTCTACTCCTACAGGCTAAACCACCGCTTATGGGGAACTAACTGCTTACTAGTCTATGCATACCATGTGTATCTACAGCGACAGATGCCATCGAACTGAAAATGTCACTTACCCAGTGTACATCTGTTCGTGGCATCAGTCGCTGAGATTCACATGGACCCACCCACCTCCCCGGAAGCCTGTAGCAGTTCAGAAGTTACCTTCAATTTTGTACATTTGTATATATATTACTTAATCCTTTAATAGGTACATACTTACATTTTTCATTGCGCGGGCACTATTACTATAGTACAACTCCTACCTCACCCTCTGCGGGGAAAACAATCGAAGATGGAGTCGACGCCCATGCGCAATGAGCACAGAAGGTGGAGTCACTCGGTCCCGTGACTCGAAAACACTTCTTCGAAGAAAAACAACTTGTAACACTCCGACCCAACACCAGATGGCGAGCTCATGCATACCATGTGAATCTCAGCGACTGATGCCACGAACAGATGTACACTGGGTAAGTGACATTTTCATTCTACAGCATTGCCACAGTGCTTTCTTCACCTGGAGGTGTTTAAGGGACAGCTATTTAAAAAAAAAGAAGAAAAAAAAATGTATTACATATGCTCTGATATTACTTAAATCTACATTTTTGAAGCACAGTTTTATCTCAAACCTTGTTGTAGTGGCCTATCTTATACTGTGTGTAATGCAAGTATAAAATAACACCTTACATATTCACAGTGCTTTCTGTCACAGGCTGTGACCTCATGGCACTAAAAATACACAAGTCACTATTCTCAACTGCACTAACCAAGATTTAGTTCTGTCGCTCTCTGGTTACACACAGACCTCTGCAGTGAATTAATTGAGGTTTCATAATGCACTACAGTGCATTTCCCAATGAGTAACCACTTTCTTTTATTTATTTTTCATTTAAGCTGGCTGTTACTTTCTATGTAGCTACCTGACGGTGAAAGACTTTAAAAAACATAGAGAATATTTTAGGCTTATTTATGAGAGGCTCGCGCTGCTGGAGCATCATTTCTTTTTACACTCCAGTGGCACAAGCCTCTCAGTCATACCTATTAGATGACGCGAAGCCACCCTGAGTGGCTTTGAATTGCCTTGTAAGTCAAAGCAGTGCAAGCCGCTGCATTGCCTTACTTTGCGTGAAGGTGTTCCATGGGCGTTGTGGTGGGTGTTCCCTTGCAACACAGATGGATTTTGACGCTGCCCCAGATTGACAAAATCACATAAACTGGAGCAGTGCCAAAACCTTACGCCTCCCCAGAGCAGGCGTAATGAGGAGAAATGTTTTAATTTCTCCTTGTTTTTTTCTCTTTCCATGTGTGTTTCATTCTGCTGCACATATAGAAAGAGGTACAGTGCCTCTCTGGATTGTTTTTGTGCAGGAAGGTACTCCTTCCTGCACAAATACAATCCTGCCTATGTTGACACTAGGTAACAATTGTGCGCCAGCGCAGGGGGAAAAGACAGAAATGCACTGTATTTCATAAATACGTTTGATTCCTGCCCTTTTGTATTGGCGTGGGGCAGTGTAGCAAGAAGACTTGTGGCGCTGCCCCAAGTCAATTCCTCATCAATGAGGACCCATGTTTTTAGCCACACCCTTGACCACGCCCCCACAGTCATTGACCTTTGGTTTGCTAAACACTGTTTAATATTATTTCCCCACAGTAAAAATGATTTGCTGTGGGAAATGGGGCCGTCTATTATTGTTGATGATGAGTACTAGGTTCTAGAAATGTTTTATCAGGAGGGGGTCCTTACACCTAAAATTTTTTGAAAAGGGAGTCCCGCCATCAAAAAGGTTGAAGACCTCTGCTTTAGGGCCAGAGCTTAACCCGAGGCTGCTTGCTGTGTCTCTTCAGTCGCGGTCCTAGCATACCGGCTGGCTGCTCCTCACTGAGACCAGGCCATAGCCTGTTCTACTGCTCCACGAAGTTCAGGCAGATTTTAGCACAGCCCGTTGCTCCTTTTGCTCTTCATTTCAGGCCAGAGCATATTCTGATGCTCCTCTCTCTTGTGAGGTGGCGGTAAAGCATATCCTGTTGCTCCGACCTCTGTTTTTGATTAGAGCTCATCATTCTGCTTCCCTGTAGACCCTAAGCATGCCTAGCCTCCTGTTGTCGCACCTCCTCTTCAGTTACTGACCTAGGTTATCCAGCTCAAGGCCAGGGCGCATCCTACTGCTCCTGTGTTTTCAGGGAGGTTCTGGGCACACCCTGCTCCTCTTCAGCCATCGTAAGCATTTTATGTGGCTCCCCTCTAAAAACAGACATGGCACGTTCTGCTGCTCCGGGTCCTCAGCCGAAGTTTAGCATATCCCGCTCTTCAGAGATGGTTAGAGGATACCCTGCTCCTTTCCTTTTTACAATTAGCAGACCTGGTTACGCCACCTTGTAGTGCACACCACTTACTTAGCTTAGTTTCTCCAGGTCATCTCTTTTCGTGGTCCGTAAAAAATGTATTTTGTCTTTGTTTTAATTATAACAGATAAACACAGAACCCTACCCAATGACTAGTGGAAAGGCGAACTAATCCCTTTGCTGTCCCCCCCTCTCCACCCCGCTTTTGGAGGAAAAGCTCTTTACTTTGAGTAGAATACGTTCCTCACCCTTTTATAGTATTTAGAAGTGAAATGAATGCTCTCTCTCCCCCTTCACCTACATGGTATACCTTACTATATTCTACATTTTTTTCTATGCAGTCAGTAGCCACCTCCTTCATCAGCTGGATTCTATATGACCAGATGGGAAGGTGCACACTCTGGACTGGATATGTATTGATTTTGTAGCCCAATAAGTTTGGACCCTATCTGTGTGTTCAGTTTGGACCCAGTATTGTCCAGCCCTCCCATCTGTACAGTTCGGATGGAGTGTACATTGTCCTTACAAGCTCGCTGGTAGGGCTGAAAGGAAGGGTCCTCACTCCTTCTGACATTAAGATAAATGAGCCCGTCCTAATGTATTAGCTCCTGCTTTCTCTGCAGACGGCTGATAAGGATCTCCCCCTTTTTTGCTATTCTGTAGGGATGCCAGCATCTTTATTCATCACGGACTGGTTGTGTCTGTGTATTTACATAATGCAATGTCTTTCGGTTCAGAAGTGCTTCTCTGGGTTGTATATCTTAATGAAATCCTTCAAACAATAAACTACTTACACGACGAGGGCATTGAAAAGCAAGACACGTGTAATTAACAGCCACAGCTCCCTCGTCTCTAGAGAGCGCTTGCTCTCTCTCTGCTCTTCAACATGGCCATCGCATGCAGAGCACAAATTATAACAAAAAAAAAAGTGGGGGGACTAACAGGCAGTATGCAGGTGATCTCATGAGATGTGACATCATAGCGCATGTCAGTCATCGCATGTAGCATCACAGGAAGTGACCTCACAAGAGTTGGAAACCAATATATTGTGGGTCAAGGTGTGCCAACGAAAAGGAGCTGAGTGGCAAATTAATGAAAAGCAGTTTGACATTGAGTACCAGATTTACAAAGATTTCGTGCAGTGCAGCAGTGAAGTTGCTGTGTTGCTTGAAAGGAAGGAAGGGAGCAGAGCAGCACCTTATCTTCAAAGATATGGCGCGGTTCACTCCACATGTGGCTGCCTCGTGCCAACGAAGGAAGCCTTGCCCTATGGTGCAAGAGTGTCTGCATTGTGGTCAGGATAGTTGTGCAGGAAGGTATACCTTCCTGCACAAAACTATCCTTTGAGGCTGTTCCCTCTTTGTATATTTTCTGCACAATGCTGCTCGCGTGCAAAGAGGAAATAACGAGGAGAAATAAATATATTGCTCCTCGTTAAGTCTGCCTCAGATAGGCACATCATTTTGGCCAAAACCCATGTTAGCAAGTCTTTGTAAATATGGGTTTACATCAAAATAAATGGGTGGATGCACAGAAACTCCTGTGTAATGCCTAAGCCGACACTAGTTTATGCAAGGCAGCATCTTTAAAAATCTAGGCCTAAATTTATACATTTGTTAAAAAAAAAAAAAACTCTGCTACAATTAAATTGACAGCAGGGGGAAATGTCAAAAATCTGTTCTGGCTTAATTGGTTGGAAAGGCTGCATATGCTGGAGAGATCTTTGTGTGCCCAGTAAATCTCAGGGAATAAAAATAATGGTAAGATAACAACGGTGGTTAATGCATTTGCTTGAGAGATCTATGTTTTGTTGAGTAACAGTTTTCACTCAAAGTAGTATAGAGGGTTAACGTGTCTCCAACAATGCACATGGTGTACCATGAAGATGACAGATGTTTATTTTATGTAGATTGGTAAGTGTGTAACTGCTATTAAACGAGATTCTTTTGTTACTTGTAGTTCATAAATTACAATCCTTCAAATATAGCACAATGAGATAGAACGGAAGTGATTCTCCTGTACATGTTATTTGGCTCAAGCAAAGTTGCAATTCTCTTCCATAAAAGTCCATCTTGCCCATATGGCACCTTCCAGAAAGGGTTCTGGTAAAGTATCTTTTTTTTTTCTTTTTTTTTTTGAATTAGTCATAAATGTTTTTGAAGGCTTAAGAAAATATGTTTTCCTGTAATCACTCCCTCACCTCCCTCGAGCTCACTTCGTTTCTGTTGATATTAATGGGTCCAACATTTGTATGTATTCACAAGATTTTACTTTAGTATCTTTTGGAAGGCCGCCCTTCTAGTGGGTTTTACTTCAGATGTAGGGTTATTGAGTGATGTGAACCCATCTTATTTCCTCACCAAAGTGGTATCGGTATTTCATTTTAGAAAATTCATTCCTCTGAGTTTTCTCTTACAGTTCTTCTCAAGCTCCACAGCATTAATTAAACTCACTGAATATAGAAGGAGCTCAGGACGTCTGTCTAGACAAGACAAGCATTATGCAATTATAACTAGTATTTTATCACCTATTTTCATATTTGCTAAGATGTGGTCACTTCAAAAAGATCCATCTCTTGTTTTGATTGTATTTGGATGTCACTGTGCAGTTCATTGTCAGGTAAATCCCTGCCACGAAAACCGACAGACCATTCAACTAAAGTAAAAGTCGCTAAAATAGGTTGAGTGAGAAACATTCTTCCATCTGACATAAGTAAGGTGGCCACTTTGAAAGCAATTTACAGAATGAAAAAGATGACTGTAGTGTTTGTCTTACTACTCTAAATAATCTTCTTGGTTGACTCTGCATTCAGTCACTTCAGTCTCCAGTACGAAACGCAAGTTTTATGACATTTTTACCGTGTTATTCTATTCTAACATTTATGACCAATAATAAAAAAACATTGTGTGGAAGAAATGGTTACTTGTAATCCTGGATTCTGCTTAATAGGTGTCTTCTTTCACCCTCCTCTCCAACTTCATTTCTTAGACTTCCCATTAAAAAAAAGTTTGACTTTTTACCTATCGCCATTTTTGCTTCAAAAGGAACTGACACTGAGACAACTGTCAGTACAAACCATTATGGATAGTGAAAGCCCCTGAAGTCCTACAACAAAAGGCACGTTTTAAAACTATTATATTGAAAGCCTATCGGGCAGCGCTTTTACTCATTAATTATGTAGACGGCAGTTTGCGTTACCGGTCCTGAAATGTAGTTTTGAGAAGTGGTGTTTTGATGCTGCATACAGTCTGAAATTTAGAAAACCTTACTTTTGATAGGCTTCCTTTCTATCCATTTATGGATACAACTGAAGAGTTCCAGGTTCCCTGCACACAATGGGGAATTATTATATTATTTATGACTTTAATGAAGATCCGTATGATGCAGAACCAGGACTTCTACCAGTTATACTACCTCCAAAATATTGAGGTTCTGGGCCAGCAGATTACTTAAAATCCAGACGAAAACAGTGACCTTCATATGAGAAAATAAAAACTGGCAGGTGTATCACTCATCCTGCTGAGCAAAGCTCTTTTGGGAAGAAGTGTTACGAGTCAAGGCAAACTTGCCAGAGACTCTTTTTTTTAAACAGGTGCTATGGCTGCACCCTACCATCAATCCCAAAAACTGTTCACACTAACACAGATATTGATAATTTCTATCATACAATTATTTATTACACAAGATTCTTCATATGAGTAAAATGAATTGTAAAAATGTATAGACAACCGGAAAGTAATGTATCCAAAAGTGCAAAGTTGAATACACTTAATCCTTTTTCATCACACATCCTCAATCAGTCTACTTCCTAAACATTTTATAAGTAGTCGATTAACAACATATTTATATTTTTTTAGCTTGTTGAGTCACGTAGAGCTCCTGCACAACCCTTTCATGCAGTCCGGCCTGAAGTCAGAACTCCATACTTCAACATCTCCTCAGCAGCTGACCTATCTGTGTAACTCTATCTCCAACACTGCTATCTTAAATACTTTTTTGTATGCGGTGATGGGAGGGGCAAGAAGGAGTTAACTGACAGTGATCAAGCCTTTACTGTAGGTCATAGCAAATGTGATGCCTGGAGTTCTATTGTTGAGTTATGTGAGAAATTCTGTAAGTTCTTCTGATGTACTTCTTCATTCCAAAATACATAAATAATGTATCTTTTCAGTTTTATAGTATGAGTTTGTAATCGGTTTGCTGTCCATATCCATCCATTTTCAAATTAGGCCATAAACAAGTTCACTGTTTCTGGGGCAAAGCAACAGACTATGGCTACTCCTTTTGTTTGGTAATAGAAGTCATCTTTGAAAGAAATATAACTGCTGTTAATAAGCTTCAGTTGGCACTTAAGCCCTTATTCAATTTAAGCTACTAAACGCTAACCTAGATTTGTGAATTAGGAATGTTGATCAGAGTGCATCCTGCACATTATTTCTAAAATTCCAGTCCTGCCAGGAGGACTGGTTCTGGAGGGCTTTGAGATATTACCATAAAGGCATTAGATTTGGTACTTGATCCTACCATTTACAGGTTTCATGTTTAAGAATAAAATTAATAGAGAAGGTTGTTGCATACCAGCATGCAGGACTAGAGGGACCTTTGTTTTCTTGCCCTGCCAGCCTCTAATTTCCCACATTTGAGAGAAAAATATTATTTTGCTGCCTCGTCCCCAATCTTGAACAGAACAATCAGCAACACTAGTATATACAAAGTCAGACTGAAATGGAATACTAAATGTTTTTCTAAAAGGTAGAATTGTAGAAATACTTTGCTAAAAATACAATTGCCTTGCCCTCAAATTAAATGGCCTTATAGCGTTTTTATTCTATGACCAAAGAAGGGAGGTCTTTATTTACATCCCAGCAATTCTGGAAAACATTTCCACAAGGTGCCTTAGTAAGGGTATTTGTACACCTCAGAACCTCACCACGGGGAAAGATTTATTTTGTGGTGTAGAATCTAGGTTTGGTGACCTTTGCAGATAATGTTCCCAAAATGAAGGTTATTGCGTGAGCCATAAAATGTTGGTAACTTTGCTATGTACTGATTGAAGGTGTACCCCCAACAACGTCTATAGCAGCACTGCCATTTAAAGACAGTACTAGAAGTTATGATATATTATGATCACCTTATAAAATGGATAACTGCTGAAGCAATATTGTGAAGATTATATGTTGCCTTACAAATCAATAATGTCAATTATGTGAAATATCACATAGATAGACCCTCTTGTCTTGCAGTTACTATTTTGATAATAAGACTGCGTTTTTAGGGCAGCAGCACCATTGAGTGTGAGATCTGAGTCAGCCCCACACCGCTTTGGGACCTGTTGGCCTAACTCCTGGCTAGCCCGCTGTGCCCCACCCAGTTCTGGAAAGGAGAAGGTGATTTGTGGCAACCTAAATCTGACACTCTGACTCCTCAGGGAAGTCATGGAAACAGATGATACACCTTTCACTCAGTGACTCACAAATGCCAAGGCAGGACACACGATGCAAACTGGATTTCAGTGGATTTATTGAAGCTATTATATCCTAGTATAAAAAGCTTAAGCTGCGATGAGGCAGATGAAACATAATACAGTAATCATCATTACAACTAATACAAAGAAGATAAACGACTCCACCATTTTGTGTGATTCTAGAAAGCTTAGAGATTCCTGCCTAAACCCTACTCCTAGATCTGAGAGAATATTAGTTGTAACTCTTTTGCCTGTCCTGATCCAAGGGAATAACCCCGACCCCATATCGCAATAGGATGGCAAGGGTCGCCCTGTTGTCTGGATGGAAAACCTCTCGGGAAGCTGAAGAGTCAGCGCCAGGATCAACAAAGCTGTCTGTAATATATTTTGTGTCCTAGGATGGTCATGACCGGAATGCCCTCTACCCTTCTTAGGCCTATGTGTAGTTTATATAATAACCTGTGCAGAGTTCTAAGAACAGGCCTGACGTACTGATGTGCCTTAAATATAGGGACTTGTCTCCTGGACTGGCAATACAAAGTTAGCATATCACGTAACATACACAAAAGCCTTGAGCAGGGCACAGAGTGCACGATTTACAAATGGCAGATAAAATGTGCAGTACAAAAAACTCTGTCTTCTTAGAAAGAGGAGAAGCAGCTGATTAAAATATAAGCACAACGAGATAAAAGCTGGGGTGCTAAAAACATGAAAATGAATAAAATGTGTCTAGTTGTAAAGGGCACAGGCTACAGGCCTAATGCTAAAATAAGAGTGCCCAACCTAGGTGCAAAAGAAGACATACAACACTGTCTGTAATCAGTCGCATGATGCTTAAAATTTGGTATGCAAATACCTGTATGAATTTGAACATTTAGGACAGTGTGTAATTTATTAAGGTATTTTTCGATTGTTAGCAGTGCAGTGGTTATGCGTCATAGCATTAAAAGATATTCACTACTTTTATGAGTGTGAGGGAAAGAATGCTTCCATTTTCTTACGATAATGGCATTACTCCTAGTCCTACTCCCTCGCCTTCCTTTTAACCAATGAGGCCTCCCGCCTCCCCTCTAGACCCTCCCTTCCCCTTTCAAAACCCCCCCCCACCCTTATCCCCTCCTGTACAAAAACCAAGCCCAAGCTGCAACTCGGACAGTCCGTACCGGGAGGGTGGGAGGGAACGGAAAAGGAAGGCGAGGGAGTAGGACTAGGAGTAATGCCATTATCGTAAGAAAATGGAAGCATTACCTCCCGTCCCTCCCTCGCCTTCCTTTTAACCAATGAGACATAGCAAGAAAACACACAGGAGACGGACATCGAGTTGCAAGACCTTTATTTAATATCCTGCACCAAGAACATCCCAAACATTATCTCATAGAGGATAAGACCCGGTGACCTAACACCGACTCCAAACTACCCAAGTCCGACAGCCTATAATGACGCACAAACGTCGAAGGAGAAGCCCAAGTGGCGGCCCTGCAAATTTCCACCACGGAAGTCCCCTGAAGCTCCGCCACCGTAGCCGCCATGCCTCTGGTAGATCTCCCCTGAATCCCTTGAGGAGGAACCACCTCTTTCAAGGAATAGGCCAACAGAATTAAAGATCGAACCCACCGACTCAAGGAAGCCGTGGAAGGTTTCTCACCTTTGCGAGCCGGACCAAAATTAACAAACAGTGAATCCCCTTTACGAAAAGGAGCCACCACCCGCAGATACTCCAACAAAACCCTGCGCACATCCAACGAATGCAAACGGACCTCCTCCCTTGAGGAGGGATTCGGACAAAATGAAGGAAGGATGACCTCCTGCCGGGAATGGAACGAAGAATTGACTTTTGGAATAAAGGAAGGTACCGGAACCAGAACCACCCGATCGTGAAAAATCTTACAAAAAGGAAAGGAACAAGCCAATGCCCCCAATTCCCCCAACCGACGAGCCGAAGTAATGGCTACCAAAAAGAATGTCTTCAAAGATAGATGGCGCAAATCACAGTCCCCCAAAGGTTCAAAAGGGGGCTCCGTCAATACATCCAAAACCAAGGACAGATCCCATGAAGGAAAAGAACGTACCGGGCGAGGAAATAAATTAACAAGCCCTTGAAAAAATCTCGGCATCAAGCGCCCTTCATCCTGAAGATTACGCCATGGTCCTCTGAATGCCTGAATAGCCGCCCACTGCACCCGAAGAGATGCCACTGACAACCCTAAATGAGCACCGTCCTGCAGGAACTGCATCACCTCAAAGATAGAAGCGCAGGTAGGATCTAACTCACGACTTAAGCACCATGACGAAAACACCTTCCACTGTCTACCATAAGAAAGCAAAGTGGAACGTCTCCTCGAAGCCAGCAATGTAGAACTCAAAGCTACCGGCACCCCCAGATCTGTCAATCCCCGTCGTTCAACTTCCAGGCCGTCAAGTGTAACCTTCTCAATGACCCCAATGGGAGGCAGGGAAACTCCAGGGGAGACGGACAAAGAGGCAGAGGCCACATCCTCCCGTCCGCCATCAGCCTCAACAAGGGGAACCAATTAGCCCACGGCCAAAGAGGCGCAATTAGGACAACCCTGGACCCCAGATCCCTCACACGTAACAGAAACGCCCCGAGTAGTTGAAAAGGAGGGAACGCATACAAAAGGCCCTGCGGCCAAGGACATGACATCCCGTCCACCTCCCATGCTTGGGGACAACGAAACCGGGAGCAGAAGCGATCCACTTTCGCATTCCCTACTGACGCAAACACATCCAGCACTGGAAGACCCCAAAGCCGAACCAGATGCTGAAACAGAGACTTCCGGAGAGAGAAAAGTTGAGAGGAAGGAATCACTCTGCTCAGCAGATCCGCCCGAACATTCACCACCCCCCGAATGTACGTAGCCCTGAGAGAAGGAACCCACTCCTGAGCCCACACAAAAATCTCCTTGACTAGATTGAACAGAGCCCTTGACCCGGTCCCTCCTTGCCGATTGACATAAGCCTTGGCCACTAAGTTGTCCGTGCGAACCAGAACCGCCGAACCCCTCAGGGAATCCTGAAAATGGACCAGAGCCAGGAATACTGCCCGCAATTCGCGCCAATTCGACGACCGACTCGCCTCCCGAGGGGACCAAAACCCCTGAATCTGAGCCGGCCCCCTCCATGCCCCCCAACCGGAGAGGCTGGCATCCGTCGTCACCACCACGGGTCTCAGAGGCGATAAAGAAACCCCTATCCTCAGGTGGTCTGCATCCAACCACCATTGCAACTCTCTGTGAATCAATCCGGACCCTGGAACCCTGTCCTTCAGAGAACCGGACCCTGGTGTCCACCTTCTCAAGAACCATGTCATCAAGCACAGGAGATGGAAACGTGCCCAAGGAACCAGAAATATCACCGACGCCAAATGACCCTGCAGACGCAACCATAGAAGAGCTCGGGGAGCAGACCGCAACAATACCTTCTTTACCAAAGCCTGTAGGACACCCAACCGTTTTTCTGACACAGTCACCAACCCAAGAAGAGTCTGAAACCGAGCTCCCAGAAAAACCAGATCCTGGGACGGCACTAAGTCTGACTTCTCCCAATTGACTAAAAACCTGTGTTTTTGCAGGACCCCCAGAACATGGACCACCTGCTTCTGCAAAAGGTCTCGTGATTGGGCATGAATCAAAATGTCGTCTAGATAAGGATGCAGAAATACCCCTTCTGAATGAAGCAAAGCCACTAGAGGAGCCAGCCCCTTTGTGAAAATTCGAGGAGAAGATTTTAGACCGAAAGGCAGAACGCAAAACTGATAATGGTCCTGACCCACAGCAAACCTCAGGAACTTTTGAGAGGATCTTGCCACCGGTACGTGTAGGTAAGCATCCTGCAGATCCAGTGACACCAGAAAGTCCCCGTGTCTGACAAATGGAAAAATAGTCTGAATGGACAGCATGCGGAAATGCACTGTCCTGATCCAGGTATTCACCTCCTTTAGATTGAGCACCGGCCGAAATCCCCCGGAAACTTTCTGCACAAGAAACAAGACCGAATAAGTGCCCTGACCCCGTTCGTCTAGCGGAACGTGGGAAATGGCCCCCTTGACCAGTAAGTCCCGCACTCCGTCCAATAATGCTCTTCTCTGTGACCCCTCTGAAGGCAGAGGTGTGGGGCGTACCCCTGAATCTGGAGGAACCACCACAAAATCTATGACATAACCATTGGCCACAATGTCTAGTACCCAATGATCGTTTACACTGTCCTTCCAAGCTGAAAGAAAGTGACTCAGTCTTCCCCCAACCGGCCCTCTGCCAGGCCCACAGTGATTGTCAGGACCCCTTCTTGAAACCACCCCGGGTCGCAGGAGCAGACTTCTTAGGTGAAAAACGCGGCTGAAAACGCCGTTTCCTAAATGAAAAGGATTTAGCATCCCTAGTAGGAGAAGATCTGGAATGTTTCTTCCACCCTTTACCCGAAGAAGAACCCCCTTTATAAGGTAAGGCATGCTTCCGTTCCTTAAAAGCCTTGGAAAGCATGGATGGCAATTGTTCTCCAAACAAGGTACGACCTTCAAACGGCAGTCTCAACAAGGCCGCCTTTTCCCCTGGATCAGCCTTCCAGGAACGCAACCAGAGGGACCTACGAGCCCCAATCAAAGACCCAGATGCCAGAGCCGAAGTACGGACCACATCCGAAGACACATCAGCCAACAATCTGGCCTGCTGCTCCATACCAGCCAGGAGCTCCGAACATTCCGCCCCTTCCTGTACAGCCACCGCCAGTTTATCAAAGTCTTGAACCAATGACTGTGACGCATAAGCAGAATAAATCCCTGCCCTCAGCGCCAGATTCTCCGCAGCAAAAGCCCTCTTAAGACCCGAATCTACTTTACGGTCAGTGGCATCCGTAGGCACACAATCCTCCGGATTGACTGCCGTTTTGCCAATCAGCGTAGCCAAAATAGAGTCCAGGCGTACTGAAGGAGGCAAAACCTCCTCACCCTCAAGTAAGTAAAGTTTCTGAAGGAATCGTGGAACCTGAGCCTTATCCACATCCTTCCACTCACGAAACACCATATCCCTCACAGGTCCCTGAAAAGGCATGGCAAACTTTGAAGGTGTCTTATATTGAGGAAATAAAAGAGAATCCACGGGCCGAACGCCCGTCCTACCTGAGAGCATCTCAGAATTGAAGTCCCTCGGTTCCCCGCGGCTCCGCGGCGCTGAAACCCGGAAATCAACGTCCCAGCCACAGAGGGCCGGCTGACCCCGTCAGCCGGCCTCCAGGACACGCCTCTCGAGCAACCATGCTGCTCGTTCAAGACGCGACCCAGCCGAAGCACTCCTCGCGGAGCTCCGCGTCCCGAGGAGTGCCACCATCGACGACCTCCAAGCCCCGCCGTGCAGGTAAGAAAGGGAAAGAAAACCGTCTAGCGTGGGCTAGACAAAAGAACAGGAGGGGATAAGGGTGGGGGGGGGGTTTGAAAGGGGAAGGGAGGGTCTAGAGGGGAGGCGGGAGGCCTCATTGGTTAAAAGGAAGGCGAGGGAGGGACGGGAGGTAATGTTGTTGCTGTTGCAGTTAAGTCAACATGAATTGATTTATCACTATCAGTTGAGTTGATGGACGTGAATATATAAAACAAAACATTGCAATTGTGTTCAGCACAAAGATTGTTAACCTTGACGCACTACATTTTTGGAAGTGTGAAGGTTGAAAAGCAGTCTTTGTAGTTTTTATTAATGGTGTCCTCCTTTTTTGTGTAATCGAGGCCCCTGGCATTATATGTTAAGCTCTCCTTGTATGTTTTCAAAGAAACTAGCTTATGATTTTTATCCATTATTCTGTACACTTTGTCCATTATCCTGGCGGATTGTTAGTTGTCTTATTTTGAACCAATTTGTGTAAACTTTTTCTCTCTCTTCTTTAAATTCACTCCCAGCTCTGTGATGGAAGTGTGTGTAAGTGTAGCTTGAGCAATCCGTTTTACCATCCAAAAGACAACGTGGTTTTGAGCAGCACTGTTTTGATTATATTGCCTGTTTCATCGCTCACTCTTCTTTTGTTCATTCATGTAGTTAGTCATTATCCTTGTTTGGAGATTAAACTGTTCAATTTGATTCTTAAAAGTTCTCCTCATTACTTATTCTTTCTTATAACAAGTCTACTTTTCTCTTGTCCATCAGGCACTTGGCTCCTTTATTTGATAACCCCAAGTTGGACAAGGAATTGCGCTCTATGCTCAGGGAGAAGTTCCCTGAGTTTTGCAAAGCTCAATCTTCATCTTCAGAAGGTAAGTAGCCCAAAGTTAGAATTACCAGCATTACGTTAACTCTGTTAGTTTTGTCAAACCTTTTTATTTCATGAATTCTGCTTTTCAAATGTGTAATAAAACAGGGCTGTCCTTTTAATTCTTAGCAGATTCAATATCGCAGATATGTCAGTGATAAAGGAACCCTGTTGATCGGACTGCAGCAGCTCCTCTGTCTATATTGTACTAGTTCATATAGCACCAAAACAATCAAACACTCTGAGTCAGTCTCAAATGAATAATTGAATGTGTGCAGAAAACAGCTAGCAGGTCTTTAAAGTTTGTAAGAAATCTATGGGTTTTCTTTAAGAAAAACAAAACCAAAAAAAAAAAAAAGGTGACTAAACATGATAACACATGCCACCAGAAAATATCAATTTGGAATTGCAGTCTGAAAGTGACTTTAAGCAACATGATTCCAAAAACTGTATTAGGGTACGAGTGTGTGCATCAAAAACATATTGTCAGAAAATGTGCATTTAAAAAACATACAGAATGTGGTTCTCATGTACATAAAGCGAGAAAGCAATTAGACCACCGTGCTAGAAATATTCGAAGGAAGATGCAAGCCTAAAGTTGGCTTGATACCCAGGTAAGGCTGCCAGGTGGCCCTAAAGGAACCGGAAGTTGTCCTTGCAGGAAGATTTTTTTCCTTTAGCTATTTCAACAAGAGGAGAAAGTAAACTCGCAGGCTATGAGCATTACATGATCTAGAATCTGATGTTAAAGTCCCCTACAATATATAGAAGACCAAATGCAAAACAAAATAATACAATTTAAAACTGGTATTAGGTTAGGAAACAATAATACATATTTTATTACAAAGCTAATAGAGAATTGCATTTTCCTATTTAAAGTACAGAGATATTAAAGAATGTAAAGTCTATATCTGACTTGTGTGTTGAGATAGCAGGCTTGTGAGTACATTAGAGGAGTCTAGACTCTTTAGTTGCAAATGGAGATAAAAGTGGTCGAAGAGCACTTAATAAACATTTATTCACAATAGTTACAGTCTGTGGCTTGGATGGTAACATTTTAGTATATGCAACTGTTATATGGAGCAAATGAATAATGAATGACAAATTTTACTTGTGGTTGGCCCATACAACATTAGGCATTCTGGTGGATACTTTTAACCACAGATTTCTCACCTATAGTTTTTGAAAGATTTAAACAAGATTGTTCCCACGTGCTGTGGGTGGCAACATGCACCTCGTGCTAAATTCATTCAGCTATGGAAATGGCGAACGGAGCCGCTTACAAGCGTCAACCATGGACACTGTTGTCACTTCCTTTCCTTACGTGCCTTTAGGCATGGATCCTGAGCTTCACTCCTATTCTTCATCTCAGTGGAGGTTTTTTTCTCAACAAATCTACCAATGTGCAAGGGAACACGTTGCCTCCAAAACTACAGGGTTTAAATCTCGTAAGGACAGTTGCAAACAGATGTTTGTGACAGATCATCATGTGGTACGCCTCTGGTGTTTGTGTTCGTGCACAACTTGAAGGCATGTGCCCAAATGAACCCGAGAGCCATCTGAAAAAAATGGCAAAACACTGCCAGACTCAATACAGGTCCGCCTCCAATTGAAACAGAGAATGCAGACCTGTTCCCAAAGTTGTTCCTACAACAGATACTCTTTCAAGTCGAATTCTTCTGGTAAGTAAAAGAAACAAATATGAGAAACCCAAAGGGGGACTCTGCCCCTTCCCATCTTTCAGGGTCACCAGAGAAGGCGCACCATGCCTCTCTGTCTGACTCGTTCCATGAGGACCTGGTTACAACCCTGGTCCCAATTCATTCCCACTTTTCGGGTCCGTGGCGACGCTCCTGCAGTTTGAGAACTTTAGGGAGGTCATTGTGCACATCCTTGGCATACTTCTGGCTCCCTATGGTGTGCCTTACAGCCCCAAGGATCGGGTTACTGCTGGTAGATCCTGCTTCAGGTTCCTCACCGGTATTGGGCCAGGTTTAACTCCAACGCCAGTCTCTGCACCAGTCCCTTGCATGTACGTTGATGCCAGTACTAGAGGAGGATCCACAACCAATGTGGTGTCCGATGGGGCACAACCAATAGTCAATCCTTCCAACTCAAACATAATATCATTACTGCACAGTTGTGCATAAGCATTGCACTAACCTTTTGGACTCCCACCAGAGTCAGCCACATGGAAAAGATAATGGGGGAAGTTTGGAACTACTGTGCCGCACGCTGTTATAAGGAAGGCTGGTATTTGGACATGAGTGAATCCTAACACCTTTTCTACAACTTCTGCTGACAGATTACAAACCTATGAAACCGTGTGGTAAGAAAATGTTTTTGTTAGAAATTCCTCCTAGCAGTGCTGGAAGCAAAAAATAACCTTCAAACTGGGTGTAGAACAGTGATTGCGGCATGGTCTGATGACAGCCGAGGGTCTGCAAGTATACACAATTTTTTATGTATATATCCTGCCCACAAACGAATTGACAACAAGTAGAAATGGTATGGTAAAGCTATTCTGATGTCCTATTTTTGGTCACTAACTGCCCACATTTTACATAATGCTGTATTTTGTTACTCCACTACTAAGTATCCAAAACCTACAAACAAGTTAAATGCAAGGAAAGAGTGGATAGTGTATTGTAGTCACAGATCCTGTGTGCCGCGAGTTTAGATTTCTTAATAGGCTAGCTGTGTGATTGACTGGCGACTCATTGACCCTAGGATGAGGATGGGGGTTCTAGGTAAGAATACCAGCTTTTGTATCGCTACTAGAGAGTTAGCGTTCAAACCATTGCACAGCCTCCAGAATCCATAACGCAAACCACAAAGAGGCGATGGTGTGCAGTGTTGTAGGATTAGGCAAGAACCTGGTGAATGAAGGTATGAGGTCACTTTTGTGGCGTGCATCATCATCAGCAACTCACTCCAGCCTGAGGTACTCTCCAGGCGTACTTACTCCAGTACCAGGAAGTTCTTGATACGCTGTATACTAGATAATAGCGGGATCTAGGTTATTCTAAAACTAACTTGAGGTAAACCCAAAGTAAATACCTTTATTAGTGGTTACCTCCGGTATGAAAAAATGAAAATGGATGAAAATTGGGTGTACTGGCCCATTGATTCTCAATTATGCCAACTCTTCCAGCCCACTCAGGAGCCAATACTCGATCAACGTCTTTCTTCAGGTGTAAATAAAACCCTACTTACAGTGCAACTTAAAACATTTGCTCGAGGGAAAAGGAATTTCCTGTTTCAACAATGAGTGTAAAACACCCTAGATAAGGGTTGCTGTGGCCCCCTGTACTGGGCGGAGTGCAACACCATCTGTAGTTACACAGTCGTCTAGAGGTGGGCCCGGTAATTCCACATACTGAACCCTCCGTCAGTCATGATGATGAGGGTATAACTGGTCACCAGTAACCCTGAGTGTTCCCATGCAGTGCCAGCAATACTTTCTAGGAAGTCTTGTCGTCTTCTTGTATTCTCTCTATATTTTATCTTTATTCCACTGTTTACCTTACCCTCCTGTGTTAATGGGACGTCTATACTCCCGATTCCTCTAGGCCTTTTTCTGGATACATGGATAGAGTTGGCTAAAACGTGCTAGGCTCGTCAACCCAGATGGATCTCTGAGCTCCCGGTAACCTTCACCCTCTGCCTCACCCTTCACTGGTTTATGCTTTGACAATGTTGATTACGGATGGGTCAGATTGTGTTCTGATGTGTTCTTTTAAATACATATTTGCAGTGCATGTATTCATTCATCAGCTGGCGTTTTGTAAACTGCTCCTTTTCACCATACTTCTCTGTGGTTTCTCTCTCGTTTCTCACGAAGTCCACTTCCAGTGGTGTAGTCTATGGCCTATGGGAGGAACCATGATGAGCGCCAGGATGTTGTGTGCACCTAGAAGTCTATCTGTTCTACCAGGTGCACCCCGTGCCATCTGCTGATCCAGAGTAGACAGGACTTTTAAGCTTCTTTCCCATGTATTCCTACAGTCAAAACGGAAGAGCCGGTTTCCATGGAGATGGAGAATCACATGGCTGACAAAGAAGACAGTTGCTATGATACTGCCGAGGCCGCATTCAGCGATGATGAAGAGGAGGTGATCATCAAAAGTGAAGAGCCGAGCAGTGAGCCACCGCCACCAGAGACACAGCCGCCACAGCCACAGAAGGGTATGAGTATGCTTATTGTTCTCATCTACTTGTACAGTTTTCTTTTATGAGGCCTTTCCATTGTCTTGTCCCACAATCCCAGACCACTTTTGTTCTTGTAATATGTTGGACCAGATGTGTCAGGCCCAACCTGTTGTTGCAAATCTTCTCTCAACCCATTTGTTTTTAACAGACCTGCACTTCACAAATTAGCAACATTTAGAATGCCTTTCAAGCGAGCTTCATTTTGGGAAGGCAGCAGATACTGCTCATGTTGAGAGAGGAACTGCTGCGGAGTAGTTTGCTGAAATGCATTGGCTGGCAATAACACATTATGTTTAAGTGGTCTGTAGAGGCTGTAACTCCAAGGTGCCTACATTGATATGTTTGTACTTTTGTCAATACTCTTAGGTTAAGTTAACCGCTTATTTCGAAATGTTTCCTTCTCCATAGCTACCATTCAGCTTTGTTGTATCGGCCGTCTGTACTGTAAATTTAGCGTTTCAGAAACATTAATCTATTTTTCAGTTACCTGCGTGTGTCTGCTCGCCTTCCAGGAACAAACTGGGCTCCCATACAGTTTTCTTAATGCTGGTTCAATGCTTAGATGAACGGAGCTTGGTGGTTAATAGAGATAGTTCTTGGTCTTTAAGTAGTTTTTCCTCAACCCCCTACTTTCACCTTTTTCAGAAGTAGATTTCAGAAGAGGGATTTGTAATGGAGGGTGCTCTAGGGAGCAGGGCGCTGAATATGCAACGAGCCATTGCCTTACGTTTTACTCCCTTAGAATTATCAATGTGATATAATGTGTATATAAAGATGACATCTGAGTTGTTCAGTACATGTGCATGCCCTTTCTCTTTTATCGATAATACATGTTCAGTAGTTGAGAAAAGAAAGAATACAAAGCTAAGAAGTTATTTACTTTTACAACTGAATTCTCTTAGTCCAGTATACTTCTTTCTGTTAACACCCTATCAATCTTCCCAATTCCGCTCAAGTTTTAACATTTCTCATTAACTACCACCAGTTTAAAATATCAATAAACATTGTTAAAATAGACGTACCCCAAGAACAGTGTTAGTTTAGTAACGGTTTTTCCTTATTGATAAACACTCAAATGTTAGCTATTCAGGTGAATGTACCAGCACAGTCACTCCCCTAGAAGTAACCATAGCCCAGGTTTTACAACAAACCTCAGTGTGAGTCAGTTCCCCCAACTGAACTCTGTTCTTTCTGTTACATTTACCTCAGAAGATCCAGATTTTAACTTTTCATCTCACCTGGATGACCTACATGCCAGGCTTCAATTTCATGCTCAGTGAGTTGTTTTTGGGTGATTTGTCTACTGGAACAGGAAGATTTCAGTCAGGATACCAGTGTCTGAGGGAAAAGCAATTTTTCTCTAATGCATGTTTGGCTTGTGTTTTAAAAATAAAAGGTCTTCACTGATTGTATTTCATGCCTTTACCCAAAACATATGGCATTAAAATGTGACCTCAGTATACCTTTAACAGCAAAAACACTTTGCGTGACAGTCAGGCGCCTATCTTTAGATCAACAAAAGACATGCCCGTCTCAGGAGATGCCACCTTATTAGGATGATTTTACTATTGATGCCCATTTTAGAACTTCCCTAAAAGACACATAAAGGCAGGCATCTTCACCTCGAGGTGCCTGAGGTACTCGCTAAAAAAGATTCCTTCTAAATCCAGAGTTGTGCGTTATACATCTGATCTGCAGATTGTGTAGATGGTTGTTTAACCATTCTAACAAATTATTCAAAATATTTGTGTGAGACTGACTGCTCATGTTGCACCTCAGTGGCAGGCAGCTCTGCCACCTCCACAACAGCAGCAGCCACTAGATCATATTCTGCCTTCGCACTACTTGCACCAGTGACTCTATTGCCACCTCAGCAGGTGCACATTCCACCCAGCTTTTGGGATTGTTGCCAACCTAAGTGTAGAGGAAAGTGAAGATGAATTCCCAAACGCAGAAGATGGACGATTAGAGGCAGAAATTTATTAGGATGCCATTGACACACAAGATCAGCATGACCTCTAGGATTAGCTCATACCAGATAATGGTTACCATCTCTATTGGAATCTTCACAGGATGACATTTCTAAATGTAACACTCTGCTGGAAAAGGCGTTGGAGAAATGTGGCCATCTCAAGACAATGAGAGCAGCAATGCTTCCACTTTGATTTTAAGGAACAACCCAGAAAAAATCCAGAAAGTCTATTAAGTTAATTCTTAACTTGGACTACATCTGCTAAGAGGGACTTAAGTGAACTAAGAAAAAACATAGTCCCTCTTGTACTTCCGTGTATGAAAAATAAATACTGTGCTCCGAACTATGGACTTTGTGGCATAATGTTCGCCCATGTCTGCATTAGGTCATCGCAGCTGAACGTGCCTTACATCGAATCATACCTACCCTTACACTCCCTTATTTGGATGGCAGGTGCATTGACATACTGAGCAAGAGTGAGATCAATGGCAGCAAATTAAATTAAGACAGTGAATACACTAGCCATTTCTTTCCTTTACCAGCAGCCAAAGCATTCATTCAAGAAGAATGCGTTTGATGTTTTTATAGTGGGCTTCCATCAGCTAATGGCAGTTCTTTGAGGGCCAGGATAGCTTAAGGGCACAGAAGTACAGAGAAATTCTTTGAAATGCCTTTTGATAGCCAACAATGGGGATGGGGATTTTCAGGGCATAAAAAGGCACATCTGCTTGGTATGTGGATAGTTTATGGATCCTCTGCATTTCCTGGACCCAGAACATCAGAAGAAGCTCCTTGCACTATGAGTTCAAGTGGATATAGTATGGCCATTACCACCAACCAACAGCAACCAAGGGTATTACAGAAACCCAATAAAGGCCTACAAAACCATTCACAGGAGTGACAACATTCTTCACACACGTAAGGCTAAGACACAAACAAGAGATTGCCTTCTCCACACTGGCTGTCACCCGCCCCCATCCCCTCCATCTGTGAAGTTGGAATTTCAGATTTTGCCTCACAGTAGGAGGACAGCGCTACAGAGTGATAGGTACACCAGATTGTCCAATGCAGGATCTGATGGAGTTTTGGCAAAACCTGCCCTGCTGCTTACCAACCAGTGAAGGTCATAAACATGTGGCCAAGCTACAGTATGAAAGTTATTATCTCCTCAAGGGTGTTATTGAGAAAGTACTGGATAAGTCAACATAATAAGGACTTTTATTCCACATTCCTCTTAGTCAGAATGAAGTTGGGCAGTTGGAAACTGTAGGAAGCTGGCCTGGTGTGTGGTGGACACCTATGGTGTTATGACCTTATACCAGGTCCAGGTATCCCCTATTAGTGAGGTTTAGGCAGTGTCTAGGAAGTCCAAGCTTTCTAGAGGTAGCTGTGGATAAGCAGCCAAGACCTATCCAGGAGACATGCAAAGCTTATGCAATACCACTACAGTCACACAGCAACGTATCACACATGACAGAACCACACAGTGTTACAAAAATAAAGGTACTTTATTAAAGTAACACAACACTACAGTACATATAGGCAGTTCCCCTCAACTGGAGGTAAGTAAACACTAATTATATACACAATAGCAATCATCAAATAGCATAAAAGCAACAAGCATGGGCAATACTTAGTTAAAATAGAAAGGGGAGGGCCAAACCATATGCTAAAAAAGTGGAATGCAAGATACAGTCCCTCGCCCAAGGATGTGGAGTTGTTAGAGGGGAGCTGGAAGATCTAGGAAACCCAAGAGGGGAGAACCACAGTGACCGCCAGCGACCAGGAGAGCAAAGGTAAGAACCTAGTTTTCCCAAGAACTAACAGGAGGACTAAGAAAAGGGATTTTCGAGAACAAAACCAGACAAGAAGAAACCGAAGGTGGATTCCGGATAGAACAGGACCTGCAAAAGAAGGGGACAGAGTCCAGTCCACGATGGAGTGTCCAGTGGGGGCAGGAGCCTCTACCCACCCTTCTGTGGATACAGAACCAGGTCGACGAGGGGAGAAGAAGACCAGATGTGGAGCCCAAGAGCTGAAGTGGAGTCCTTGGAGCGGTGCTGATGGTGTCCCACATCGGTTGTCTGGTCGCAGATGGTCAGTGGTGCATGAGAACCACCAATAAGCGTTGGCAAATGCAAGAGGAGCAAAGAAGAATTACAACGCTGAAGAGGACCAGCAAGGTCCAGGGGACTCGAGGAGTCTGAGGTGATCCTCAGCAGTCGGGAGAGTCAACAGAGGCAGTCGGAGACTCCACATGCAACTCACTGGCAGCAGGCACAGTAAGTTGCAGTGAGGCCCAGTCAGCACAGCTGAAGAAGAGTCCCACGTCGCTGGAGTAGCAGAGGGGAGACTGTGCTTGGCAAGATGAAGTGCTGGGACCGGGGGCTACACGGAGTCTGAAGATCCCTTGGAACAGGAGCAAACAAGCTTTGGTAGCTGCAAGAGTCGCAGTTCACAGGGGTACTGCCCTGCAAGAAGAGGCAAGGGCTTACCGTCTACCAAGTTGGACAGCTGGCAGAGATGACCAAGGGGACCACTCCAGACCACCACCTGTGATACAGGATCCACACTGTTCCAGAGGAGAACAGATCCATGCAGCCGGTCGTCATTGCAGTTGATGCCTGCAGATGCAAAGGAGTGGCTTCTTCACTCTAAGGGAGATACCTTCTTGCTTTTTGGTGCTGGCTGAATTCTTGCCAACCTCCGAGGATGCACAGCCGGAGAAGTGTTGCAGATGCTGTAAGGAGCCAGAGAAACAATGTTGCAAGAAGAGTTGTCGCTGAAGGTGCAGATTGTCAGTTCCTGAAGAGTCCATTTGCAATTCCAGTGGCCAGAAGATGAAGTAAACAATGCAGAGGAGTCCTGGTGGAATCTTGCACATCGTATCTGGGGACCCACCCTAAAGGAAGTCCCTAAATAGCCCTAAAAGGGGGTTTGGTCACCCAGTTAGGTGACCACCTATCATGAGGGGTCTGTGACATCACCTGCCTGACCTGGCCACTCAGATGCTCCCAGGGGACTCTGCACATCTTAGTTTCAAGATGGAAGAATCAAGTGGCCACCTGGAGGAGCTCTGGGCACCACCCCTAGGGTACTAATGGACAGGGGAGTGGTCACTTCCCTTTCCTTTGTCCAGTTTAGCCCCAGAGCAGGGACCATGGGTCCCTGGACTGGTGCAAACCGGTTTATGCAAGGAGGGCACCAAATGTGCCCTTAAAAGCAAACTGGTGGCTTGGGGATGTTGACTCCCTCTCCCACAGGAAATATTTTGTTCTGCCTTCCCCTGCTTCAGCTGGTCAAGCAGCAGCAGGGCAGAAACCTGTCTGAGGGGTGGCAGCAGCACGGGCTGCCTGGAAAACCCCAGAAGAATGGTAGGAGCTATACTGGGGGTCCTCTAAGGAGCCCCCAGAGTGCATTGAATCATACAACCAAAACTGGAATTAGTATACGAAACATGCCTAGGTTCGGAGTTACTGTTGTGTAGCTGGACACAGGAAGTGACCTGTGTCCAGTACAAGGTAAAATGCAAGTTTATTACGCCACCCTCAAGGCTGGTCACCTCCATCCCACTACCAGGGAAGCACTAGTAACATCCCTGCTAAAACCTGATAGACCACTAGAGGCAATGTCCTCATAACCTCCCCTGTCCATCCTTAACACAGCGTATAAAATACTTAAGATCTTAGCCAATAGATTACTCCCACAAGTAATACATATAGATCAGAGTGGCTTTGTACTGTGTCGAAATACCTCCTTAACTATCCGGCGCCTATTCAAAATTATGGATGCTTGAAAAGAGATACATCCTCAGGCAGGCTGCATTACATTAGATATCCAACAAGCATTTTACGCACTACATTGGGATTACATGTTAGCGGCTCTCCAGCATTAGGGAATACTACCCGTGTATATCAATTGGATAAAATTACTATACACAGATCCCTCTGCCAGGGCACGTACGGGCCCCCATAAATGTGAATTCTACCAATTTGGGCATGGTACATGATAGGGCTGCCCCCTATCGCCGTTGATCTTTATTTTAGCCATGGAACCGATAGCTCAGATACTCCGGGAGAAATGGCACACAACAGGATACAAACCAGTAGTAAAGATCATATTATCTCATTGTATGCAGATGACATCATTATATCTTGAAGATATCAAAAGGCCCCACATGGAGCTCGCATGGCTCTTCTCCACATTTAGCACCATCTCAGGCCTCCGCATTAACGCCAACAAATCTTGGGCATACTCCTTTGCCGGCACTTAAGAAGAGGCTATGATACACTTTGGAGACACGCCCATCCAAGTGGCCCGAGATACCTTCCAGTATTTAGGCATACAGGTATGTGGCAATAGCCCCTATGTTATGGAGGGAAATTGAATGCGCACTATAACAGCACTCAAATCACAGGTAACATTTTGGAACACCCTCCCAATATCAGTGGCTGGTAGAGTGGCCCTTGCCAAGAAGGTGATGTTGCCTCGGCTCCTCTATTATTTTGTAAATCTTCTGGTGCCTGTGTCTACATTCCGCTACCTGAACACCATCCTGGGAAGTCTTATATGTGGTCAAGGTCTTCTCAGAGTCAGCATCGCAAAATTACAACTCCCTCCAGGTCGAGGAGGTATGGGTGCACCAGATTTTCGGGCTTACTCTCTGGCAGCTCAGCTGCAGTGGCTCTCATACTGGTTAGCCGGACTTAATTTATTTGAGATTGATTTCACAAAGCCCCAACTAGAACAGGGATGCCTACACGGTCTTCTCTACTCTTACAACGTTGCCACCTTCAGAACCACTCTTATTGCATCTCGCATTCACTTTTTCGAAACAGGCAAAATACTATACTGCTACTCCGACGCCATATTCCCCTAACGTCCCACTACGAAGCCTACCCACTCAATTGGGTACACTAACGAAACGTAGCTTAGCACCCTGGAAACAAGAAGGGATTACAACGGTGGGAGACCTCTTTGCTGACGTTATACCAATGTCACATGAGGACTTACTTCATCACCAGTCATAATCTTCCCAGCACACTTTTCCTAACCCACGCCAATATCCTCAGGTTCATACGTAGATACTTGGCCCCAGACAGTCAGGAACCCTTGACACATTAAAGCCTGGGACTTAATGGGGGAAGGCTGTCACTTGGTGTGCTGGACTTACAAAGGCCTTGGAACACACCCGACGACCCCTTTACATTCAACACAAACAAAATGGGAGGTAGATATGGATTGTCAGTTCACTGATGACGATTGGGAAGCAATGCTTAAATACCCATGCAAGGTTTCCCACAATGCTAAATTCAGATTTATCCAATTTACAATACTACATTGGGCGTACTTCACTCCCCACCATATTAATAAGGTATAGCCCCGCTGTCAGGAAGAGGGAGCCGACATCTTACATTTGCTGTGGTCCTGCTCGTTTGACAACACACTGGGACAAAATAACTCACATACTTAGTGAAATCACTGGTTTGACGGTCAGGGATAATGCAACACAGTATACACTAGGCTTGCTGACCAGACCACTAGGGACTAAAGTGGAGGAGAGGTTTATGAAGTTAGCGATGCTACTGGCAAAAAGACAAATAAGTAGGAGATGGAAGTCAGCAACACCACCGTGGACATCGAACTGGCAGGAGGAATTGCGAAAGTGGGGGAACTGTGAAAGTTCTGCTCTTCGCCATGAAGAATTCATGGTCCTTCGCAAAACACCTATATCAAGGGAGCGGAATGCCCTTATGGGGAAACTCCACCTGCATAACCTAGACCTCTAGACGAAGTGCCCATACTTCAACTTGTGGTGGCAAACCCTAACCCAGACTGAATAAATAGCCACATATCCCAATGGTAGTAATACTTCACAAATATACACACACTGAAACTCGTAACAACGTAGACTGCGTCCCTTACCCCTCTGATACATACACTAGAGCTCCACAGACACAGCTTGGACTTTTTTATTGTTGGGAACCAGTAGCCGGGGCTTTGTTGGGGTTATGTTATTATTGTCTCTTCTATTGCTCATTGTAGTCTATAATCTCTGAATTAAATCATCAGTCACTATCTCAGTGAAACTGAATTGCAACTGAAAATCGTTGTGGCTAGATCAGTTCCGCTACCCACTCTTGGGAAGGAAATGCCTTTTCCTTGAGTTGTCAAGAAATGCTCCTGGGAAGACTAGGGTAGTGGTCCGTGGTAGAGAGGACATCACCTTGTTTAGAGTCATTCACAAGTGATGGAAGAGCTCCATGCAGGCTCCATGAGACTTGTTTCTTTTGCTGTTAAAAATTTTCATCAGCCTGTCGTCTAAGTTTGGAAACACTTGGCAGTTCCTTCTGCAGTAGCTCTGCATCCACTATCAGTATGGACCAACCATATTCTACTGTACCTGCCATATTTGGCCAAATCCACCTCCAGCACCCCTCGATGATGGTGCATACGGCGGCTATCTGAAGGTACATGGCCTCACAAGAAGAGTCATTTTTTCTCAATGAGTGATCATGCAGTTTATGAAAAGTTTGTTCCGTTCCTTTCCCACCACTGTGATTTCCATCTTTTCCTTGGGAGCTAAACACAATTTTGGGCAGTCGTATAGCCTCTCCATTTGAACAAATGAACAAAACAGACTTAAAGTTACTTTCTTGAAGTACAGAGTTACTTCTAGGTTTGAACACTTAAGAAGGGGAAGTGTGAATTGAAAGCCATGATGATCAAAAAGACAGTTCTCAAAAGCGGTTGTAGTCTTGCAAACAAATGCAAAGTTTATACTCAAAGTGCTATCAAACTTCCACCTTTCAAGAGCGGTGCTGCATCCGTTCCTTTTTTCTGAACTCTACCACACATGCAGATTTTTTCTGTGAAATATTAAGACATTAGAGTCACTGATCAGGTCTTCAGACATCCTAGGAGAGATTAATTATCTCTCTTTCTCTCTCCTCTCTCCTCTCTCTCTCTCTCAAAAGAAGGCTCAATTGCAGTCTCTCTGCGGCTTCTCCCGGCCAACATAAGTTCTGCTCTGACACTGAAGCAGGCTACACGTGGTATAGGGGAGGTCACATGGTTGAAAACCTGTGCAATGATGGTCTGTTAGTTTTAGTGAGAGTGCTGGAGCATTCACCTGATTGGTTAACATTTGGCTGTTTTTGAATAATGTGCAACTAAAGAAACATTGTTCTTAGGCCTGCAGCTATTTTAACAGTGCTGATTGCCTCTTTTAAACTACCCTGGATTCAGAGCTTGAAAACCGGGAATATTTCAAGCATGCGAACCTACGACAGATACCCGTGCTGGAGAACAAAAGTTATAAGTAAGTATCTTATCTTCATTTGGCTAAAAAATATGTGATTTCTTCTTAGGTAAGAAGAGAGAATTTCGATTCCACCCAATCAAAGAGACAATCATTGAGGAGCCAATTGATATTACACCTTATTTGGACCAGTTAGACGAGTCTTTGAAAGATAAAGTGATTTCCCTCCAGAAAGGAAGGTGTGTAATATTGCTTTACCTGCACAACACTCCACTCCCTGTGTGTGTGATCCTCTATCACTGATGATTCTGGCCCCCCTTTACTCCCCCTCAGTGCCTCTCATCATTTAGCTGTCCCACTATTTCCATATTTGTTCCGTTTCTCTTCCTACTCCTTCACCTCAATGACACAGTTTTTTAGCTCTCTACTTCTCTAATTTCTGCTCCTTCCCCTCTCCTGCATGCTTTCCCTCTTCCCTGGCGCTCTTGATTACCGTGGTACACGATACCTACCGTCTTGTGGGTACACTGTGCTAGTAGTCATTGTCCCTCCGTGTTATTTTTCGCCTTTTCTTGGCTGCGTTTTCTTTTTTCCATGCTCTTCTTCCCTTTTTTTCATTGATACTTCTCTTTAATGCTTCCCTTTTCCAGGTTCTCTTCATGTTCTCATATTTTGTTGCTTCACAGATCTTCTCCCCTGCCCTTTCTGCTCTCTTCTTTTACCACATTCTTGTATTACAATGGTGTGCTTCACCTTACCTTTTCATTTTCTTACCCAGTCTTATTCACAGTTGGTTATGTATATGTGGCCTTACCTATATTTTTCTGATGCAGTGATACCGAGGCACAGTGTGAAGTCATGCAGGAAATTGTGGAACAGATCCTGGAGGTACACTAATACTTTGTGCGAAAGTGGTTTGGGGTGAGCAGGGTACTGTAGCGTTTGCATTGTGCATCATTGAATCTTTCAGCTGTTTATGTATTGGTTTTCCATGTTAATAACTTACACGGGGGACATAAAGGTTAGGCGTATCAGCAGAGAGCACTTACAGCTGTAAACCCTATATTGTGAGAGAATTACGTTTTGTCCCTGTCTACTCATTTCCCTCTCCTTTTTTGTTCCCCTGGTTTTGTTTCTGGTCATTGCTTCATCGTGTCCTCCTTCCTCCCTCACTGTCCATTATGTCCCCTCCATTCCTTTCACCCCTTCTTCCTTTATCTGTTTCCCAGGAGGACTTTGATTCGGAGCAGCTGTCTGTTCTTGCTTCCTGTCTCCAGGAGTTATTTAAAGCTCATTTTCGAGGGGAGGTATTACCAGAAGAGATTACCGAAGAGTAAGTGGTTTGTATTCTTGTGATTGTATAGATAAGTTCATTTTTGTGGTGTGTATGTGTTTGCGCCTTACTTCTTTGGATTGTTGCCCAGAAGATGAAGGCAACTGCTCTGTTTTTCAAACGAGCTGTACATCTTAGTATACCATTGGATAGTTCTGTGTTAAGATCGAAAAAGGCATTGTGTTGAGTTTATCAGACCCTTAATGATGGCATTCTGCCAGTCTCCAAAATACTCAAAAGGTGACGTCCTACACAAAGCTCCCCCAGCATCATTCACTATTAAGGGTAATTATTTTTGCTTCTTTCCACTACTTAGGAGTACTTAGCGGTGTGTGGGCCCCTCCCCAGTTTCTCTTTGCTCTCGGTGTCAGGCCCCTGTTTACACTTTCAGGGTCTCAAAGTGGGCGGCAGACATTTCGCTTGAGAAGGAATAACACAATGCTATCTCTTTGTAGCGGAGTTTCTCTTCATCTTGTCCGATCCCTTACATTCCTCCCAGCGATAGCAAGCCTACTTGACCATTCAAATCGGTATTGAGGTTCAAGGTCAGTAACCAAAAATCACAAATATGGAAAGTCACAATACTGCCCTCGGTGATACCATGGCTCTAACACGTCATCCCACCCAATGGAAAGACACCTCATTTAGATACCTAGGCTTCAGCACTACGAGACACTTGGAGAATTTGACACATACCGACTGGCCTGGTGTCGCTTTAGTTGGGACACTCAGTCGGGTGCAGCTTGGTTTCAGTGACACAGTGAGCATAAGACCCATGTGACACCTGTGATGCATATCAGAATAGATGGTGAGGGACAGTGATAAATCACTACACGTGCAACAGGCCGTAGCGGTCCAGCCCCTCTGGAACATGCTCTGGGTTGTGTATTAATACAGGCCCAGAAAATCTAACTCTCTACTGTCCTTAAGACCTGGTGCCAAGTAGCATTATGGAGGGGGCTCACAACGTCCTCCTTCCTCAACTCTCCTGTTACCCACAACCCTGATTTCATTCCAGCAGCTGCATCCCACCGGGAGTGGGAGACAGGGGAGCTAATAAAAGTGTGCGGCCTTTCAGAAAGGCATTATAAAGCCCTTTGAACAATCTAAATAAGGATCCTGTTTCTAAAGTGACCCACTCCAGTGCGACACTTGGTACTCTTTCAGCTCAATGCAGTGGTTGCCACCATACCCTTCACGCACTTTGAAAAGCTAGTTTGTAGCTTCTCTGGCTCCAAGCATCTCCTGTGTAGAACATAGCAAATTATCCAGAATAGTAAACCAGCCAGCATAAATAGGACTGGGGCGTTGAGAATATAATCTCTCACAAACAATGCGATAGTCTAGGGCTGGAAATCCTGAAGACTCGCAGTAGCGTACCACAAAGAGTTAGCCTACAAACACCTGTACCAATGGTATTTAAAACCTGTATCCCTTGTGTGCATGTTCCCCTCTGTCCTCAATACATGCTGGCCACAGCGAACAGGAACTTGGAGCATACACACATTTGGGGGAATAAACCTTGTGGGAAGACATAGTGGGAACCCTTGGGCACCCTGTCTTGGCTGAGCCTGAAATTCCTAATTCTGGGACAAAGACTTGATACTGTGGAAGGTATGACCTCAGCTGATTGGGCCTTGAAAAGGCGTGTGGCGGGCGGCCAAGCAAGCAGCCATTGCTGTACACTGGAAAAAGAGGGCTTCACACCCTTGCGCCCCATGGTTCAACAAATTATGCTATACTCGCGTCATGGTACAATATATCTCACTCTGAAAAGAAGTTCCTGTGACGATGGAAGCCTCTGGCTACCTCGTTAGATGGGAAATCTCATGCTTTCAACCACTGAAACTTTTCACTCAACCGCACATCATGGAATGAGTGCAGAAACGCTTTACGACCCCAGCGCTAGGCCCCTCCACCTCTGCGCCCCCACCACACTCTTACTGAGGTTGTCCACAACCTGCCACATTCCCTTCTCTTTCTGGACGGGGTTGGTTGGGGTGTGTGTGGGGGTGGATCATAGAGTGGGAGCAGATAACTGTTATGACAAGTTAAGGTACGGAAATAATCGTATGAAAAGCAGACAACCCATTTGGAGCTCTTTATAAGCCTCATCTGAGTGTTTATCATGAAGGACACCTGCAGGATTATAAATTATTTCTGAAAATGCTTCCTTGTGTTGTGGAAGGCAGGTACTGGGCTTCTGACTTGGATATCGAAACTTTTTTTTTTTTTTTTGCAGATCCCTTGAGGAGTCTGTGGGGAAGCCTCTTTACTTAATATTTAGGTAAGTTTAGCCTACACGTGTTTGCCATATTTTTTAATCCAAAAGACCATGCACATTGTAGTGGATGGTATCTATTGACTTCAGGCAGGCTTCGTTTATGATGAAGACAGGACGAAGCCGGAATGCATCCTGCTGTGAACATAGATATACATATGAATCGAATACTGCTAAAAGATGCCTTTGTCAAAACACTCAAAAATGTTCTGTTAGTGCTAATTCCATTGGTGAGAACTATCTGATAAATTTTCTTCTATTGCCCTTTTCTAGGAACTTGATTCAGATGCAGGAAGATAACAGTGGCTTTTCGTTACTGCTAGATCTCTTGTCTGAGCTCTATCAGAAGCAGCCAAAGATTGGCTACCACTTGCTGTACTATTTGAAAGCAAGGTGAGGACAAAAGACTGAGCCCCTACTAAACTATGGGGGGATTGGCGGCATTTGGGGGAGATGTGTGTGGGGCCCACACCTTTTAACTTGTAGCACTAGAGAGATTGGTCCCTCGTACTTGGGTCCTTTCGTTTCAACCTTGATGTATGCTATAATTAGTGATATGTAGCACTTGTGAAAAACATGCTGTGCTCGTGTATGTATTACAATACAATACAATGTATGAATGGTGCTCCCAAGGACATGTAAATGTAACAGACTTTGATCATTCCCTTCCATGTTTCCTTGTGGACGTATCATTATTTAGTTTCCCTGTGCAGATCTCTGCAGTTTGTCTAGGTGAGTTAAATGAATTGCCATTCAGCTCCAACTAGGCTGTTCTCAGTCGAGCTAGAGGACAATGGACTGACTGCAACATGTTTGTTGCCTTTTGACCGCACTGCATTCGAATCTCTCAACCAAGAAGATACCCATAATTACAGCATCTGACCCCATCACTGATGCAGACCATTTCATGTAGCCTCCCCTTTTGTCCTGCTTTGGACGCTGTCTGGAAATTAGGGCCTCCCCACTTGGGAAATGTACAAATAGCACATAAGAAAATGTATTTAGCAAATGCTTGTATATTACCAGTTAAGCACATACCAAATAAGTGTGCAGCAACTTAAGTAATTCACTCCTAACTTCTTTGCCATTAAAGTAGTAGAATACATCCCACCTGATGTAGTTTGGAAAATCTTCTAAGGACGATTTGGAAAGCTTCTTATGTGGAATTATCCATGCAGCACCTATAACAGTCAACCTCCCACAGCCTGAGCATCACAATTACATAGACAAACATTTTCAACAGTATAAAAAACTTCAAAATTAAGAAGCACCTTGATTGTTTGGGCTCCCAACAAAATTATTTTGGGCACTCAACGAAACACGGATACAAAAGCTCTCTCCCTTTATAGTCACTGTATCAATTTGCAAAGGCAGATGGGCTTGCTTACAGATGCCCTATGTCCTGTGATCCAGTAACAGAGTAAAGCTCCTCATGAAACTAAATTCTAGTGTCCAATCTCGCTGATCAGTTCTGGCCAATATCCATGCCACCCGACCAGAACTAATCTTATCAACCTTTACACACCCTGATTAAATTTGTTTTTGTCATGTGTAGATCTTCATAAATCAATGCAAGACTTCTAGCAAATGTTATATCACTTTCTGAACATGGGAAAGATAATGGTATACATCATCCTTGATGCAGCGAGGGCTTTCAGTAGGTTGTATGGCTTTATTTCTTGAACGCACTTTAATTGCGGTCTACCAGAGAAATTAATTCACCTTAATAAATTTCCTTATGTGACACTAAGGCAGCAGTATGGTACTCTTAGTGCATTTTTGTAGGATGGGATTGACTCCAAGAAAGCAATTGGAAAAATTAAACTTTCAAAAGCAAACCGTTTTAATTTCCCAAACTCTAGTATTTACTAGGACCAGAATGTGTATTGATGAACTCAAGCTTCCTTTGGTAAACAACTTGGCTGACTTGAAGCGTGTACTATTGATCATACCTGAGGACTTTCTTACTGACCCTTTCCTATTGACCATACAGTGACCCACTAACAACCTCAAAGTGGGACACAACCCAATCGTCCTCATCTCCAGTAAAATAAAACTAAAGAAGTTGCACAAGTGTATCGGTCACCTGAACTAGATTGGCGCTGCAAATTTATATGGTTTAGTAGTGAACTTGAGAAAACTCTTCAACATCTGTACTGGAACTGGGGCACATATAATGCATTTCACCATTAAATACCATCACTTTTCAGGATTTTAAATCTCAATTTAATCTTGACAACAAAGATGAAAGATACATTCATGACCTCCCCAAAAGGTTCCTAAAACTTACATGCTCCTTAAATGTATAAGAAAACAATCAATGCAGTCCAGTATTTATGAAATCACCAACATCTATGCACATACCGAAATGTGCAACTTTACATGAACACATTAAGAGCATACTAGATACACCTCTGTAGCACCAATCAACTTGAGGCCTAGCTTTATTTATTATCCCGCAAATGGAGTAAATATAGATACAAGTTTGGAAAAGAATCCACTGGTGGACCAAATCCAGCTCTAGTAAAGTTGATCTACTGTATTCTTCGTAGGGGATTTTGATCACCAAGCAAACTTTGCAAAACTGATTTTGGCGATAGTGAACGTAATGTTACAATTGAAAACATGTTTTTTTCATGGCAAGTAATAAATATCTAGTAGAATAAAATATCACCTGAAATCATCAGCTATATTGCTCCGTCTTCAGTATTTCAATAAATAAGCTGGGCAACAGGCAATTTGCAAAATCCACAATTGCTAGATGTGGTGACCACTAAAGCTACGTGGAACATTATGGCCAGTTTTGAAGTTTGCAGACAGCCCACCACTGTCTGCACCATAGAATTGTTAGCAAGAGTGACGATAACAAACTGTCAGTCAAACTAGAACTCCCTTTGAACGACACAAGTGGACTACCCATAGCAGTGCAAAAAGAAATGTTGCTGAAGGCATTTCAGGAGGGATAAAAAGACTCACACTGCTTGTTAAAGCTTACCTCTAGAAATATATTCTTCAAAATGAAATTGTCCTTACATCATCATGGTTCCCTCACAATTTTTACGGTTGTCTGTTCACTTGAACTTCTGTCTTCACTTATGACCTGCCACCAACCAACCAGGCACCTGTGATCCGCCTTCCTCATCCTCGCAGATACCCCTGGATCCGCCGAGGCAACAGCGGAGGATGCTCCTTTTCTATCCTGGCAGAATGACCTTCCCCTGCACCTTAGGACAGACTCATCGCTCCGAAAATTTAGGAAAGGACTCAAGACCTGGCTATTCGAATAAACAGAGCACCACAAACCAACTAGCAACTCCAGTGCCTTGAAACCCTCACGGGTAATTCGCTGCACTTTAGAAATCTTGATTGACTGGTACTTCCATCTTTAGTTTATTATGTCGAGCATCCCACACGTCAACTCTTTTCTCGTACCTAACTTTACGCACTGCAGTACTCCTATTAATTTCAATATATTTTGAACCTCTTATCGCCTGCTTTCTAACAATCTCTTTTATAGAGTGACTTATCCAGCCTTATTGCGTTTTACTTGTGTGGTATCTTTTCTGAAAATCAATAGCTATGACTTAATGCAAAAAAGTTAAGTGAATGATCCACTGTACTTCCTCCTATTAACCTGGATGATATTCTAAATACTCTAGATGAATCCACAAACTAAGCATCATAGGTCTGCAGATAAACATAAAGATTTGTGAATCAAACTTGGATTGATACTTAAACTGCAGTCACTTTTGCATTATCAGCACATAGGGATCAACATAAACAGATAACGCACTTTTTTTCAGTGGCAGTTTTATTCATCAAGAGTCGGGCAAGTTGCTGTGTTTGAGTGAGATAAGCTACTCAGATCTGAGGGGAATTAAACATAATGAAAACAAAGGCTACAAGAGGATTTATTTAGAGCTGAACAGGGTCTGGGTGGTAAATTTAAACATTATGCAGTAGTCCATATAGGGGAATAAGACTGATGAAGTGGAGCTTCTTAAAGGACAGCTATCTTCATGGACAGTACACACGGTACAGCGGGCCTGTGGACTTGTGTGGATTGAGGATCACACAAAGATTTCAAGGGAAAGATATTAGAGGACCCCCAATTGACTCCAGAGTGACCGATAGATCAAGTGGATGCCACCTTTCCATGTTCCTTATGATCTAAATGCACTTTCTCCAATGTTGGATCTTTCATAGATCAACATGGTGTAATTATTCCCCACGCCATCGTCACAATACCTGGTAAAATATTAAAGATGAAAATATTGAAACTTGCACATATAACAGGACAACTGAGAAAATCTGTGTGCAGAGGGGTCCTTCCAAGTATGGCTCGCTCTCTCCTTCTGCTTGCATTTTATGTGGAATCACTATCCCACAGACCATTTTAAACTTACTTTTTCACTGATGATGCGCTCACTTTCCTGTCTAACCCAGACAGATGTTTGCCACCCTTATTACAAATAAACTGTTTTAATAAAAGGTTGAGTTTCAAAGTAAACATGATGAAATCTGAAGCTTTAAGATTTACAGACACTCGTAGCATAAAACAAGTCCTGCAGATGTTGGTGTAATTTCCGGAAAACATTGGAGGGGGGATGTATTTTTTCACTGAGTGACCAACAATTGACCTTTCTTACGGTCACCGCTCAAAGAGGAACACAGCACCAACAATAGAGAAGCCCATGTGAAAATACTCTAGATGGCATTACACGGCGACGTGACTCTGTACTTTCAGCATACACTTGTCAATGGGATGCTGGAAAGAATGCAGAGGGACGGGAAGCCTGTCCCATATGCTGTGGTTCTGTCCCAAGCATAACACTTTTTAGTACACAGTTTTGAGAGATATACTTAACATTATTTAGAGAAGTGGGGGCGCCCTGATCATGCAGCAGAAATTGAATGGTAATGCAGGCTTAGGCAGGCATTGGGTATGGAAAAAAACATCTCACAACCTAGCAAATAACTATAAGGAATTTAGTTTTCAGTGGTCCCACCACTCTAGTTCTTTGCCAAAGACCATGGACAAGTTACCTGTCTAAGAACATAGAGGGGAAACCTAAATCGTCCCTAGCGACTCTCCAACATGGTGAAGAACCTCCATGAAATTGTCAAACATGCATTAAACTGAGTTAGACTAATGCAGAGCAGCGGGCTATTAGAATGAACAACTACAGAGCTTGATGAGAACCTTGGGGAGTGGTTGGGGAAAAGTGGGAAATTGGGGATTTTCTTATTTTATATTTACAAGAAAAGATTGAAACCTAAAACTAACACGTATTGAGACAGGCCCTGTAACAGCCCATACTGCTGAGGCACAAGTTTGTAGATGTATATATGAGAAGGATGACCTTGCAGTGCCCGAGTAAGCCTCCCTAGATGTTGCACCAGATGTCAATGTGAAATTTCACTTCATTATGATATGGAGTTTAATTTTTGCTCTATCAATGACTACAAAGGACTTTTTTTTTAATAGATTTTAAGTAACGTAAGATCCGACTAACACTTAAGACCTGCCCCCATCACTCTCCACATACCGCACCACGGGATGCCGAGAAAATATGAAAAAGACCAGAAATAAATAAGATTTTAACAAACTGTCTAGGCTCCATAAACTGTCATTCTAATAGTGACACAGAAAAGGTTCCGAGGATATTTGAAAATTCACAAATCTGCCCCTTGGTAACATTGTCCATAGGCATCCATGTATTTGAATTGTAGCTCATAACTCCATAAGCACTAAGAATATTAGGTTCATACTTCGGGCGCAAAAGATGCTAGGACCTTCTTTTTTGTGTCCTTGATCAGTTTTACCGGTCCTACTCTACTTGCCAGAGTCGAAGTTCCAAACCCACTACCCCCACTGCTCAGTCTTGCCACCTGTGGCGGTGACGCACGTAGAGAAACTGGCTCGGGTATCCATCTGAGGACCTGGGACACACCAGAGGGAATCCTCACTATCTGCTGGACCGCAGAAAAGGCAGCACCGCTCGCCAGATGTAGTCTGCACTTTTGTTTGGCCTTCACTGCGGCTGTGCTGCAACCAGGCAGGGAAGAAAAAACTGTTTTTTTGTAAAGACGAGCTGACGCACCAGTGAGGGACGCTGAAGCCTGAATTAAAACCGCAGAGCTTCTGTTACAGAAATCGACCACAATCGCATGAACTCTCTAGAGGGGAAGTGATTTCTGTCTCATCTCGGAGAAGATTTAACCTTCTGTTAAAGGTTTATCCCCTACTAATGAGATTAAACGGCACTGCTCCTGCCAATTCATTATCTTTTATTGTGTGTGTGTGTCAGGCGCATGACCCTTCCCTCCTCCAATCTTCCTCTCTGCATCTTTGCTTCCTTAATTAAAAGCGCTGCCTGATATTAATTCTTGGCAGCCGCTCCCGCTACGTTGTTTGCATGCACTCAAGATTGGAACAGTCTCCGGTCCCGTGAAGCAGGTCCCAGGCACAGAGCCAGTGAGCGCTCCCGTGCTCTTCCCTTGGACGATTTCAGGTTGTATTCTGTCATCTTTGGGGTGCTTTTGATCCTGCCTGACAGATGGGACTAAAGCTGTCCCACTTGCTTGGCCGCCTTCATATCATGCATAAACATCACCCTCGGTTGCTCTGCACTGGTCGTTTGTTGTACTGAACCTATACGATCAGTTTGTGATTCCTGGGTGTAGTAGCTCCAATGTTAGGGGTGCTGAAGCCATGTCAGGTCGAAAGTAGTGGCAATACATTCAGGCAGTGGCGGGCTTAGTGAGTGACCTGTCAGGAGCTAGATAAGTTACCCTGTCCAGTCTCATGGTGGCGCTGCACATCGCACTGTGGTAGGCGAGCCGGTGCCCGCGTTATATGGCGATTCGAGTGAGTGAGTGTGCAAAAGGCAAGAGACGAGATGATCAACCTGCGTGGTAATAGAACCATGGTACCGCAGTTTAAGATGTTGATCTACTCTAGAAAAGAGTGGCACTTTACGCAGGAGGTATGACAGAGGAGTAAAACGAGGTGCTCAGGGATTGGATGAGTGTGAGACTGCAAATGGTTATAGACCAGAGGCAGTGGCGCACGGGATGCGGTATTGGCATGCATATGGTTGCTAGAGCAACAACAAAAATGGAAGGCCGAGTGAATGTCATTAGTGGAACTCTTAAGAGAATTCATCCAGTGCTAGAAAATGAGGGATTTCTTATTGCCAAAAAGGGAAAGACGGATAATGGAGTGGCATTTTTTGTGATTGCAAGACTGCAGAGTGGGGAGTGATAGTTTGAATTCAGTGAAGCCCAAGGAATGGTGCTGCAGAAATTGAGAGTGTTCTGCATCATTGCTTGTTCCCGGTGTGCCAGAGGTAGTCAGTGTTTGAATTTGTGTTTCCTTTCAGTAAAGCAGCAGCAGGAAAAATGAACCTGTATGAGTCCTTTGCACAAGCCACGCAACTGGGTGATCTCCATACCTGCCTGATGATGGACATGAAAGCCTGCCAAGAAGATGATGTTCGGCTTCTCTGTTACCTGACGCCTTCCATTTACACAGAGGTAAATTCCCACCAAGGCTCAAGACCTGTCGCACATACTGCACTCTGTGGTGGTGTAATATCTCATACAGAATCTTCTTTGACGACACTGGGCCCTTAAATTGCTCTTTCGAAATTTAGGCTGGTCCTGCTGTTGCCTGGCATGATTATTTCTACAGCAGACAGGTCTCCATTAAGGGCTTCTGCTGTATTTTTCCCATTGCCCTCCATCAAGGTTCTTCCTCAGAAGCCTACAATACACACTTAAAGACCTTCATGGCCTTATGCAGACGTTCTGTAGAAACCCACTGGAAACCTGTCGCCCTCCTCTTATGTGGAGTTTTCAGACTTCACCACGACTCTGTCCCCTTCAAGTCTTAATACCTGAGTTTAATGTCCAGCTCCGAATGAAAAGCTTTTGTTAATGTTGTGCACTCACTGTTTACTACAGGTGTTTGATGGCCTCTTTTATGATGTCTCCTTTTGGTTGTCATGGTTTCTCCCGCACTTGGTATAATAAAAGGTTAGTTTAATATTCCCTTGTGTCGGGCTGGAATTTCTCCAGTAAATTACACTAGGGCTGTTTTCAACAGTGACTAGAGCTTGTTGTTACCAAAACTCCCTCCATCGTTTATGTATCCCGACTCTTAACATGCACCATTTTAGTTGGATTTGTCACCAGACACGGAGCATTAGGCAGTCCTTCGTCAGCCCTAGTCAACATTTTTAAAAGACAGTTATTCAAGCTGTCCTAACTGCATGGTTTGTTGCTGATGAGTTGTTCAATCCTCTAATGGAAACTGTAATATTTTCATTGTGCATCTGTGAGACAAAGAAGAATGAGAAAGCCCAGTACCATGCCTGAGTGCAATGTGGCCAAAGGACTTTGTGAGGACTATTCTAACCTAGATTGTGGATACTGCTTGCATGTACCTGTGGTGCCCTAAACTATCAAAAATCCTCAAGTAAAGGAAAGCAAGTCCTATGAGGTTTATGTACTATCATTCAAAGCATGAGTGGGAGGAACCATGGGGAATACCCAGTCATGATGATGAATAGTCCAATGTCCAGAAAGTATGTACTATTTGGAAATAACGAAGAATAGGTTGAAAAATAAAACAATTCAGTGAATAGGAAAACAGAAAGAGACTGCAGCTCTGGGAAAGTAGAAATCAAAGTCACACATAATAATCACGACACAGTGGGATTCACTGATCGCACAAGGGAAAAGATAACCATTCTGCCAAACCAGAATCCTCATTCAAGAGAGTATTGTATGTAATCAGTCTGGCTTCTTCTCATGGAGCATGCCTCAGAAGGTAAAACGCCCCGTCACGCCGTCCCCCATCATCTCATTTGACCTTCCCCACTACGCTAGGGACTCTTCACCTTACTTTTGTTATGCAGAATCTGAGAGCATCAAATGTGACTGATCCCTGTTAGAGTTTCAAGACTAACAAGAGAAGGAATAGCTGGGAGTTGTTTGGGTCCTACAAGAGAACCTTCCTCTCTGTGGCAGATTGTAACTGAAAGAAATGCTCAAACATATACCTACAACTAACTCCCGTCACTGAAGGGATGGCCTATATCTTTTGAAGCAACGAAGCCTACTGCTCTAATTCATTTAGAAGAGGTAAATTCATTATTTTTCCTGTCCCCAGCTTCTCATTACACATGTTACTTGTAGTATGTTTTTGGACAACCTGACTGCAAAATCCTCGTGGCTCTTGGGCTCTCACTTCTGGTAGCGACCTCCACAGTGGCTTTCAGGCAGGTAGGCCCGATTTGGACCACTTGATCTGGACCCTGCTCTGCTCTTTTTTGAGCAGTTCATCTCCACCTAGCAAGTAGGTGGTCGTGGCTAGTGTTCTTCCAGGAACTTTGACTGGCCCTCAGGCTTTAAAGGATGGTAGAAAAAGCAGGACCCTGGTGAAGGGTCCTGCTTGCTTGTGGACACACTGTAGGAAGTTGGCTCTGTATGCACTATTTCAAAGTAAGGAATAGTATGCACAGAGTCCAAGGGTTCCCCTTAGAGGTAAGATAGCGGCAAAAAGAGATAATACTAAAGTTCTATTTTGTGGTAGTGTGGTCGAGCAGTAGGCTTATCAAAGGAGTAGTGTTAAGCATTTGTTGTACATACACAAGCAATAAATGAGGAACACACACTCAAAGACAATTCCAGGCCAGTAGGTTTTAATGGGAGACCAAGGGGTCTCTTCAGCGATGCAGGCAAGGGGGGTGGGGGGGCTCCTCGGGGTAGCCACCACCTGGGCAAGGGAGAGGGCCTCCTGGGGGTCACTCCTGCACTGGAGTTCCGATCTTTCAGGTCCTGGGGGCTGCGGGTGCAGAGTCTTTACCAGGCGTCGGGATCTGGAAAGCAGGCAGTCGCGGTCAGGGGGAGCCTCGGGATTCCCTCAGCAGGCGTCGCTGTGGGGGCAACTCTGGCTACTGCACGGTCTCGCAGTCGCCTGGGAGTCCTCCCTGACGTGGTTGTTCTCCACAAGTCGAGCCGGGGGGGCGTCGGGTGCAGAGTAGCAAGTCTCATGCTTCCGGCGGGAAACACATGTTGTTTCAAAGTTGCTCCTTTGTTACAAAGTTGCAGTCTTGGGTGAACAGAGCCGCTGTCCTCGGGAGTTCTTGGTCCTTCTAGAGCAGGGCAGTCCTCTGAGGATTCAGAGGTCGTTGGTCCCTGGGGAAAGCGTCGCTGGAGCAGTGTCTTTAGAAGGGGGAGACAGGCCGGTAGAGCTGGGGCCAAAGCAGTTGGTATCTCCGTCTTCTCTGCAGGGTTTTTCAGCTTAGCAGTCCTCTTCTTCTTAGGATTCAGGAATCTGAGTTCCTAGGTTCTGGGGAGCCCTTAAATACTAAATTTAAGGGCGTGTTTAGGTCTGGGGGGGGGGTAGTAGCCAATGGCTACTAGCCCTGAGGGTGGGTACACCCTTTTTGTGCCTCCTCCCAAGGGGAGAGGGTCACATTCCTATCCCTATTGGGGGAATCCTCCATCTGCAAGATGGAGGATTTCTAAAAGTCAGAGTCACCTCAGCTCAGGTTGCCTTAGGGGCTGTCCTGACTGGCCAGTGACTCCTCCTTGTTTTTCTCATTATCTCCTCCGGCCTTGCTGCCAAAAGTGGGGCCGTGGCCGGAGGGGGCGGGCAACTCCACTAGCTGGAGTGCCCTGTGGTGCTGTAACAAAGGGGGTGAGCCTTTGAGGCTCACCGCCAGGTGTTACAGTTCCTGCAGGGGGAGGTTTGAAGCACCTCCACCCAGTACAGGCTTTGTTACTAGCCACAGAGTGACAAAGGCACTCTCCCCATGTGGCCAGCAACATGTCTGGTGTGTGGCAGGCTGCTAGAACTAGTCAGCCTACACGGATAGTCGGTTAAGGTTTCAGGGGGCACCTCTAAGGTGCCCTCTGGGGTGTATGTTACAATAAAATGTACACTGGCATCAGTGTGCATTTATTGTGCTGAGAAGTTTGATACCAAACTTCCCAGTTTTCAGTGTAGCCATTATGGTGCTGTGGAGTTCGTGCATGACAGACTCCCAGACCATATACTCTTATGGCTACCCTGCACTTACAATGTCTAAGGTTTTGCTTAGACACTGTAGGGGCATAGAGCTCATGCACTTATGCCCTCACCTATGGTATAGTGCACCCTGCCTTAGGGCTGTAAGGCCTGCTAGAGGGGTGACTTATCTATACTGCATAGGCAGTGAGAGGCTGGCATGGCACCCTGAGGGGAGTGCCATGTCGACTTACTCGTTTTGTCCTCACCAGCACACACAAGCTGACAAGCAGTGTGTCTGTGCTGAGTGAGGGGTCCCCAGGGTGGCATAAGATATGCTGCAGCCCTTAGAGACCTTCCCTGGCATCAGGGCCCTTGGTACCAGGGGTACCAGTTACAAGGGACTTACCTGGATGCCAGGGTGTGCCAATTGTGGAAACAAAAGTACAGGTTAGGGAAAGAACACTGGTGCTGGGCCTCAGCACACTTTCAAATCAAAACTTAGCATCAGCAAAGGCAAAAAGTCAGGGGGTAACCATGCCAAGGAGGCATTTTCTTACACACACTTTCTAGAGGTCTGACGCAACACAGATTTTCTAGCCTTTTGTGGCACTGGATGAGAGCTAGGGACAAAGTTAAAGATGAAGTTTATTCAAATTATTTCTGCACTCAAAATGGGGTTATCTTGAGCATTTGCCCCTTTCTTTTCTGGGCTTTCCATCATGTTACAAAACTAGTCTAGTTTTTTGTTATATAGATTCAACCATGAAGGTGATTACAGTTTCCCTGGTTGCCAGTGGAAGGCCAGAAAAAAACACAGGAAAAGCGGACGTGTGTGTTTCAGGGTAGTTGTAGGAAAACGAGTTAAACTGGAAGAGGTTTTCCATCCATCTGTACATTTACAGGTTCCGAGAAAGAACCCCTGGAAAGATCACTGTGGCTTGTCATGACAGGTGTGGGTAAAGATAACCTGCTGGACAATTTACATTTTACTACCACTGGACCTCCAGGCAAACCCTCACACTGTTAGCCAGTACCAAACACAAAGCACATTCTACTGTGTCCAGTGCACACCTCCTAGGGAAGGCATGGACCCCTGTTTTAGGGTCTTAGTAGTATTTCACATGGCGACTGTGTGAGTAAAAAGACATTGTCCCCCAAGTCAGCTGTCAGCAACGCAAAACTATTTTGACAGTTTACTTAGTTATGAGAACACCGTAAAACTACGAAATTTCATTTTGCACCTGAATACACTAAATGTTATCATCTTTTATCAGATGACGTATGGATACTCTACTTGAATTTGCAGAAATAAGTGATGATTACATTCCGAAAGCTGCAAAGTTTGCAGTGGCTTCTCAGGAAGCAGTGGAACTAAACTACACACTCTAAAATAATTTGTGCTGTGTTAGTTTGAGAAAACAATTCGAGTAAAGTGTAACCTATCTACTGGCTTGCCTCCTATGTCTGGTAAAAATGTGCAGGCTTCCAAATGATGTCACTTATGTCAGATGTAGTAAAGAGGGGTGGGGGGAGCTTATCAACTCAAATATTTTCAAAAAGGCCTGAGAAAAGTCGTCATTTGCCACTTGCGTTTGTTGTGCTTTCACGTGCAGATGTTGTCTGGTGGTTTGGTTAGTTTTGATGGTTGTCAGCAGTTGCTGCCTCTGCAGTGTCTACCCTCTGATTGATATTCCACAAAGCCTCTTGTGCACCACTGCCATCTTTAAATTTCTCTTTTCACACCACCTTGTAGTCTGCTAGGACAAAATAAGACGGCGTTAGTAAGGCAGGGTTTTTAAATGTGTAGATGAGATCAGTCAAGGTTTCAAGCCGTTCATAGAAGATGTTCTCTTGACTTACATATTTTTGATATAGGCGCGAAATTCAGAAACCATTTAGCGTGCTTGCACCACTGTCTTTTTACCCTGCATTGGAAATTGCTTTGTAGAAGATATACTATGAGGCTGATGATGCAAGTATAAACTTGACTGCAGTTCGAAATTCTCTACATTTCAAAGATGAGTGCTCAAAATGGTACTCAATCATCTTTTTTTTTTTTTTTTTAACATGTTAGCATGGTAAGCATTCAGCAAGAGTTCAACAGGATCAGAGGGATGCTAGGAAGACACTGTCAAGTTGTCGATTAGGTGGTTGTAAGCCACAGTCCTTTCAGTCCACATTGGCCTTACCCTCCTTCTCCAACACAAAGATAACTTTTGTCCTAGATGCAGAGAGGTTACTCGGGTTAAATGATTTCTCATTTGTTTATTTTAATTAATAAAGACCTTTTGATGTGCTTCAGGATGCCTGATTTTGATTACGGGGCATCTCACATTGCTCCAGCAAGAGGTGCAGCTGCTTCCACTTTCTACAAAGCTTCATTTTTATTCAAAGTAATAGCCAGTTAATTGGAGAACTGCTTTGCCCGAGATGCTTTAGAAAGAGATCATTTCAAAATTAGATTTTATCAATCCATCGAGGAAGTTTGTTTCACAGACCCTTCTGTAGTCCATACGCAGACATTCACCCATCTTCGTTAGTCATCTTCAGTGAATAGTATTTGCAGGATTAATTGTTTTTTTCTCCATTTGTGCAGTTTCCAGATGAAACCCTGAGAAGTGGTGAGCTGCTGAATATGATTGTCGCTGTCATAGATTCTGCGCAGGTAATGTTGAGTGCAGGTCAGAACAGTGTGCTTCTCTAGAAATGTTCTCCCCTAACACGTTTTCTCTGCTCCTTTTCTTCTTTAACTTGGTCTATCCCACTCTTTTCTTGTGTTTCTATCTGTAATCATCGCTCCGTATACTTTATTTACCTTTCATGCTCCTTGCTTCATCCGACCCTTGCTGCCCTGTGGCATATTATTCCCTTCGTTATTTTCTTCCAACCTGTAAATCTTTCTGATGCTGATATTGTTGTTGCTGAAGCCTATATGTATATTGCACTACACCAGTGTACCTCTTTCCCTCAGGATTCGAGGCAATCAAGTGTTTTTCAAGCTCCTGTGTGCTTTTCCTAACAGGCAATCAGAAATCGTGGGTCAAATATGTTCTACTACCCCTTCTAAAACCATGGAAGTTAAAAAAAAAAAAAAAAAGCCCTAGGAATGAGCTCTTCAGTGCATTGTTATGTGTCTTCTGGTGGTACTCCTGCAGTGGCTTTCGAATATGCTTGAGGTATCTGTAGGTGACAGTCCAATCGAAGAATCCGATCGGGGCTTACATCTGAAATGGGGCAGATGCAGCCCCCACATCAAGTACATAAAAACCCTCATTCCACCAGGGAAGCAGCGGATGAGATTACATTGATGCACACAGTTGACCTGTAGTCACTTTAAAGTTAGAGCCAGCAAAGACACGTTTGCCTCCTGAATTTCTGCATTGGGGGGAAATGAAAGCTGATGTGATGCAGTTTTAACAGTAAACCTGGTATTTCAAATGTGATGTTAATGGAAGATAGGTCCTCCATCATGGGATCATTGATATTCATAAACTTCAGTATCAATACCAGCGTGTGATCTGGAAGGAATTGTGCTAGGGAAATGTATTTTCTAACGGTATTATTATTTGCATGTATTTACTTTTTCCAAATCGGATTAGAATTAGAAGATAAAACTTTGGTATTCAAGTAAGACTGAATCTACACTTCCTCATTCCTTTTCATGAGAGGAAAGGAACGACTATTGGAAAGTGGGCCAGGTTAAGTAGTAGTTTCATTGCCTGGTGGCCAGTTCATGGTTTTGATGCCGTGAGCAGGATCTGAGATCTTTGAGACCTATGGCTAACTTTTTTCATGTGCCTATAACTTGGTGCCTCTCTCGCGCTCATCTACAGCCTTGGATCTCTGCCCTCATGCCCCTGTATCGCTACTCATTCCTAGTCCCTGGGTCCTCTCGATTACTCGCTCTGCTTTACCGTATTGTTTTTTCCGAATTTCCTCTGATTTTTCGAAGGAAAGAATGTTCTTCATTTTTGAATTTCGTCAGAACGGGTCTCCCTCTCAGTCTAAGTTGTCCAGGGTGTGTTTTCCCATTTAGTTATTTTTCTTCTCTGACTTATGCAGCCGCGCAGCGGACGGGCTTGGCTCAGATAAAGGGTTCTGTTCCATTTCTCACTGCTGCTTCCGAGCGGGTCCGTTTTCCTGCGGTTCGTGATCCGACTCTACTTGGATTTCTTAAGAAACAGTGTTATTTTGCCTTTAGGCACACATACGTAAAGAATAGTTTGGTAGAAGAGCAGAATCATAATAAAAGTGTCCGGAATGGTGTACACGGTTGGAGGAATTCGATGTTATAAATTATGTGAAGATTTCCAGGAGGAGAAATTCTGATTAAAAGTGACTTTTCCCTCACCTCGAGTTATTGGTCCGTCAGTCCTGTGCGGAATAGCAGGATGAGCTGTATGCAGTAAAAAAGGCTGGACTAACTATCTCCGCTTTAAGGAGGACCCGCGCTGCAGGTAGAGCACCCCTGGCCCCGCCACAGCGTCGCCCCGGAGAGTTATGTGCGCCGCGTGGCCAGACCTCTGCTGCCTCCGGCCAGCTGCGCGCGGATATCTTTGATTAAAAATACGAGGTCGCGCGCGGAGGGGACTGGGGGTGAGCGCTCCTCGTGCGTCAGCCGAGATGAGCACCTGGCGCGCCGCGACGAGGCACGGCCAGAGAATATTCCAGTCCTCTCCTCAGATTAATGTTGAGGCTTCTTTCACTTTCATCTCTTTGCATAGCAGCCGCTCCCCACCGATTGTGGGGTCCTTCGCCATGGCCCTACTTGGGCCGTATTTATCAGTGGCTTGGGAAAAGGGCCCGTATTGATCAACATGGAGACCGCTAAACCGGCTCATTACGAGACACCCTAGCCTAGAGTGACCAGATTTTGAAAAGGGAAAAAAAAAAAATGGGATAAATTAGACAGAAAGGTAGGACTAAAGCCTTTAGGCTCACGTTATATATATAATATATGCACACACAGAGGGAGTACGAACACAAGCAGGCAGCAGAAGTATTTAAGACTGTAGAGGTGCATGTGAAAGGAGAACATACCTTTCACTTCTGATTCGCAGGTTGACCTGATCTTTGTCCAAAAAAACCGAGACATTTATTTCAAATTAACAAAAGCTTCACAGGTTGACATGACCTTTGCCCCCAAAACCAGGACATTTATGTAACAAGAACAAAGACACCAGGACAGTCCTCTAAAAACCGGGATAGTCTGGGGAAATCCGGGACGTCTGGTCACCCAGAGGTTTCGGCTGCTGAAGCCTTTCTCGTCCACCGTGTGCCCGTGGCTCTCCATGGGACCTGTACCTGCTGTTACTGCTCCCCCAACCACTCCAGTGGAATGTAGTGACCACTCCCGAAGATAGCCTCTGTCTGATATATCTACCTAGCCAGGGATACTACAGAAGGAGCGTGGCATATAATGCCGTTGCCATGTCTGCTGGCGCATTCCTGTCTGTCAAGACTCAACCGTGTCTAGATATTGCTAGTAACCTAAGTCAAGTTTTGCCTTAAGGGAAAGTATGCATTTATTTAAGTACGTGTACGCACGCTACAGATCCTTTTAAGTCTCCACTATTGACAGCTGTAGCGTGTTATAGATCTTATGTCACATAAATACATAACAGAAGTGTGAGCTTTGGGTTGGCCTCCTTTATCCATTAGCAGTTCCCAGTTTTTACAGTCGAGCCTGCGAGTGCATACACTAGCACATGAATCTCGCTTGTTAGGGTGGAGCCTGGGAGTGCATGCGTTAGCGCATGTGTCTCACTTGTGAGACTGTTGTGTACAGTAAAGATATTGGAGCCCACCTGTTGCTTACAATTTTTGGCTCGTGTGACAATCTTCTTTACAGCCTCGTAATTTATCGCTACAGGCCTAGCATCTTTTGCGTTCCTCTCTGAAGCAGGGACTAAGCACTGATTGATCTGAAATAATTACTGCCCACCGCTGCTCTCAACATGATCAAGGTGCTATTTTGTTCTTTTGAACTTCTAGTGCCCTGCAACAGAAGGCTTGTGACTGGCAAAAACGTCCCAAGCAGGACAACCAGAATTGCAGTGTTTTATTTTTTATAGCTAACTTACTTTTATTTTGCCAAGTCATCTTTTCTCATTTTCCACTCATGTTTTTTTTTTTTTTTTTGCTCGTGGGTGCTGTTCTCAAAAGATAACAATTATCTTGTTCGAAATATTGCAAAGCAACATTGTTTCTTTATTATGTCTAATTTCTGAAATGATGGTTTAACACATAACGGTGCAGTAAACCCTAGTCCTCCCCCACTCTAATATGCGCACTACAATCCTCCCCACTTTTACCCCACACCAATCCATCCCACTCCAATCCACCCCACTCACCAGTCCACTCCAACCCACCCCAATGTAATATGCCCTACTCCAATTCTCCCACTCTAATTCAAAACTATCAGCCCGCTCCAAAACAGTCTGCCCCACTGCGATCTGCTGCACTTCAATCCAAAATAATCTGCCCACTCCAAACAGCCCCACTACAATTCAAAACAATCTACCCCACCCCAATCCAAAATAATATGCCACACTCCCATCTACTCCACTCCAATGTGCCCCACTCCAGTCCAAAACAATCTACCCTAATACAAAACAATCTGCCCACTGCTATCTGCTGCACTTCAATCCAAAACAATCTGCCCACTCCAGTCCACCTCACTCCAGTCTGCCCCACTCCAATCCAAAACAATCTGTCCCACTCAAATCCACCCACGCCAATAAAGTATAATACGCTCCAATCCAATTCACCATGCCTCAATCCAATCGACCCACTCTCATCCCGATTTACCCCACTCTCATCCCAATTTACCCCGTGATCCCAATTTATTCACCCCACTCCCATCCAATCCACCTCTCACCGTTCCAATCTGCCCCACACAACCCAATCCACCCCATTTCAATTCAGTCCACCCACTCCACTCCAATCCACCCCACTCCAATCCAAATCAGTCTGACCCACTTCATTCCACTCCACTCTGCCCCATTCCTTTCCAAAACAATCTGCCCCATTCCAATCTGCTCCACTCCAGTCCAAAACAGTCTGCCCCACTCCAATCAAAAACAACCTGCTCCAGTTAAAAAATATTCAATTTCAACCTGCCCCAGTTCAATCTGCCCCACTTTAATCCAAAACAACTTGCCTCAAAACAACCTCCTGCACTCCACCCTGCCCCCTCCAACTCCAAACACCCCACTCCAATCCAATCTGCTCAACTCCACTCCAATCCGCCTCACCCCACCCCACTTCAGTCCACTACAATCCACTCCACCCAGAGCAATCCAGCCCAATCCAATCTACCCCACTCCAATCTGCCTCACCCCAATCCAATCCACCCCGATCCGGTCCAGTCCAGTCCACTACACTCCAGTCCAATCCACCACACTCCAATCTGACCCACCTAACTCTAATCCGATCCACCCTACTCCAAGACAACCCATTCCACCCCAGTCTGATCCACCCTACTCCAGTCCAATCCACCCCACTCCAATGAAGTTCACCGCTACTCAATCCTCCTCACTCTACCTCACTCCAATCCAGTCCACCCCACTCCAGAACAATCCACTTTAATCCACCCCATCCAATTTCAATCCACTTCACCCCAATCTACCCACTCCAATCCACCCCACTCTACCCCAATCCAATCCATCCAGGTTCAGTCCACTACACCAGTCCAATCCATCCAGCCTACCACACTCCAACCCACCCCACTTCTATCCAGCCCACTTCAATCCAGCCCACTTCAATCCACCCACCCCATTCCAGTTCATTCCGCCCCACTCCAAACCAATCCGTCCACCCCAGCTCAGTGCAATCCCCACTTTCCAATTCATTCCAACCCAGCACACCCCACCCCAATCCACCCACTCCACTCATACCACCCCAGTCCATCCACCTCACTATCTACCCAACTCACTCCAATCCACCCACTCTATCCCAATCCACCCCATCCCAGTTCAGTCCACCTCACTCCAGTCCATCAAGCCTGCCCCACTGAGTCCACCCAGCTCACCCAGTGCAATCTGCCCCACCCTCAATTCACCCCACTCCAGTCCATCCCACCCTACTCCACCCCCTCTAATCCTATCCACCCAACTCCAGTCTAAACCATACCATTCCAATCTAATCCACTCCAGTCCACCTCACCTCATTTCATTGCACCCCACACCACTCAGTCCTTCCCACTGTACCCCAATCCACCCCACTACCTCAATCCGCTCCAAACCACTCCATCCTATTCTACCACACTCCATGACACACACTGACCTCTACTTCCCTCTACTCAACTCTGCGACACTTTACTCCTCCTAACTAACTCTACAGCATTCCAACAAATCCACTCTACAACACTGTACTACCCCACTCGTCTCTGACACTGCACACCACCCCACACAACATGGCAAAACACATTGCCAAAGCCAATAGCTCTTGTATAAGTGAGACCTACTGGCTTTGCCAATGCTTGTTTTAATTATGGCTTGGGATGAAGTCCTTAAAAGCCATAGCATTTCATTCACAAGGGGCTTTAAGTAGCCCCTCGTTGATACCCCCTCGTAAGTACTGTTCCTACCCAGCACTCACTCAATGCAGGATATGGCCCGATTGTCCCATGGCTTTTCCAGTGCCTGTTTATTATCTACTTTGATGTTGTTTTGTCTAATATGGTAAAAATTCATTAGGATTCTGCAGTGACTGCCTGGAAAGAACCAAAGAAAACGGATAAAGACAAACCCCATGTCTACCCATTGAGTGTTTATAGGCACCCCTACAGGTGGAGCCTGTAATCTATTTTCGGCCAAAACAATTTACAAACAACCCAGTATTTCTGAGCACATGCCCACCTTCAAAAATAAGATGGAAATGTACCCAGAAGGGTGGAAGAAATTCTCTTAACAATGAGTATATTAGCACACTAACAGATTTCCACGTTATTCCTCGTCCCAGTGTCCAGGATGATCACTGCCTGGTAATGATGCAGTAATACCGCCATGTAGTGCTAATTGAATATGTCTTATTTCAGTTCCTCATTACCAGGTCGCATGTAACGTGATCCTGAATGTTGTAAACAGTCCAACTAAATTGTGTAGACAATTGGGGGGAGCAAAATAAAAAGATAATTTGCAGCTTTAACTGTGCATCATGGAAGAGAAATGCATATCATCCGCAATGGTTTAAAGATTTTAACCCCATGTCATTGTTCGGATTATAGCTTTTCCACTGATTTAGCTTGATAAGACACCCAGTGTTTATGTGCGGTTACATTTTCGTAGTTTGGAAAGGTCATCATTACAGAATAAACGTTTTAGAATGGAAGACCTTTTTTCTGCGTGCTGGCGTAGTTAGCAGCTACTGAGATCCTTAGCGGGGGCCTTTGTTTATCATTAGTTTTCCATAGCCTTGGGTACTCAGTGCACTATGTATAGCTGCCTTACTCTTTTTGCGCACCTTACTCTCCAAGAGTAGAGAGGTCGAGCTGTTAAAGTTTTCTGACCTAGTAACCACACTCAGTGACAAGTGATGGCTATTCCTTTCGTTGAGCCTAGTTTCGTATTTCGTCAACGTAGCACTGATGGTTGTAGACAATGGACCTAACATTATACGTCCTCTGGATCCTCCAGGAATGCTTCTCAGTTGCTTGAGTGATGTTTATCAGTGACTAAAGTTTCTACCAAGCGATCACCAGTGGTTAGACAAATTGCGAGCATTTCCCCCATCACCTTTTTTGTGTTTCATGTATCGCCCTGAGTGGCATGGTTAGGATCAGACGTGGGTCTCATGCTCACTGTGTCACTGGAACCAACCTGTACCCTCGGCTGTTGAGCCCATAACTACGGCAAAACTGGTCCTGGGTTGCTTGTGTTCCAGTTCAGGCAGGACCTGGCCTCCTCCTATCACCTTTTGTGTGATTAAAGTTTCTACCGACCAGTTTCTTTGTGGCCCTAGGCTGCAAAGATGACAACCATTGCGTTTGAGGTTAGGCTGTTGAGAATCTGCAAAAACTCTTCTAACACTTAAGAGCTCAAAAGTGAACTATGATTCACAACTCCAAAAAAAATATGCTTTGTGATTGAGACAATAAACTCTGTCCGAAGTCAGCATTTGTTTAGCCAAGTAACCCAGTGATAAAGGGTCCGCTGGTTGGAGATGAGCAATCAAAATAGTTTAAGAGGTGAGTTCAGATACAGCAGGCCCAAAAAGTGTTCAGAATAGTGCTGGGAATTTACTTGGCACCCACAGTAGGTCACAGGGTACCAAATTGAAGGGGCTCATATCTCAGAACATCTGATTCTGGTGGGGCTTAGTCTGTGACTGGGCACCCGCTGCATTCCATCTAATGGGGTGGCCTCTAGGATCTCATGAACCGTATGTCCTGGACAAATTGTTTAAATGGTTTCACAATCCTGGTAACCAGCCTCAGTCGATGCTACATACATGAGGGTCCGTTGGTGAAAGGGAACGGCAATTTTTTCCCTCTTGAGCTGGAAACAGAGTACTATAGGCAACCACAAAGTCAGGCGGTCAAGGAGTAGTTCAGGCTTATCGTCATGCCCATCTTTTCAATATTCCAGGCACATCTTAAACCATCCGATGGTTTTCACAAATTATCTGATTTCATCGCCAGAATCAACAGCGATACAAAAACTTTGTAACACCAGGGAAGGCTACTGCACTAGAATTGTTCTGCACTGGTGCTTTAGTCAGCTTTTGTCCTTCCCTGCCTACCCAGTAAGGTATAGTAGCAGTGCTTCTTCAGATACTCGAATAAGTCATAGGTTTTGCCGCCTGAGAGTACAACAGATGGTGTCCTGATCAGAAGTCTGTCAGGGCTTCGGAGCGTCATCTGAAGTCTACGCAGATGCGAATAGTTGGCTCTGAATGGCTAGTTCTTACCCAATTCAGTAGGACAAGGTGAAAGCCAGAGCCAGTCATAGTTTGATTCAGATTCAGAACCCATGACTAACAAGTCAAAGCCCCTTTTCCAGGATGTTTGCATATAGTAGTTGTGAAGTGTTCAGACCCGAAATAATCTGTGTGATCTATGGTGTAAGAGAAATAGGCCAAACTTGCTTATTGGAGTCTGTCATTTCCATACAGTGTTGGGGCCCGGCTGTGGTGAGAGTTTAGGAATTGTTCTCAGCAGGCACTGTCCAGGCATTCCAGACGTGGTAGCTTATTGTTAGACAGAAAGGGAGACGGCTGCCAAAAAAAAACTGTTTTGGCTAGTCGATTATTTTCTTACAAAGGGCTCCCTCTGCACATTATGAATGTGGATTCATCCACCCTTTCCTTTTGAGCTGCGGACTCTGCAAGGGAAAGGTGCTTCTGGGTTGCCCGGCCCTAAAATGGAACATGCAGAGCAGCTACCATCTTGTTCTGGAAGTAATAGACTCATCACGGAGGACACTGCCTACACGGGAAACCTACACACTACTCTTTTCACCTTCTTCTTACTGTCATTCTACGCCACATTGGGGTAGTGGATTCTCAGAGCTGCACAGTTACAAATTGCCATGAGAGCGTTATCAAGTTGTCTCCTTGGGTTCCAGCTCAAAATTCCTGGGAAATTTAGCCAACACAAACCTTCACTCTTCCATGACCCTGTTAAGAGGACATTAGCTACTGAGAGACTGAGTTTGTGTAGCAGAAAATATGAATCCCCAATAGACACGCTGATTGTCAAGTTTACTAATTAACAGGCCAGGTTGACTTCGCTGTTAACAGGCAAATACTGTTTGCGTGACTGGATTGGGAAGCCGGTACTTCTGGAATTCTTAAAGCTTCAGTGTTTGTTTGGCACTCTTAATCCTTGTGGTTTTCATTTAAAAATGATGCAAAAAGTGATTTTTCATTAAAATCGACTTTCTGGCTAATTTGGCTGCATGATTCTCAGTTTAAAATAAAAATAAAAATGTTGCTGAAAGTATGCATTTTTAAAATGTATTTAATGCATTGTTTTACATTAAAAACATACTGGAAAAAGTGTTCCCAGATGCCCTGTTTGTTTGGGGAGGTATTCTTTTGTATTTGGACTGAGAGCCTACCTATTCGTAGACAACCAGGATTAGAGGTAAGTAACTTCCCTCATTGAAAGACACCTGATGCCTATGACCCTTTATAATAAATCGACTGTGAGAATGATAATTGGACCCATATTTGTTTTTGGGGTTTGCCTGTAGGATAATATCTGTGTATTAAATTCCTTCAAATGTTCTCAGAAAGATTTTTCACCTGATTCACCCATCCTTTTGAAAACTGGAAACTCTAGTCTGGAAATGTTCTGCCAATGTCCGCATCCATAGATTAGCTTAAATCAGAGGTTCACTTTTGTTGACAAGGATAATTTTCCATCCAAATTGTGAATGTCTAGTTTGAGAGACTAACGTTCCTGCTACATTCATTCTTGGAGTCAGAGATAAAGCAAAGGTGACATTCTGCATCCTATTGTCCTCTCAGATGTAACGCAATTGGGTTAGATGAGTGGAAAGTTGTACCCCTGCTTCAAACATTCAGTCCTTGATGTAATTTGGCTTGTTGACACTGATGTAATTTGGCTTGTTGACACTGAGTGTGGGGCATTATCTATGTTACTTATTCAAAAACTTTGTGTGTGTGGAAATGAGCATCCGGTCCAATATTAATAAAGCTGAAAATCGGTAGTTATCAAAAAGGAGTGGAATGGTGCAAAAACAGTGAAAACCCACCACGAGCTGACCGCTTTCTGAAATATGTCTCTTGTGAACAAATGTGCCCAGTCTCCACTTCCATCGGGTGGAATCCTGTTCCGCACAAGCCAGGCAGATATCTAGGAATGCAGTACACTAACTCGAACATGTTAAGCCACTTGGGGGGTGAACAGAAAAATAGTTGATGGCCTATGGTTAGACCAAACAAAATTACACACACAGCGTCAGTCCCCTTTTCAACCCCACACCTAGGCTTTCCTATCTGTGATGTTACTGACTATAAAGCTGATAAAGGGCTTGACCTGCAAGCTGTCTTAATTTCATACCGTAAATTTCCAATTTTAAATGGTGAAAATACTTGTAAAGATTTTAAATAATCAAAAAAAATGTTCACCTTTCCTACTGTTGCTTGTTTATGTGAACTTCCATTCAATCTACTGGAAAATCGCTGAATTAGTTCAAAGTGTGAATGAATATATTAAATGAAATCATTGTTTGTGCACTACTATTATAAGGTTGTGAAATGATGCTGATCAGATGTTTTGTAACTCAGCGATTTGTACAGTCCATCTAGGACTACATCGTGACTGTTGATGTATAGAAATACTCGTTTGCCGAGATCCTTGGAGCGGTTTGAAAGGCTTGACTTGGGGGCTTGGTTTTTTATCCTCTTGTTGTAGTAATGGCTGCAAGTGTTACCATGGACACCGGCAAAGAGAAACCAGAAATAGCTGTCGCTGCTGTGGGAGGTTAATGATATCGAGCAATACACATTCTGACCCGGCCATTAGCATTTGCACTGTTTATGTACGGATGCGCTGCAAGATTTTTCGATAATCTTTTATAACGGCCCAAAAACAGTTTGAATCTGGACTTTGTTCAAAACGAATTTACAATGTTTCCCTGCCCGATCTCAGGTGCATTTTATGGTGATGTTTGGGTTAATTTACGTCGTGGTTGATTATATTATGCGTCGACTCATGTCTCACAGCAAGGGGGCGGTCCCATCAGTACCACTGCTGCAGCATTCCTCCACGGGGCCCTCTCTGCTCTGCCTGAGAGGATGGGCCCGTGTATGTGGAGGACAAGGTGTCCTGTTTAGCTCAGCGCAGCCCTTCCACCTCTCCTGTCTACAATATTAAGATATTTTTATATTCCCAAGCCTTGTGAGATTTGGAGTGCAGCGTTTCTCTGGGGAGGCGGACTCCAGGGTTGTCTACTTGATGGATAGAGGTACTTAAGGAAAGGCACAGCTTCTATTATTTGCACTTTATCTGATCTTCAGGCCTGAATATTTTCTTGTTGGTGCATGATGAATGGATTTCTTTTACTCGAGCAAGCCATATAAAACAAAGTAGAGAAGCTTGGAAGTTGGCGAGGTTGAAGGAGGAAGGCGAGTCCCCCCATCTAGGTAGAGAGTAACAGTGGCAGCCGTTAATTCCATCTGTGAATGAGGGTTGAATTTCAAACTAGGAATGAGAATTTATCCTTTTTCTTAACTAAAAGATATAAGTGCCTTTTGCATCTGTCTTCTCACATGGTTTCTCTCTTGACATCCTCCAACAGAAGAGTTTAGCAACTTAGTTGACTGCTCCTGAATTAATTAGAAAATCCACTGATAGTGGAGTCCATTGCATTTTGCATCACTCATTGCTCCATTTGAATTAGAGCACCTCCATTCACGGGGATCTCTTCCTACAATCACTTACTATTGTTTGCTGCATACCTTCAGTAATAGCTGCATCCTTCTTTTTCTATCATGTTACAACCAGAATTCACTCACTCTTCCAAAGCAATATCAGAATTCCCCCAAATCCATTCACTTCTCAAAAACTCCCTTACACCATTTTAATTAAAATCATATGAAAGCATACGTATCCATCAGAGCATCCATAAAATAGCCATATGGGCCTCACCCTATTCAGTCACCGTCCATTTACTCCAGTCATCAGTAACATAATCTGAAATATTCAGTGGTCACTGAATTTATTACGTTTTCCATTAGCCAACATTAATGCACATTTTTGCCAGAGGAAGTGTCTTTGCATGAAATCTTTATCATCCACTCAGTCCACAGATAACTTAGTCAATCGGCTAGTGCTTAGATTTTTATCTATCATTTGGGGATTTGCATAGCCATCAGTATGCAGATGTCAGCGTCTGTAATTCGCAGATCTGTCATTGATAACAGGATCCAGGATTAGGGATCAATTTTTCATTCTAGCCATTGTCTACCATCAGTTACACAAGCCACTGTTCCTTCCCTCAATCACCCAAATGTAGATTTTATCTCCATCTCCCAATCTGTAGACTATTTCCTTCTACCACAAATGCAATGATCCTTCCTTCCTTCCTTCCTTCCTTCCTTCCTTCATCCTCATCCCATCCATAAAGCCTTCCACAAATCTGCTGAGCTCTGAGCCCCTCCACCAATCTCAGATTATTCTGATTATTGGCAAATGAAACACAGTCTGTTCTGACGTGTTCTGAGATGGCCGAAGTCACCCACTTCTTATGCAAGTCATCCAATATGTGTATATTTTGATACTATAAGCCCTCTCTTACATGTCACAACTTGTTTTTTATGGATGTTTGTTTCTATCGTGTTGTGTGATACTCCTCTTCCTTGGCCTATACTCACCCCCTTGCTATTGTAGTTTTTAAATTTTTCCATTTACGTCTGTTACCTTCACAGACTTTAACTTTCTGTGTTTCGCTGCCTCGCCGCAGATGGCTAGACTTTGGCAGTCTCATTACCATAGGTTTCTTGCCTTTTAATATTGCTTTCTGTGACCAATTGCTTTCCTTGCTTTTCAGCTCCAGGAATTGGTGTGCCATGTGATGATGGGAAACTTGGTCATGTTCCGAAAGGATTCAGTTTTAAACATCCTTAGTGAGTATGGGGAATTTATTTTAGCATGCTTCATTTAATACATTTCATGTATGTTTTGATCCAGTTGTTTTGGCACCAGTCCACCGCAAGACATGAACAAGCCAAATTCAAACCCGCCTTTGTTCCTTTCCAATACGAGTATTTCGACCTGAAATTACATGCTGGATTCCTTCATACCGTGTGCCCTTAGGGGCCATCAGTCATAGTCCTGTGTCATCCTTCTCCACATACCCCTGGGATGATCCTGGACCATCTCATGAAACCCCAGTTTTGTTCTTGGGTGGGCTGATGCACATGCTTTTTGAATCGGTGACATTTGGCAAATTGAACTTTTCCGGATGTTTAGACGCCTTTGTTACCAGTATGTATGGTGTGTGTGTTATTCAGTTTGAAGCCTTTTTCACTTGTAATCTTTTCACAGCATTCAGCAGACTAGGTTCAAAGGCCACCATTCCTTCACTATAAAAGTAATTTGAAAACTTATTTGAGCAAAATAATTTTTCCTTCATGTTATCCAGCCTGTTTGGCTGAAAGCTCTCTCTTAGTACCTGAATACGGGGCCATAATTTTGCTTTTATCTTAACCAAAAAAAAAGTCCTTGGGCAAGATTTGTGTGCCCTTTTATGACACTGGTCTAGCAGGTGCTTAAGCCTCCATCACTCAAGTGTTGTTGGCAGCATTCTGCAGGCATATGCCTGTCAGACATACAAAGCTGGTAGGTGGGGTTCCCCACAGGCATTCTCTTGTTACTATGCTCCAGAGACTAAACTGCTTAATGATCCTTTCCCGTACTCGTATACTGTGGATTCAACTCACATGTTGAAAATGGGACGGGGCCATCAACATAAGAGTGCTATAAAGTTATGGTGTTATTACTCTAAGCCAAAGGCCTCTTTCTCATTATTGCTGCCAATTTTTCACCTCCTCCCCTACCCGCAACAGATGCTTCTGTCATCAGTCACAGAAAACGCACTGACTCCTTTTTATTTTTTAATTAGAGCGCTGGCAAGACTAAGCATGTACATAAGGATAGGGATGTACCATGTTCTTATATTGTACACATGCATGTGTTACACGGGCTCACAGAAGTGCCACATTAAGCTCCTTATTCAAGCAAGCTCATGCACTGCTTCTTGCAACAACAATCTCTGTTCACTGGCAGACTGCCACCTTCCTCTCAACAACCACCTGGTAAAGTGCAGGAGCTATACTTTATCCTATAGCTGGAAGACAAATCAGGAGACAGACCTGTCTGATAAGGCTGTTTGAATATGACAGACTGCCCACAGTATGAATTGAGCTGTGCTCCCCAATGCATGTCTGTAGAGTACCTTAAGTGAACATAGACCTAGCATGCTTAGACCCCCTGTGTGCATTCCTGGAGGATACTATGCCTATCCTTCTGATGGATACTTTTCTACCTGCAGATTACTCACCTGTAGAACAATTCCCAGGTGTTAGACGGGATCCAGAAATCTTCAAAGCAACAATTTTGCCAGTAGAGGGAGCAGGGCTCAGTCGCAACCGAAAGTGACATCAGGCAACTTCATTGAGGCCATAAAGAAACCGCCCAGTGCATCAACGTCAGTTTCCTTTTTTCCGTGCATTGAGCGTGGATCCATAGCTCCCCTGATGAAATTTCTTCACCAAAAATGAAAATTTAGCGGTAACATGTCTCCTCCCAAAAAGTCTGGGTTTAAACCCTGTAGGGAATACAAACCCGCATTCCGCCTGTTTGTGTTGCTTGGGGGTCGAATCACGACTCAGACTGGATCTTCGTGCTTCAGCATGCACCCCAAGACCCTCAAGGAGTGGGAGGCAGAACTCTTTACGGCTTAAACAAAAGACGAACACTGACACCGGAAGCATTCCCGGCACTGCTCCCGCTCTCCATTTTCATCTTCGACCGAGAAGAAGAGGCTGCATTAAGAAAGAAGTCGTCCCCTCAGTGCTCTCCATTTCTCACAGGGCCTTTGTCTTTCTAACTGGAGCTTGTCGACTTAACATCAATGGATGCTTTGTGCAGCCCTGTTCTATCTAGGGGCCCGCTCTGGACAGACCTCCATTCTCTGAACTGTTGGCACTGGCACAGCCATCTGTCAAGACTCTGACGCCTTTCCAGGTGGCATTTCTGAACACAGTTTATTTAGTCTTCGCCAAGGCCTTGGAGCAATCTGGTCCTCCTCTCCTAAACTTTTCGGCCAATGCCCTTTGGCTCGGCACAATCGCAACTGGTGCCTTTGCCATATTGATTTGACCCGATGCTCCCTTCTTGGTGCTGCAACCAATGCTATGGATGGCACCACTCTACTTCAACAGCTGCAACCTCCACCATCTCTGCCTCTGGCTCCTGACCCGATGCTGCCGGCGCCACAGTCTGACGTCGATCGTCAGATTCACTCCCATTGAGAGGTCAGCTGTTACTTGAAGATGAGGCTTATAGAGCATGCCTCCATGAAATGTTTGGCACTGAATCCAATCCTGTGGAGTATTTCCTATGTGGTGACCAGGATCACAACTCCCTTCGATTTAAAGGGCCGTTTTTGGCCGGTGGCTTACCCCTCACCTGGACTGATGATGGACTTCAAATTGGACCACCAACGCCAGAGGTTGTGTATTTGCACAAAATATCGTATTAAAGGCCACAGAAGTGTTGCACTTATAGTTGCCAATGATGGAGATCAAACCAACGTACTCATTGAGGTTCTCCTGCCTTCAGCGACCCCTTCGGAACCCCTTCTCCCCTTCAGTGGGGCTTTATTGGAACCTGTCAGGTTGACATTGGAAAATCCTTCCTCTGTTCTGGCGCTCAATCTGCTCATTGAACACCACTATCGCTCAGCTCCTGGCAGTCCTGCCTTCCCTTCGCAACAGAGCTTGATCATCCAGACGTCCTTTTCAGAGACTCGTTTGGGGCAATACCTTCCCTGCAGCCCCCCTCCAACAGAGAGTCAAAAGTTTTGGAAGCCTGGGGCAAGAAGGCTTTTACTGCAAGGAGAATGGCCTTGAAGTTCCCTAATGGAAACTGCCTTCTCTCCTGCTGCAACCATGTTGTGTGTAGACATGGCCCCAGTGATTCTGCCGCATGTTCCTGCTGACTTGAAAGAACATTTTCAGCAGCTCATTGTGAACAGGCAGAATGCCTCCTCGCATGTTATCATATCTGGACTGGACACTGCAGACTCAGTTGCCAGAGCCATGCGGACCTCTGTGACAGTTTGAGGCCATACTTGGTTCAGGGTGTCCAGTTTTTCATCTGATGTCAAGGATAATCTGATGGACCTCCTCTTCAGTGATTGTTTGGAAAAAAGACTGCCTTAACTCTGGAGAGATTTAAGGGCTGTAAAGGTACTACCAAGCCATTGGCCCTTCATCCTCTGCCTCCGACCAAGGATTCTCAGTCTTTTGCCACTTTTGTGGCTTCGGACAAGGCTTCTCCTTTTGGTCCATTCAGTACACACCAGCACTCCAGCAGCAGCAGAATCCTCTTATCTGACGGAACAGAGGTCATGGTAGAGGTAAAGGCTGTGGATCCACCTTCCAACCCTCCTCCACTTCCTTTTCCTCCTCCCCTTCCCCTGGAAAGCAGGCATAGTTCGCTTCCCCAAGCCCACGTGGAGCCGGTGGTGGTGGTGGTGGGAGGGGGAGGGGGGTCGGAGCAGATGTCCCATTTTCATCCAGCCTTGAAGGCCATTGCTTTGGACTAATTGGCCCTTCTAATAGCAGAAAAGGCCTATAATTTTCCCTTCCTTCAGGTTCTGCCCATATTTTCCCCCTTCTTCCTTTCTGCCTCCCAACCATGAAACCATTTTACAGCAGAAGGTGGCAGCTCTCCTTCTCAAAGGAGAGGTGGAGTTAGTTTCAGAAACGGAAAAAGGCCAGGGTTGTTATGCACGCTCCTTCCTAGTGCCCAAGAAATACGGTGGTCTGCATCTGGTTCTGGATCTCAGGAGCCTGAACTTATTACTCAAAAAGTAAGAGTTCAAGATGCCAACCCTAACTCAAGTTCTTCTGGTGTTGGAACTTGGGGGTTGGTTGGTGTCCCTGGATATGCAGGATGCATACGTCCCATCCTGCCCTGTGATCTCATCTGAAGTACTTGTGGTTTGTAGTCGGTTCTATGCACTAACAATTTGTGGTTCTGACTTTTGAGCTGACTTTTGCACCTCAAGCCTTCACAAAGGTGATGGCAGTGGTTGTGGTCAATCTCAGACAGTCTGGTATCCCCATTTTCCTGTACCTGGAGGATTGGCTTCTCAAAGGACATGGTGTTGCGCCATTTCCAGTCGATGGTATCTCTGCAGTTCGACCTGGGCTTTTCGATCAGCGTGCCCAAATGTCACCTGTGGCCCTCCTAATGACTCCAGTTCATTGGATCCGTACTGGACATCACTTGTGCCTTCCCTTGGAAAATAAAGGAATTCAGGAGATGTTTCCATCTTTTCAGCATGGTGTGAGAGTCCTAGGCCTGAAAGTCCTGTGATTCCTAAGTCTGCTGGCTTTGTGCATTCTCCTGCTCACGCACGTACATTGGCACATGAGGGCCTTGCAGTGGTGCTTCTGCAGGCAGTGGTGAAAGAAGCTTTGTGGGAGAACAAGGTGAACCTGAATCGCTGGATGCCCTTCCCTTGCCCTCCATCCGTGACAATCGTAGTGACTGATGCCTCCACCATAGCTGGGGAGCTCATTTCGATGATCTGGAGGTAGGGGCCTCTGGTCACTGGAAGAGCAGGTGCTTCTCAACAACCTGTTGGCAATTCGGCTGGTGCTCAAGGTGTTCTTTCCCTCCCGCATGGGTCGTCCATCCAGATCTTGATGGACAACCAGGAGTCTCACCTCCTTTACCTGGAAGCATTAAGTCTGTGGTTTTGGGCACCTGGCCAAGGTATCTGGTTTACTACTAATCACCTAGTGGGTTCTCTGAGGGTCAGTGCTGACAGCCTGAGCTAGTGTTATCTTGCCCAGTCACAAGTGGCACCTTCTACTGGAGGTAGTCGATGACTTCTTTGCCCAGTGGCGCACTCCTCAAGTACACGTATCCGCCTTTTCGGAAAATGCTCAGTGCCAGTGGGTCTGCACCCTCCAGTATCCTTTGAGGGGAGCCTTGGGGGACTCGCTTAAGTTGAGGTGTAACCTTCAGCTGCATCACACATTTCCCCTCCTATTCTTGATTCCATGAGTTCTCAGAAAGATTTGCCTAAGTCATTCTCCTTGCCCTGGGTTGGTTGAGAAGGGTGTGATATGCGGACCTTCTGTACTTCTTCAAATGTCCTCGCTTTGCCTTCCACTCAGGCTGGACCTTCTCTTCCAGTCGGGCAGATTGGTTATGCACCCCCAGTCTCCGATACCTCCACGCTTTGAGTTAGAGCCGGGACATCTGAGCTCCTTTCAGCTGCCACCAGAGTTGGTAGATGTCATCTTGTCTGCGTGTCATCCCCTCCACTAAGTCTCTTTTCTCCTGCAGATGAGAGAACTTTGTTGCATGGTGTGTAAGCAGTGGTGTAGATCCCCTGCAAGCCTAACTTTCTCATATACTGCCATGTACACTTTCCCTTGCTCAGAGGCGATGTGCCATTGGTACTGTGAAGGGTTATTTAGCTTCTTTGTATGCTTTCCTCGGTCTGCCGGATCAGCCGTCATTCGTTTTCTCAAGGGCCTGACTAATCTTTTTTCCTCATCTCCCTTTGTGGTTACTCAGTGGGACTTAAATTTGATTCTTAACTTTTTGATGGGGACTCCGTTTGAGCCCCTTCACAGTTCTACTCTTCATATGTTGACACTCAAAACTTTGTTGTTGGTTGCTATCACTTCTGCTAAAAGGGTCAGGGAGTTGCGGGCCCTTACCTCTCATCCTCCTTTTCACTACTTTCTTTCCAGATAAGTTGTTGTTGGGACCCAGGACTGCTTTCCTCCTTAAGGTGATCACTCCTTGCCATCTTGCCCAGTTCATTATTCTTCCAAACTTTTATTCTCCAACACATCCTACGAAAGCGAAGGAGCGGTTGCATCGGTTGGATCCTCTGCGGGCAGTTAACTAGTACCTGGATCGCTCCAAGGAATTCTAGTTAGATGACTAGCTGTTTGTTGGGTACGGCAGTGGCAAAAAATGTAAGGCAGAACAGACGAGAACTCTGTCATGGTGAAGTATCCCCTGCATCAAGAGCTTGTTATGACTTAGCCGAGAAAGTGTCTCTCGAATGAATCAGGCTCATTCCACCAGGGCTAAATCAACTACTTCTGCATTTGCTCAAGGTGTTTCCATTGCAGACATCTGTAAGGCAGCAGTGTGGGCTTCCTTGCACACTTTTACCAAGCACTAAAGCCTGGATACGGAGGTGCCCAAGGATGGGCACTTTGCCAGGTCTGTCTTGCAGAGTTTTCCTGACCATCAATCGACCCTCCTCCTGGGCGTGGTATTACTGTGAAATCTGTTCTACAGGTGAGGAATCTGCAGATAGAAGTATCCATCAGAAGACAAGGTTACTTACCTGCAGTAACGATCTTTCTGGTGAATAATCTATCTACCTGCAGATCCCTCACCAACTGCCGCACCTCCACGCTTGATGGATGGTTTATAGGGAAAGTTAAAAAGATCCGATATTGCAATATTTTACTGATGTGGATGCCTCGGGGTGTGCGCTTAATGGCCTTGGTGGTATTGTCTGATGTCCAATGCCCTCATTTGCAGAAGAGCAGTTTAATCTCCACAGGGCTCTAAGCACCTGAGTGTTTGACGCTCCTTCCCTGGACCTTAACAATATAAACTACAAAAAAGGTTCTGTTAACTGTGATTATTGGAGAATGTTTCAGCACTTACGCTTGACTGAAGTATCAAAATTACATACCCCCTTCTATAAGGATACGGTATTTAATATGGTAAAGACATGGTGTCGCCTAACTTTAGTAGTAGTGTTAGATCTGAGTCTTCCATAGAGAGTTTGCAGTATGTCTCACATCGTTATATTGTTGGAGAGGGTATTCTATTTGTTGGCTACTTTGGTATCATATTTTAGCTGATGAACTACTTTCTCAAATTGACAAGTCTCTGGCTTCTGTTGAAAAATCTACTTATGCTCAATAGAGCATCTCCTATTTATGCCTTGAGAAGGGAATAAATAACCTAGATCTGCATCCATCGCCTACATTATCAGTGCACAACCAAATTGTTCCTATTTATGACAAAACAGTCTCGAGCAAACATGGCAATCAAGTTCTTTCCTCCTGGGTTGTTACTGTTTTCCATCACACTTCCAGGCCTCGTTTAGTAAGACAGTTGAGATGCCATGTGTCAGATAAATGCCAGTCCTGTCAGATTGGTCCAAGGAACGCTGAGACGAGCTCAAGGAGTTGACACACAAACTGGATCTTGTTGACTTGTTTTATTGACAGCGTTAACAGGTGCCTACACCGTGGATATATTTCTCCTTACAGCTTTTTTTAAGAAGGGGAGCCAGGAGTACATCTTTTAATGCAACATGGACAAACTTGATTTATAGTGAAACCCAGCAAACTCTGGCTGGCAGTTTGTCAGCGGCTGTTTGGGCTCAGGAAGAGTTTCTTTAGTCCGCTTCAGGTATGCTTTCCTGGTTGTATAGCGGCTAGCTTAAAAATACGCTATCTCTTTCTTTACTACTCTTGAACAGCAGTCAATCAACACATTAATAGACCGTACATTAACATAAAAACCATAGAGCATGCATCCCAACATGCTTTGTGTGCAGCCACCAATCCCCTGAGGGCTATCCCCTAAAGGTCCGGTACTCACGCGTAACTTTCTCTTTCTTTGCAGAAAATTCATAACTGTCAAAAATAACCGAGAAATGATGAAAAACAACAGCAATTCTCCAACAGTTCTACTAGATGGAAACCAGACTGAGGTCGTAACTGCTGACACCAATGACCAAGGAGAACTTCCTCTTCCGATGTTCGAACTGAAACTCCACCTTGCAGATCAATCTTCAGTCTGTCTTCTGTTCTGAAACTAAACAATACATCACACTAAAACCTAAAAATCTTACTATCTGCATTCGAGGACGGGATAAACAGCATTAAACTGGAACAATTGTCCTAATCAACAACAAGTTGTGCAAAACGTATAAATTATAACAGCATCAAAATATTGTAAAAACCCATAACTAGGGTGGGAAAATCCTCTCCTCTGTGTCCTTAATAGAATTGAAAATTCTTGTTGCTAATGCTAGCACATTTTTCATTCTATGTCAGGACCGGAGGCTCAGATTATGCTAGTTTAACGCTGAGAAACTACTACTGAAGCAACATCCACCACAGGTTTATAATAAAACCGTTTGAAAAATGAATCTGTTGACCAGTCTGTTGCTTTCACAATGTCTTGCAGAGAAGTACCCAGACTTACAGATTTTGAAGCCATAGAACCTGGAACAGAATGTGCTCCGAAGATACTAACATCAATACCAGCCCTCCTTCATGACATCTCTGACCCATCTCGCTAGAGTAGCGGAGGACACCGGTTTGAAAGGTCTTTGCAATGCAATCAATAACTGCCATGCGGATCACTTCTAATCACTTGAGTACTGAATTCATAAGCCTTTAAACATTTCACCACACACAGTTGTTCATTTAAAAGGAAAAGCTGGATAATCAATACTTTTGTTCAAGGTTTTTGTTTGTTTAGTAACAGAGAAAGAGACTCCTTCCAGAGTAAAAACTCTACCTGCAGGATCTAGTGCTCTCACATCCACTGTTCTCCTGCAGGAAACCAGACATCATAACGTAGCCAATTTGGCATAAAGTCGTTTCCTAGACAACAAACTATTCTGAGGCCATTTCTCAAAAAGTTCTGAAACCTTATGTACATCCCACAAAACAGAATATCTAGGTTTCGGAGGGTTCGATATCCTGACATCCTGATTCCTTTCATTAATTTGCACACTATAGGATGCATACCCACAGACAAATTACCTAACTGCACATGCCCTGCTGCAATGGCTGACCTAAAGGTATTTACTGACCTGTAAGACAAGCCTTCAGAAGCCTTCATAGAAAGAAAGTTTACAACCTCTGTAATGTCAGTTTCCACGGGCCTGGCAAATACCAAAGTTGCCTGACAGCCTCCAGGCCATTAGGGAGAGTCTCTCAGAGATTACTAACAGATGAGCTTCCCCAAGAGGACCGCGTAGCATGTCCGCTTCTTCACGGAAGAAGCAATGGATAATCTCATGCCAGAGCTAACAGCAGTGGAAACCATGGCTGGAGTGACTAGCACCACTTCTGCCCTCTGGCGCTTCACCTGAGCAGCCACTCTCGATATGCTGAATGGGGGTGAAGCGTAATTCAGATTGCCCCACCAATCTTGAAGAAAATCACCAGTCGCCAATGCTTGTGAATACGGTCTCCAACTGAAGAACCTCTCCAGTTGATGAAAGCGTCAGGAGGCAAAAAGATCAAAGAAACAAAGCCCCAATGTGTCCTGAATCAGAGCAAACAATTGCGGATGCAGCTTCCAATCGCTGGAATCCCTCAGAAATCTGGAGTTCCAGTCCTCTGTGGTGTTGGACTGCCATGGAATGTACTCCGCTACCACCATGATCTTGCAATCCAGACACAAATGCCAGAAGTCCTTGGCCATCTCCGCCAGGAGCTTGGACTTGGTTCCCCCCAACTTGTTGGTATATCTGACTGCAAATATATATTGTCCATCCTCAAAAGGATGCAACATGATGCTTGCTTTGGGGATAAAGCCCGAATAGCGAAGGATCCTGCCAATAGTTCAATGCAATTGATGTGCATTTTAAATTCGTGAGGAGCCCATCTGCCTCCCATGGAAACCTCCCCAAAACGCGCACCCCAGCCCAAATGGCTGGCCTCGGATTCTATGATGGCGTTTGGCTGAGCCACGAAAATTGCTCTGCCATTCCACGCCTCAACGTGCTCTAACCACCACTGCAGCTCTACTCTGACCGCAGTAAGCGGAATCTGTTCCGAATAAGCCAAACCCTTTGGAAGATGTTAAATCTTCAACCTCTGCAAAGCCCGATAATGCAGTGGACCTGGAAAAATTGCCTTAATGGAAGATGCTAATAGGCCCATCAGTCTTGCCATCCGCTGCAGAGACACAGTCGAATGGGAAAGGGCCAATCTCAATTCCATGCCCTATCAATTCGCTTCTTGGGATCCCTGGAGTATTTCTTCAGAAAGGTAATAATACTAGGGTCAACCTCCGGCGTAAGAGCCACCTTATCCGGAAGGTCCGGTCTGGGGCATTCTGCCCAAAGGTGATTGCGCATATCTTTATCGAAAGCCTTGCGCAAGGTATTCCGCAAATAATCAGACACCTCCCGTTCCGGAGCCCAGTCTGAAGACCGAGGATGAATGATACTCTCCCGATCAAAATTAAAGGGGGTAGAAGGAGATGGTTCTCTGGGAGAAGGAGAATGTTTCCTGATTTTATGGCAGTGTGACTTCCCAGCTCCTGAACTGCTGGACTCACCAGAGCGAGACTCAGGATCAGAACTGGAAGGCGAATGAGTGCGCTTTGAGTCAGATGTGCAATAACCATGATCCTGCGCCTGTTTGTGCTCCAAAGAAGAAATAACCTCCTCATGAGGCCAATGTTTAACCTTCTCCTTACATTTCTGGGGAACGTCGGTAGACTGCTTTGCGGAATTTGAGGAGGCTGGGGCCTTCCTGGCCTGGGAGCTAGCCCATAACTGCAATTGAGCTGTGATGGGTCGCAAAGCTGCTGTCAAAGCCTTATGAATGGAGTGCTGAACAGACACATCCAAAGCCTGCAGAGGGTCCACCTCTTCATTATATTCTCCAACCACCTCGTAATCTTCCTCAAAATGTGCCGCCTCTTCAGCTAAACGCTTGTCTGACATAATCTGGCCAGAATCCACAGTCCAAGAGACATTTGGCATCAGGGAGGAGCAACCCCAAAGTGCAATGATTCAAATAAACCAAGAATCTGCTGCAGGAAGCCTCACTGTGCTCCTCAGGCAAGCCTGTGAACCGTATTATTACAGCCCACACCTACTCTGAGAATGTGGGCGTCAATCTTGAGCTAAAAGTCTAGCCGAGCGTGCACTAAGATAAAAAAAAAAAAAAAAAAAAAAAAAAATTCCACAGGAGACTGACTAAATTCTTTCAGCCGTAGCCTCGGCCTCTCCTTTGCGCTTTGGAAGTTGAAGCGCGCATGTTGCCTAGCAATCAAACCTGTCAAACTGAAATCAGACTCAGTAGAGTCCAATCTATTAGAAGTAGCCCAACGGGCTACGCGGAACTGCCGAAGGCTCGTCCTCGGGCCGAGTAGGAAAGGCACCGAGCATCCATGCCGTGAGGGAAACAGCACCTTTAAGGTAAGTGCAAACCTAAAAGGGAGAAAGAACAACAGACTACCGTGCAATGCCACAACTCCATCAAGCACGTCTGACTCCGCCTCCCGGCTGAGAAGGCAGTCGGCCGGTGAGAATTAGGGAATGGAATCAAACCTGCCACCTGTAGCTAGGCGGACACCGTAGTGACAGCGACAAGATGACACAGGATCAAAAAATAGAAACAACTTCATAAGCAATAAACACAACCAGGAACAAGGGAATATAACAGCAGCAGCAAAGAAAGAAGTTACGTGTGTGTCGGACCTTAAAGGGATAGCCCTCGGGGGATTGGTGGCTGCACGCAAGGCATATTGGGATACATGCTCTGTGGTTTTTATGTTAATGTACGTTCTATTAATGTGTTGATTGGCTGCTGTTGGAGTAGTGAAGAAAGAGATAGCATAATCTGAGCCTTCGGTCCTAACATAGAATTAATGTGTAACAATTGTTTGTTCAAGTTCAACACATTTATAATAAGCATAAAACAAGATCATGCGTGCTATGTTGAGTCCATGCTTTTAAAAAAACATATAGTTTGGTACTGAAGCCATACATAAATCAAAGGAGGACACAGAGCTAACCGGCTCTGGAAAATGTAGTCTGCTTATTAAATAATTGAGCACAAATCTTTCTGTTGTATTTTCCTTTGGGTGTGTCTCAAAGATCACAACATCCACAGATCATGCCCCCATGGAAATTAGTCACCATGCGATTTAGAAAATAGCCTAAATATCAGAAAATAGCCTGAATATCTGCAGGCAAAAGAGGGTTTATGGAAAAAAGGATAAGCTAGCAGATGAGTGGTCAGCAGGACTCGCGTAGAAGGAAAAGGGATGCATTTTCGACCAGTCAGATGTATGAGCTAATAATTGACTCCAATTAGTCCCTATTGTTTTTAACATGACTCTGGCAACCCTAAGGATTAAAAAGCATTAACAGAATAGGGATTACATGGAGGCATTTTGACTTTTGATCCCAGAAAATCCATACCAAAAAATACCATCCAATTGCTCCTTCCAGAAGTGAGGTCGAGCCTGCATGGGTTTTTTTTCTGGCCGAGGACTCTATGATGAAGCATGGCACTCAGGAATGTTTTGACAGAGCCCTTTTACAGATTTAGTTCTGTTTGGTAGTGTTCCTCCTATGTTCCGGGTCTGGTTAATTTGTTCACACTTTTTGATATTGGTGCTTTTATTATTAAATCTAGAAATCTTAGTTGTATTAACTCGCACACTCTGCTGTAGTTACACATTTTATTCAGTGTGTTTGAATACGTTAATAGGGTTTTGGTCTTTAAAAAGTAAATTCAGAAATAACAGAATGCCTGCTAATTGGACAACCCTCAGATTTAGGTGAATGTTTGGTAGAAGAATGTGCCCACTTGTATAAGGACCAGGATGATTTGGACACATAATGGAGATAGCTAAGTAAGTGTTTTCGCTGAATTGTTATTTTCTCTGTATGGTGTTAAATGGACAGGTTAATGTGTCATTTCCTCAAGTTTAAGGTGTTCAGTCCACCTTGACCTTAGTCAAGAAAACCTATTAGGCTACAGTAACTCCTTGCTCATTTGGCAGTTTAGAGAATGACGTCTCAATAGTCGTAAAACATAGGGTTGTAATGTGGTTGACGTTAAGATATAGCATTTAGTAGAAACAGTTAAAATGAAGTAGCATTTATAAACTTTTCACATTGAGGCCAATAGTAAAAAAAAAAAAAAAAATGTGACGGAAGTACGTACGTGAGTTACTGCTGTCTGGGGTTCCATCTCCCAGTGCTTAATTTGTGTTTCCGGTGCAGGGCACCAGCACTTATTTTTGAGGGCCAGAACTTAGTTCTTCTGCCTCAAGCATTTACTGCGAGCAAAAGCCACATATGGGAAAGGCGGCGGAAGTGAAAAACTAAAAAGCAACACAATGGGAGAAAGCTGCAAGAGTGAGCTGAAGGGGCAGGGACTGACTGTAAATGGAATGAAGAGACTCGGGATGGTTTCAGGATCAGGCTTCCTCGGTATTTCTTGTTCGCACATTTAATTGCAGCAGCTGTGTGTTTCAGAGGAGGGCTTTGGCCAGTTGCACGTTATTGTTTACAAATTAAGCACTGCTATCTCCTATTGGTTTTGATGGTCCTCATCTAAGTGGTGAGATTGTGGCTTGGTTCTCATCGCAACTGCGTCTGAACTCTACAGTAATTGCAGCGTTTATCCTTTGTGACCGTCATTAGGTGCATTTATCTGAATACATTCTTTATATGCAACACCCTCGGAAATCTCAGTGTGTGCCGGAGCTCCAGGCAGATTATGCCATGAATCTGTACTAGCTAAATTACTCAAAATCATCAGCCACTGAAGCTCTCATTAATAATGCAGGTAATTGGAGGTGGCATCTGCTACCATTGCCTGCCAGTTGCTGCAGCTTGCTGAGTGCCCCCAGGAAATTGCCAGATCCCTGAGAGTCTGTACCAGCGTCAAATATATGCGGGACTGACGTCTGCTCTGCTGCTTTCTTGTAGTATATACAGAGTTTAGGAGCTGGAAGAGAGCCAAAAGACATGGCATATGGCAGTCGGGCCCCATTTCCCTCCTCGTATTTTGCATATAAAACAAGTTCTCTCATGAGGGCGACTGTAGCAAATTAGAAAATGCCTCTGATTTGAGGAGTGTGAGAAGGCGAGAATTAAAAGCGAATGTGGAAGGAGCAGACATCCACACTGAAACAATTGCGATATTAGAATTGGAATGCGGGTCCTTGGATGGCATCCTGTGCTGCTTTAGAATTTGCATGAATTAGAAAATGATGTGCATCATCGAAGAGGCATCATGCTAAAATGGTGTCATTACTGATGGCAATTGGGGGTGGAGGGTTGGGTTAGCGTAACAGGTGCATAGGATACACAGATTGACTTGATAAAAGCTTAGTTTTTGATAAATTTGTACCCATGATAAAGGTTGGCAGAGACTCACATGAGCGTACTTTAGCATCTTGTATTTCCTGTATTTTCTGATATCCAGCTCAAGGATTGTCAGTATGTTTTTGAGTTTAGGACATTTAGCAGCTGAATTTGCACAAAAGATCTATCGGTTCTGGTACTACAAATACAGCCAACTTCCTCCGCACCATAACATGAAATAGATTTTCAGATTTCTGTAATACAAGCATGTATTGGCCTGTGGTACATGGAGTTTCTCAGGTATAATAAAATGCCTAAAGCAGGAAGGGATTTACAGCTAACTTAAACTACCTGTGGGAAATTGCTACTGGGCCCTACGATGGGTAGTAATCTTGCAACTTCTGTGTGCAAAGTGCCTATTTGACATCAATTCATCTTTATTCTTTCACATATGTTCTCCATGCATATCTTTTTCAGAATTACCTGAAGAACCATTTGACCTGTTCATTACGGTGATCTAGTCTCAATGTTATTTACAGTTTGGAACTTAGAAATTAAACACGTTACAGAAAGAATGCGCTTGGGCATTTTGTTTGTGAAGACAATGGACTCCACAGAGGTAATTTAGACCTCCATTCAATCCCAAGTCTGTATAGGCATCTTTCTACTTGTTAACATCCTGTTTCTAAAGGTGATATTTTGAATCTTCTGGCTTTCTTTTCTCCCAGTTGTGTATAACAGCTGCTTGCATCCAGATGGCCACTGTGATGAACCCTGATGTAATTATGAGTTGTATAGATTCCCCTCCCCAGTGGCTGACACCAGCATATAGAATTATAGATGATTAACAGTGAATTATGGGGAAGTTTTTCACCAGTGGGTGCTAAGTGACTTCAAATAGACAAGAGTGAAGGACCCCAAGGTGAAAAAACATCCCCATAATTCACATTTTAACCATCTGTAGGTTTGTTATGTATGGTCCCCAAAATCATGTGCCATTGCTTTCCATTGCTATCCAGTGGTAGAGAGGTGATAAGGGAGCCCTATATAACATGGATTTGTTATGTATGCCTGTCTCAAAGGTAAAAAACAAACAAAAAACTTGCCCCTTATCCTTGACCACCCCCCACCACCTTCCCTGCCTTTCTTCTGTCTCTTGCAGCTGTGCTTTCTGCATTCAGTCAAAGCAGACCTGCACTGACACACTTTCTGGGAGCCCTGTCAGCCTCGCCTGGGAAGCCTTTATGATGCAGCAACAGTGGATAACCAGTTTTGTTATCATCTGTTGCTATGTCATAGCAGTGGGTTATAAGATTCAGAAACTGAAATAAGTGATAGAGGGCATCTAGGATAGCCATACGTAACAAACATTAAAAAAAATATTTTTGTAAGCCCTATCACCAGATTGCTGAACGATACAGAATATTGATAAGGAACATATTCTTAGTACAGACAAGTAGCCTTTTCCAGCTCCAGCTACTATACATTTTATTTACACTCCTAGTGGTACGGTAGGAGGCAAGACACACTATATAAGCAGACATTTCCAGATTTACCAGTGGAAGGTAGCTATTCTTTGCAGATAGCACCCAGACATTTACAAACAGGAACCCCATCACTCGATGGTCAACCCTGGGTTTGGACTTTGACAGTCTTCATCAGAGCATCTTTTTTTCTCTACATAAAGCACAAAATGTCAGACCCTGATTCTTGAACCAGTTTCGCTCAGAAATGCTTTTTTAAATCAGGTGGTGGACTATGTTTTCATGTTGGGTTCACCGATTCTATTTTCAGGTTTAATAACTACCTCATAGGATTCAATATAAATGGTTCAGATTTTTCTGCTTGTTGTTTGGAGAGGTGCCTCTTTCCCTAGTTAATCTTTATGCTTTGGACCATTAGTATTCTTTAATAAGGTATCATTATAGCCTTGTATTAAGGTTCTTTACTCAAATTATTTAATTACACTTAAAGTTATTAAAAATTAGGTTTACTCTTATTGAAACTTTCACTTGAAAGCCTACTATTGTGTAAAGTAACCTCATTGAGCCCCTTTTGATATTATGCATAAGTTTCATCTTTGGCACCTGTCCTGATGAAAGTATGTTTTTTTTTTTTTTTAATCCAAGGACCATGTCTGATGTGCATGTCAGCTAGTTAATTACTGTTGTAGTCTTGTTTCCTCAACGTGTTGCAATGCCTTAATAGACTTTGAGTATTTGAAATGGACCGTGGATAAAACAAGCTTCAAAGTCATTACTTTGTTACAGACCATTTATAAACCACGCTTATGACCTTTGCCTGGCCTCTTGGCTTGTGGTTTAGTATTGCCAGGGAGTCTGCAGCCTTGACTTTAGTGGCAGCCATGGAAGACAATTGCTTCCCAATATTGTCAAGCCTACGACCATCTCTGTCCTGTGGCATGGAAATATGGGTATATGGATTATTAGGGCAACGCTGGGCCACTTGCGATATCACAGAGTCCGGTTTAGGGTGGTCAATCAAACATGCCGGAGACTCCTCCAGTGCTTTGTACTTTTATCCAGTCTAGGAAGGAATTTTTCATTGTTTTGAGACCCTCATCCCAGATAAAGTCTACAATAGGAATGGCTATGATGGATTTCCTCATGGGCTCTTTAATATCATAAATGAAACAATCCGATTGTTTTGTAGATAAAGAAAACGGAAACCTTTTTGCTGCCCTCTCCATAAGGTTATGGAATCCACGGATGTCCGGCGGAGAATCCACCCGTAGTAGTAGTGAGGGGGGTGGTTTTGGGATTAAGTATTCATCCCATTAATTGGGAATTGAGGCTTTGTCTCTGATTTCGTCTTCTTCTCTCTCTTTATCTGTGGAAGATGCGTCATCTGCTGGAGGATCAGCTAAGGTAGCAGCCAGTGTGGGCAATGGAGCCGTTGGTGCAGAAAAAACACGCGATGGGCGAGTAACCAGTGTGGAGACCTGAAAAGAGCGTATTGGCCTAGGCATTTGTACTGGGAGAGCAGTTGTTGCTGGGTCCAGGAATCTTTTCTAACCATGCTGGAGCATATTTTGTAGATTAATAATGCGAGACAATGGCATTTTAACTGATTGTTTCTGCCTATGGTGGTCGTAACCAACGTACTGCCCCGTTTGTGCCTCAGAGGCATAAAATTGATGTCCATAATACTCTTCCTCATCTTTGTTGTCCTCTTGGAACTTTACATGGAGCTCAGATATGAGCTACTCCAAAGAGTCCATCGTCCTTGGATTCATCATAGTCAAATAAGTGTGCTGGTGGGCAAGGTGAAACCTTGCTCTGAAATGTGTGAGTAGGTAAAATTGTCTCTGTTGGTGATTTTTGTCTTATTGGAATTTTGAACAAAGGTAGAAATGAAGGTGTTGTCAAACGTTTTGTTGTTATTGGAACTGTTGTTGACTATTTGTGTTGCTGTCATTGACGGATCTATAGTTGATCCCGTAGACCTTTCCCTCGTCAATGCTTCTCTGGCTGTCTATTTCATCAATGGGGCTGTTGACAGGGCCGCCATTGACTATGTCATCACCGACGGTGGTGTTGCGTCGACAGCCCCCTCGTCAAGTGTCTCTTTGCTGGTGCTTTCTTAGCGGAAAGGATTCTTGATGTTGTGATAGTTGACTACGCTATTGATGATGATGATGAGATGATCATAGGTGAAGATGCCGATGTAAACATAGTTGTGGAAGCAGTCACCATAGACGCTGCAAACAACGAAGAGGTTGTGGACGATGCTCTCTAACGAGAATTCTAATTTTGAACTAGAAACCGTTTTTAAGTGGTTTCGTCGTCAATATAGGGGTTCGGAAGATTTCTTCAGGGCAATCTCTTTCATAGGTGGAGTAGAGGGTTCAGAGTGAACCTTTTTAGAGGAGATTCTTCCCTTTTTTGCATGATGTTGCTCAGATCTTTTAGAGTGCCCTGAAGATCCATGGTGGGTCTTTATTATAGTCTTTTTCTGTGATCCTGGTGGCACTTTTTGCAGGAGACTTAGCCCATTTACTGAATTTTTCAGTCTGCGAGAATTCATCACTGTCTTCCTCAGATTGAAGGGCATCTCTGGATTAAACTGAGCAGAACTCAAGGAGACTCCCATGACACGACGCTTGGTAGGAAATCTGAAGGACTGGAGCCTCTGTGATTGAGAGTTCTAAAGGGTGCTATTGGCTGGACTTTAGGTCTTTTTAAATGAGGTTAATAAGCTATTAAAGGGAATGTCTTACATTGACTTCTATATCATTTTTTTTTACTGCTTTATATGATACTGTGGGACCCCCACTTCGACTACGGGGAATGATTTAAGCATATGAATCTATGAAAGATACAATACTGGAGAATGAGGAGCTGGTGAAGCATCTTCCACAGGCCTATCAAAAGAGAGAGGACAGTAGCTGCCACTGAGGGCAAGACCGTTGGCAGTGCTAATATTTGGTGTGCCAGTGGAGGCAGCAGACACAGCGGCTACGGGTATCAACACTAGCATCCTCTTCTGAAGGCATGCCTGCCTGGGGTGTCAGGTTTTAGACCTGAGGTGTAACAGCACCCCTTAAATTTTCCTTTCGATGGTGAGCATCTGTTAGGTCCTGAGATCACTTAGAGAGTCAAAAGGATCAAAAATGACACCAACATTTCTAAATCTAAGGGTGCTCTGCAGCCCCGCTATTCTAAATGTGTGTTTAGTAAGCAGCAAACCAGGGGAGTTATTAAACCAGTGGGCTCAGGTCACAGAATCCATATCAACAATGCCAACAGTCCTTGAGGGCTCCAGCAGCCTCCGTCCTTCCGTAAAGTGTCCTGTTGAGGAAATAGGCACGGGAGAGGCAGAGATGGCCCCCACAAGGGGCTCCTCTGTACCAAAGCAGTGACTCTCTTTCCTTCCCCCCCGATCATGACACCTGTAGGGGGGAAGACTGATGCACTTCCTACTACAGTGGGAAGGGGTCCCATTGGATCAGTGGATCCTCCCCTTTGTGTGGAAATGATAGATGAAGGATTTTTTTTTAATTAGCGCAAAGCATGCTGTGAAGCAAAGAGTGCTGAGCAGTGGACTGGAGCTTGAGATGATGTTCAGGGTCATTTAGAATAGGGCAAGTAAAAGTGGATGTTTCATCTACTTCCTATACAACTCATTCTTTCTACAGTCCTTGTGTTGTGTTTGGTCATATGATTCACACTGAATTTCTTCGACTGTGCCGGCTATACTGCATGCCACTAAATGTGTGGAAAAAAGATGAAGTTATTGCTACTGCATGACAAGATGTAGAACCCACGACACTCGGTTTGGAGTCAGTTATTTTTCTAAGACAGCTGCACTCCAGTAGCATCCCATGAAACAACTTGTCATTTGTTTATTGGAAGAGGCTCAAGGATGAGAACTACTACAATGAGCAGCTTTTTTTTTCTCCCAGCTACTCCTGGGATCCTATCTTCCCGTTAGATACTTCTACTTGCAGATCCCTCACCTGTTGAATGTCCCCAGGCACCAGACAAGATCCAGAAAGTTTCTGTAGCCCTCCTATGCCAGTAGGCAGCACTGACTCTACGTGCAGGAAGCAGCACCCAGGCGATTTCCCTGGAACCACATTGTGCCCACTCGGAGTGCCCAACCATTTTCTCCATGCATTTAGTGGCAGAATTCAGGAAGCAACAGATCAGTCATGGTAGTGCACTCAAATAGCTATATTGGAATCTTCTTAATAATATGGTGGCCTATGCCAATTCTTCCAAACAGGGAAGAGGGCGGTATTATGAGGAATCTGCAGCTTGAAAAAATATCCATTTGAAAGATTGTTGCTGAAGATAAGCAACTTTTTCTTCTGATGGACACTTCTACCTGCAAATACCTCACCTGCTTCATAGATTGCCTCCCTTGTCCAGCTTCATAGATTGTCTCCCTTGTGGTGGGCCTGAAGCATTGGTCAAAAAGGAAATCTTGGACCACAGAACATGAGAAATGGCTACCTTTTCCCACGTATGAACTCAAGCAGTAATGCTTAGCGAAAGTGTGTTGGGATACCAGTGTTGCCACATGTCAAATTTCAGCCTCTGGCACCAGCTCTGGTCGAGTAAGCACAGATTCCCTCAAGATGTGCCTTTTCGACAGTCATAGCAGATTTTAATGCACACAATGATCCAGCTTAATAAAGACCTTGTTGCAGTTGGGTTCTGCCCATTTAGTACGCCCAGATTTTTTTGCTTTTTGGATCACCCAGGCTTGGATTGTTTACTGTGGGTGAGTCTCACTACATGTCTCACCTGTGGTTAATCACATGGCAAATGAACTGCACACAGCAAGGTAAGGAACACTTGGCTGGTTACATGTAAACACTGGTGTGCATGCGTGTGCACACGTGCGGGCTGCGCATGGAAGACTGCTGTCGTTTGCAGCCCAGGAACTGCGCACAGATAGCCTGGTGCAGTGGGGACTCTGCAGGATTAGATATTGACCTGGGATAGGCCTTATAATGTTAGTGTACACTAACAGGGAAAGTCACTGTGATGTACTGTTTTGTCTGTAATGTCACTTTATTATACACATAGGGAGAGAACTGCCTTAGAGTGCAGTTTTGCTTCCTTTTGGCCTTCGTAGACAATTGACATATTGAATTGGTGTACAACCTGTGCAGGAAAATAAATTATGTATTTTCCCAAATTATATCTGTAAAATATATGGGTCATCCAGAATTATTGTATTTCTCTGCCTCAGCTCAGGATCAGAGCCCAGGCCTTTTGTCACCCTGCTGTGCCCAGTAAATTATATTTCTCTCCAGCAGCAGGAACAAAGGCCTCCCCTCACAAAGAGAGCAATTAACAGTACTTCACCCAGCTCCTGAGGAGGGAAGGGGTGGGGCGGAATGACCTGCATCAATCGGTCAGCTGTCACACTGTGCCAGGGAATGGCCTGCTAAAGTCCACTGAGCAAAGGTGGAAGCCCAGACAACTGGAGCCAACCCAGGAGGAGGCTGTCTTTGAAATATTGGTGTTCAAGATCCTGGTAGTGATATCACCGAGGGACAGAGCTGAAAACTCAGAAGCAGATGTGACCAGTGGCTCCTGGATGATGCTGTTTTGAACTGTCCCCGCTTGCTGTACAGGAGGGTTGGGATAGGCGTGGAGAGGTGACGTAGCACCCTAGGATTGGCCAGGGGTGCCTGACTTCTAGAACCTTCCTCTTACCTTTAAAAAACTCTTGCATAAGGGGGAGCCCTTCCTCTTGCCTTGCATTTTTTTTTCCCTGCATCACTGCTAGATCCTGGGACTACCATGGAGAACTGGAAGGAGGAACCCCTGATGCCCACAAAGGTCTAAGGACTTTATACAGTTGACCCAAAGGGCCAGTCGATTTCCCCATGGGCCAGTACACCCCTTGAGGACCAATTGGAGGAAAGCCCTTGGATCTTTGCACTCAGAAACCAAGACCAGATTGAAGGCGGCGCAGGCAGCCAGGAAAACCAACTCCTTTTGAGGTGAGGAGGTTTGCAGCAACTGCCCCTGGTGGATAGAGCTCGCTACTAGGAGTAAGGAGTAAAATGGGCCCAAGATTGTCAAAATCCGCCTAACTGGGCCCGAGTTACGGCATTTAAAAGTTTGGCAACCTTTCTCATCAACGTTGCGCGTGAGGCTCTGTTGCCTCTCCTAGCAATACCCATGGGGTGAGCCAGGGCCCGAGGGTCGGTGCAGGATTTCTCCCCTTCAGGAAGAGTTTATGCAAGGAGTCTCCTCCTTGGACATTCCACTGGACCGGGAACCTCATCCCCTGAGCTGTTTGTACTAAAAATAGGGGTGGGGACTCCACCCCTGGCCCCCCCACCCCTGGCCCCCCAAAGCAATAGAGGATTGGGGAGTGCAGTCACCCCCATACCCCTCCAGTTACATTGGCACCATCACTGCTCCCCATGCCCTTGTCTGGGGACAAGCGGAGCAGCCACCGCAGAAGACTACACTCTGCCCGCAGGGGTGGGCTGGGAGAAGGAAGCTGCCGGCTCCCGTGGTCACACTTGGAGGTGCACACTGCACAGAAGCTGGCAGGGCAGTGGGGCAGTGGGGCAGTGGGGGTGGGCTCCCTCAGCTGCCCCCAGAGTTTGGTGGCATGAGGGTGCCCAGGTAGGAGCAGGCACCTCGAAATTAGACCATGAATGCTGTGCAGAAAATGCAGCAGCTCTCCCCGGTACTGTAGGAGAGCCGCTCATAACATTTTTGCTGCTCCCAGAGGAGCGCCCCATAATGCCCTGCGGGGCTTCATTGTTGATACTTTTCTGCTTGTGGTGGCCTTAAAATAGCGTGGGGCACCACCAACTTCACCAAGGAGACCTGACGGGGGCTACAGGAGCACAGCTGCCTCCCCTCAAGGGGCCTTTGTGAGTACTGGCCCTAAGTTTGCTGGGTTACTAATTCAATGACCCCTCCAGGATTTCCTCAGTATTTTCAAGTACTCCCAAGGCTGGAGCTTTTGATCTACAGCTGGGAGTGCTGTGCTGTCTAGAGTTATGTTTGTGGTTGCAGTTTCTGTGACCTGAAGGGCCTCAAAGTGCCTAAAGGAAATATATGCCTTGACATGCCTTCTGTGGCAGACGTCTGTGGTTGCAATGCAATGCAATTACAGTCTGGTACCATTTAGGGGCTGCTTTGAAAATTACAGTTTTATTGCAGGAAAATATATATTTTTTAAAATACTCAAACACGTCTTGATTATTTTAAATGCTTTGATTTAATAATGTACTCAGTTGATAATTTATTTAATGACCCCTTTAGGGGGATGGTGGTGAATATGTGATGTCATCTATGGTATTTTCCATTTACCAACATACATATTTGTAAATTACTGCTTAGTATTTAGAAGTATGTGTAATAAATGTACCTCTCCTTTCTCTAAAGAAAAATTACTAACTGGACAATCATTTATTGTTGCGTGCCATTGAACGGTGATTACTCGCTCACACCCCCTCCCCTGAGTAGGCCTTGGATTACTCTGCCTCGCTACCCTGAGAGAGTCAAGCGCTACAATGAGGTGTGTGGTTCCCAGTAAGGGGAATTGTGGACCTATTACTTGTGCAGGCCACACCACTAATAACCCAATTTCCTACAGAGCTCTCCAGGATTGCCTAGTCCTTTTTTGTTGCCTACATACCCTACAAAGAGCTAGTCAGAGTACATCTCCTTCGTACAATCAATATAGTAATTGACTGTCTTCCTGGGGTCTAGCCGGTGTAGTCTCTCCTCCTTGGTGGGACACGGTGGTGAAAGAAGGAAGGGTGATGGACTGACCTAGATAGAAAGGGGTCACCACCTAGGAAAGAAAATCTGCTTTAGTCCTGGACCAATTTGTCTGGATATAAACATATGAAAGGCAGATGAACACACGGTGCCTGCAGCTCACTTATGCCTCTTACCAATATAATGACCAGTGTAATGGAAGAACAACTTCGAAGATCAGCAAATGAGAACTGTGCAGGTTTTTAAACAGAGCCCTAATCAAAAAGTAAAAATCTAATTCGAATTCCATTGGAGCATTAGAATAAGTGTACGGAAACACTCTACATTAGTCCCTTCTGAAATTTGATCACCATCGGAGACTTAAATAAAGGTGGCTGGTTAGGGAAGCAAATAAATGCCGAAAGGGCATGCCCATCGCATAACCCTGCCGGGATAGCAAGAGGCAAAGCACAGTACGTTGTATAGATGTGCCTTCTGCAGGTCCACCTTTTGCTCCACATACCGTGTGACAAAACTGTTTAACCTTTCTCAGTAGGCACACTTCATGGATGGGCAACGCCAACCTCTGGTGACAAGTGGAAGGAGCTTAGATGTCTCAACTCTCCACACATGAAGGTGGCTGTCCTGGATGTTGGGGTGTAGAACTTGACCCTCTGACTGGAACAAAAAATCTGGCCTTAGAGGTAGACAGAGCAGAGACACGGGAAGTGTCTCAGGAGGTCTGTGTATCACACCCTCCTTGGGCAGTCCATTGGCAATAAGATGACTTGTGTCCAATCCTGGTGAATCTTCTTTAGAACTCAAAGAATGATGGAAAATGTAGTGAAATGAAAGGAAAAGTCCACCTCAACTAAAAGGCATCCCCAAGACATCCTGCAAAGGATACTGGAGGGCACAGAACCTGGGCGCAGAGACAGTGTTTCCTGCCAATATAAAAGAGCTATGAATTGTTTGTGTTACTGAAAATAAGTAACTTTTTCTTTCCTTTCAACACCTCGCCCACCCACCACATAGTTGTATATGGAGGGGTGTGGTACATGGGACTAGACGTTAAAATGAACTTTTTGTGCTCTGTTAAAAATCACCCTAGATCTTGGCCCTTACTAGATCAGACGCCAAAGGACTCTCGAGGAATGCTTGGAAATAACTAGTAGTGCAAGAATCACCCTGGTAAGTATTACTGGAGTACTCCTCGTGGGTAATAAGTTCAGCACAACACTGATTCTCCATCCTGATAATGGTATTAGTTAAAGTAAAATGGTTTGAAATATCACTATTAAAACAGAAGTGGAGGCCAAGGGTGGTGTCAGTGTGTACTCCTTTTTTTCTATCCAGCCACCTGGCTTCTTCATAGCCTCCTATCAAAACTTCTCCAGGAACTTAAATAGCTAGATGTTCGGTGGCATGTGTAGCTGCAGATACACATGCTGTGCATTATCCTGCCATCTAGTGTTGGGCTCGGAGTGTTACAAGTTGTTTTTCTTCGAAGAAGTCTTTTCGAGTCGCAGGACCGAGTGACTCCTCCCTTTCGGCTCCATTGCGCATGGGCGTCGACTCCATCCTAGATTGTTTTCTTTCCGCTATCGGGTTCGGACGTGTTCCTCTTCGCTCCTTATTTCGAATCGGGAAAGTTAGCTATAGTATCGAAAATTTGATGGTATTGTTATTGCTCGGTACCGTGTTAGTGTATCAGCACCGACATCAAGACCGCTTCGGCGGCCCTTCAGGGCTTCCACTCTTCACCGAGGCCTGTTCGGCCCAACCACACCCGTCGTCCCAGACTAATGGATCGGACCCCCTTCCGTTTCTGTCCTAAGTGCCACGCAAAGTATCCTTATACAGACCAGCACCGGGTCTGTAACCTGTGTTTGTCACCCGAACACAGAGATGATACCTGTGAAGCTTGCCGAGTGTTTTGATCGAAAAAGACCTTGAGGGATCGACGTGCAAGAAGACTGCAAATGGCGTCGAAAACGAAAGAACAGCTCGACGTCGAAGAGGAGGAAAGTATCTCCATCCAAGAGACGGACTCGGATGAATCCGAAAGTGAACGACCCTTGACGGGGCAACGAACCGTGAGTAAACCTGCCCCGTCCCAAAGTCAGGTTCATACAAAAACACTTACGGCCATGGGGACGCCACCGCCAGCAGGCCATGGCTCAACCCACCGAAAGGAAGGTGACCAAACATCGGCACCGAAAAATGCCAAGGAGTGCGCCGAAGACTTCCGACTCCGGTCGAGAATCCGGCACCGAACGATTTAGACACTGAGTGATCGAATCGACTAAACCCCGAAAAATCCCCTCGGAACCGAAAAAGACTACACCAGCAGAAACTTCGGTACCGAAAAAAGCGGCCTCGGAGCCGAAAAGAACCTCTTATACAGAAGAGTAAGGACTTTCCAGCCAACTCAAAGAAAGACATCGATTCGAGCAAGAGTTAGGTATGGAAGAGCCTGACCATACACAACGGAGGTTACATATCCAAAAAGAGACTGGCAAGATACAGACTTTACCTCCACTCAAATCAAAAAGGAAGCTTGCATTTCAGGAAACAGAAATGCAACCTAAGGCAAAAGTGGTTAGAGACAAATCTCCACCACCAATGGTCTCACCACAACCGTCCCCACCGCACTCACCACAATTGTCACCAGTGGGAACACCTATAATGCAGTCACCCACACATACTGTATATACGAAGGTACTATCCAGGGCAGCTACGTTCCACAACGTAGCAATGCACACAGAGCCAGTGGAGGATGACTTCCTTTTTAACACTCTGGCATCCACCCACGCTTCCTATCAGAGTCTGACGATGCTCCCGGGCATGCTCAAACACGTGTAACAGGTCTTCCAGGAGTCTGTAAAGAGAAGAGCTATCACGCCTAGAGTTGAAAAAAAGTACAAACTACCCCCAACAGATCCTGTGTTCATAACACAGCAGCTCACACCGGACTCTGGTTGTAGGGGCAGCAAGGAAAAGAGCAAACTCTCAATCGTCAGGAGATACTCCACCACCTGACAAAGAAAGTAGAAAATTCGACGCTGCAGGCAAGCGAGTGGCATCACAAGCAGCCAATCAATGGCGGATTGCGAATTCACAAGCCCTACTTGCACACTACGACAGGGCACACTGGGACGAGATGCAAGACATCATACAGCACTTGCCCAAAGAACATTAAAAACATGCCCAGCAAGTAGTGGAGGAAGGACAGGCCATAATCTAACAACCAGATAAGGTCCGCTCTAGACTCTGCAGACACAGCAGCACGGACTGTCAACACGGCTGTAACCATTCGCAGACATGCATGGCTGCGAAGTTCTGGGTTCAAGCCAGAGATTCAACAAGCGGTGTTAAATATGCCGTTTAATCAACAACAGTTGTTTGGGCCGGAAGTCGATACAGCCATTGAAAAAATGAAAAAAGACATGGACACGGCCAAAGCCATGGGCGCGCTCTATTCCCCACAAGTCAGAGGCACCTTTAGAAAACCACAATTCAGAGGAGGGTTTCGGCAACAAACATCTGAGCCTTCCACCTCTCAAACCAGACCCACCTATCAATCACAATACCAAAGGGGAAGGTTTTGTGGTTCCTATAGAGGACAATTCCCAAAAGGAAGGGGAAAATTCCAACCAACCAAACAAAGCCAGACCAAGCAGTGACTTCAATGTCACAACACCCCAACACTTGTCACCAGTGGGGGGGAGGCTTACCACATACTACCAAAACTGGACACATATTACCACAGACGCATGGGTTCTATCAATTATCCAACATGGTTATTGCATAGAATTCACAACATTCCCTCCACATGTGCCACCCAAAACGCACACTGTCTCAACAACACTTAGACCTATTACAAATAGAGGTCCAAGCACTGCTACAAAAACAAGCAATAGAGCTCGTACCCAATCATCAAAAAGGAACAGGCGTCTACTCACTATATTTCCTGATTCCAAAAAAGAACAAAACGTTAATACCTATCTTCGATCTCAGAACACTGAATCTCTTCATCAAATCAGATCATTTCCACATGGTAACAGTTCAAGACGTAGTTCCCTTATTAAAAAAGGAGGAATACATGACAACATTGGATCTCAAGGATTCGTATTTCCACATACCCATCCATCCTTCTCACAGAAAATACCTAAGGTTTGTAATGCACAGCATACACTATCAATTCATAGTGCTACCGTTCGGAATAACAACAGCCCCCAGGGTATTCACAAAATGCCTAGCAGTAGTAGCCGCTCACATAAGGAGACAGCACATACACGTATTCCCATATTTAGACGACTGGCTCACAAAAACCAACACTCAACAGAGTCTTCTTCACACTCAATACGTCATAGAAACTCTACACAAACTGGGGTTCTCTATAAATTACCAAAAATCACATCTGCATCCATCCCAAATACAACAATACTTGGGAGCAACACTCAACACACAAAGGGCAATTGCCACTCCAAGTCCACAAAGAGTCCAATCGTTCCAAAATGTAAGATCAAGCATACAACCAAACCAACACTACATGGTAAGGTTTGTAATGAAACTACTAGGAATGATGTCCTCATGCATAGCAATTGTCCCAAATGCAAGATTACACATGCGGCCCTTACAACAGATGCTTCCATGGTTGGGTGGGGAGCACACCTCAACAATCACAGCATACAGGGTCAATGGGACAATCAACAAAGACAACTTCACATAAATCACTTGGAACTGCTAGCGGTTTTTCTAGCATTAAAAGTGTTTCATCCACTAGTAGCCCACAAACCCATTCTTGTCAAGACAGACAACATGACAACAATGTACTCTCTCAACAAACAAGGGGGGGGACACACTTGTCACAACTGTCTCTTAGCACAAAGGATTTGGCATTGGGCAGTTCACAACCACATTCGCCTAATAGCACAATACATACCAGGCGTTCAGAATCAGTTAGCCGACAGTCTCAGTCGAGATCACCACCAAACTCACGAATGGGAAATTCATCCCCAGATCCTACAGGATCACCTCCTCCGCTGGGGAACACCAAACATAGACCTATTCGTAACGAAAGAAAACGCAAAATGCCAAAACTTCGCGTCCAGGTACCCACACCCTCAGTCCAAGGGCAATGCTCTGTGGATCAGCTGGTCAGGGATATTTGCTTACGCTTTTCCCCCTCTCCCACTCATTCCTTATCTAGTCAACAAATTAAGTCATAACAAACTCAAACTAATACTAATAGCTCCAACCTGGGCTCGCCAACCGTGGTACACAACACTGTTGGACTTATCAGTAGTACCCCACATCAAACTACCAAACAGACCAGATCTGTTAACACAACACAAACAACAGATCAGACACCCGAACCCAGCATCGCTCAATCTAGCAATCTGGCTCCTGAAGTCTTAGAATTCGGACATTTAAGTCTTACACAAGAATGTATGGAGGTCATTAAACAAGCGAGAAAACCTACAGCAAGACATTGTTACGCAAACAAATGGAAAAGATTTGTTTGCTACTGTCACACTAATCAAATTCAACCACTACATGACTGCACAAAGGACATTGTAAGCTATTTATTACACTTACAAAGGTCTAATCTAGCATTCTCTTCCATTAAAATCCATCTCACTGCAATATCTGCCTACCTGCAGATTACACATACAACATCACTTTTTAGAATCCCAGACATTAAAGCATTTATGGAGGGACTAAAAAGAATCATACCCCCAAGGACACCACCAGTACCTTTGTGGAACCTTAATATTGTATTAACATGACTCATGGGCCCACCATTAGAACCCATGCATTCTTGTCAAATCCAATATCTGACTTGGAAAGTAGCCTTTTTAATAGCTATCACATCACTTAGAAGAGTGAGTGAAATACAATCATTTACTATTCAAGAACCCTTTATACAAATACATAAACATAAAGTGGTTCTCCGTACAAATCCAAAATTCTTACCAAAGGTCATATCACCATTCCATCTAAACCAAACTGTGGAACTCCCAGTCTTCTTTCCACAACCAGACTCAGTAGCTGAAAGAGCCTTGCATACATTAGACATAAAAAGAGCACTAATGTATTACAGTGACAGAACAAAACAATTTCGTAAAACAAAACAATTGTTTGTAGCTTTCCAAAAACCTCATGCAGGTAACCCTATATCCAAACAAGGCATTGCCAGATGGATAGTTAAATGCATTCAAACTTGCTACATTAAAGCAAAAAGAGATATACCTATTACACCAAGAGCGCATTCCACTAGAAAGAAAGGCGCCACAATGGCTTTTTTTGGGAATATACCAATGACAGAAATTTGTAAGGCAGCCACCTGGTCTACGCCTCATACATTTACTAAGCATTACTGTGTAGACGTGTTAGCAACACAACAAGCCACAGTAGGACAGGCTGCATTAAGAACATTATTTCAGACAACTTCAACTCCTACAGGCTAAACCACCGCTTTTTGGGGAGATTAATGCTTGGTAGTCTATGCACAGCATGTTTATCTGCAGCTACACATGCCACCAAACGGAAAATGTCACTTACCCAGTGTACATCTGTTCGTGGCATGAGACGCTGCAGATTCACATGCGCCCTCCCACCTCCCCGTTAGCCTGTAGCCGTTTTTAGTTGCATGGAAAATTGTAAATAAATAAATATTGTTTTAGTAGACATTAGGTACATACATTACTACTCCATTGCATGGGCACCTCTAGTATACTCACAACTCCTACCTCACCCTCTGCGGGGAAAACAATCTAAGATGGAGTCGACGCCCATGCGCAATGGAGCCGAAAGGGAGGAGTCACTCTGTCCCGTGACTCGAAAAGACTTCTTCGAAGAAAAACAACTTGTAACACTCCGAGCCCAACACTAGATGGCAGGATAATGCACAGCATGTGAATCTGCAGCATCTCATGCCACGAACAGATCTACACTGGGTAAGTGACATTTTCCTTATAGATGCTTTGACACGTGTCCAGTGCCATTTATGCTTTTCCGAAGGCCAGAGCATGTACTGTTAGTGACTCCATTGAAATAGATGTTAATGACCTGGTATGTTTGTTGTTGGAAGAGTGGAGGGAGGAAGGATTTTATGGTGGGAGATCCATTGAAGGTCTGCAAGAGGGATTTTACTTGTTTGGTGAGTAAAATTGGTCCAAGGAGGGGGCGTCCAAGGAAATAAGTATGGATGTGAAACGTGTGCCAAAGCCAGGGATGCTAGAATTAAGGGGTAGGAGAGGACCAAATTGTGGCAGAGTTTACTGAATTACACGGTAAGGAAAGGGAAATTGCGTAGTATAATGCAGCAAATGTTGTTTTCGTGTTTCCTCGTTACTTTATAACTTTTACACATATTAACCCTGTCTGGGCAGAGGTTTTACCTCTTTATGACTAGTCTGACACCCAAATAGAGCAATAAGCAACAGAAAGGTTACCAGGCAAACTTCGCGAAGGGCAGTCCAACGTGCAGCAACATGTGTTTTAGTAACGTTTGATCTATTTGAGCTTGAAACGAATGTTTTTGCTAAAATCTGTAGATTATGCCGTGGATGATGTATCAAATCCATAGGTTTGCGGAAAATGCTGCTGCTGTAAAATTGAAATTCCCGGCGCCCTAGCCATAAATCAATCATCTTAAACCTATGCCGCACATTGCTTCCCAACCCCCAATCCCTCTTTGGTTCCCAGAGTCTCCTACTCTAAATCCTGGACTCTTTGGCCATCCTACCCATCAGTTCCCGCTCTTTTTACCTCCATTTCCTCTCCCCATTTGCCCCCTCCGACTTTCCAGCTCGTCCTTTTTTTGCCGCTCACTGTTGATCTGTGTATCCTCTTTGTCACTTTTAATGAAATCTCTAGCCCTGTGAACGTTTTTCCCCTCCTCTGAGTTGAACGGGTGCCTGGAAGAACTAAGCGAGCCTCTTTGTTGATGTATTTCTAAAGGTCATTATTAACGATAATGAAAATTGCATCAGCTCCTGAGCGCAGAAGGCCCAGAGGCCTGCAAGAGAATAATTGGATTGAGTTAGTCGCCATCCTTTATTTTCCTTCCCTCACACTGTACAGTAACACTAGTGTTCTTGCATTTTAAGCCTCCTCTCCCCGTTTTCTCTTGTGGCTGAGGATAAATTGGCTTAGTTCTTGAAGCAACTGTTTTTTAGAATAGTCAATTTATTGCTTGAATGTAACAGAGAAATTTTGGACCAGGGTTTGTCAAATACCTAAAACCTAGAGCATAAATAATCACACACATGTACCCAGGGGCCACAAAGTATGGTCTGTGCTGAGCCCCAGCGCCGCATCGATGCTAACAGGATGGGAGTGGGGCTTTGTGTGTGGTTAAATTGAGCAGGATACTTTATTTGCTTATTTTCCTTTATTTCGTTAAGTTTGTAGATAAACGCTTCCCCATTTATTTAACATCTTTCTGAAGGTTAGTACTCTCTGAAGTAAACAGCAGCCAAGTGCTGCTGTTAACCAGGGGCCACATGTGAAGGTTAGGAGAAACGCAGGCGGCCCCCGGGCCGTACTTTGAGTTACACTTTCTTAGAGTCACGTGCTGGTCCAGAATCGCGCTAATTTCGAACCCTCAGTGATTAAAACATTGCCATTCAGAGTTTTGAACTTTAATGCCTGTGCATTGTTGAATTTCCTGGTATAGACTTGGACTTCACATGGATGAATGGTACCTCCTTAAAACACGTGCCAGCAAACATTAAATAACCTAGCAGGCTGCTACTTGTTTATATATTGTTTTTTTGTTATTGTTTTTTTTTTTTTAGGAAATACATGCTTGCAGCTTGAGACTGCCAAAATAATAAGTGACGGAGGACTTAGTTCTTTTTTTAATTCAGCAAATGTAGGGTATTGTTTCACAGGATCATTTGTCAAACCAGACATGGTAATGTGCAGATGACCCTAAAAAGAGTGTTCTATTGGGCGGCACTGACCCGGCATGTGCTTGGTGAGCAGCAAAAAGAGGGTGCTACGCTTTCCTCACTTGTGTCTACAATTCCAGTATTGTCACACCCTATAGCAATCGGCCAGCTCTTCAGACACCCATCAAGCTAACCACTGCTTGCGGATTTTGGACCAGGGACCTTCAGTACAAGCCAAATCTCACTTTGTGAATGAAGTCCTGGGAATCCAGCTCTTAGCGCCATTTGAGATCGTATCTTCTTGTCCATGCCTCCTAATATGGGGAGGCTGGCTGATCTGCTTTCTAAACCAAGTGATGAGGGAAGGTTAGTAAAAAAGGTGAATGGCTGAGGCATGCCATGGTTCGTTGCCTTTGCTGAAATGTCACCTCCCCCCGTCCACCCATAACCTTTTCCTGCTGCCGGCAAGCATACCTGTACGGTGAAGTTCAATAAATAAAATGATTTTACTGTTCAATTGGAGATGTTCACTGTCCTGAAACTGGAGTCCACCCTTGTCCTAAATGCAGGTTTAATACTCCTACATTGTTCTTTCCCCCACATAATCCCCCAGCCCAACCACTCTGGTTCTTCTGGTCTTTATAAATGACTTGCTTGTGTTTATCAGTACAATAATTTAAATCTCACAATCCTGCTTGGGTCTCAGTGACTGCTAGTTCCAGCAAAGTTATTTGTAATAAATAAGTGTTTTACGCTGTATTTTTATAAAGTGTGCTAGAGTCCTGCCTGCTGACCAAATTCTCGGTCGTTACCTACAATGGTGCCTTCCTAGCAGCCACAGCTAGCACTGCCGAATAAACATAAACATACCCAGAGAGTACGCCTGACCCCAGCCTGCGTTAGCTGGGCACCGGGTGGGTTTCATAGTGCCGGAGCAAGTTCATTGTGACTAGCCTTGGGTTTCTTTTCACCCTCCTTCTAGTTCAGAGCCTGGATTGGGAGACGTTTGAGCAGTACTGCACGTGGCAGCTCTTCCTGGCGCACAACATCCCTTTGGAGACCATCATTCCAATCCTGCAGCACTTAAAGTACAAAGGTGAGTGACACTGTTGTTGCTTCACTTTACTAAACTGGGACAGAATTTGCCACCCTACCTGTTCTAAAAAAATAAAAATAAAAAGAGGTGGAATGCTAAAATTGCTTGTAAATGACAACTGTTGGATCTTCTGGAAGAGATTGTTTTGGAACCCCACTATAGATTCAGTGGAATTGTTTCCACAGTATTACGGTCACGAGGTCTCGGGGGTCTGGAGGAGATGTAGTATGATCGCATAGTACTGGAGTAAAGAAGTGGACTCTGAGCGCATGAGGCCTGGACTCTCTGTAAAAGGCTGTACAAGGGAAGAGGAATGTTCTCAGAACAGTTTTCAAGAGAGGCAGTATTGTATTTCAGTGCATAAGTCTCAATTAAACATTATATCAAACTATACGGTCTCGGAATGAGAGTTTCATTACAGCATTCTGTGGATGAAGGAATGGGGTTTCCACCACAGGGATGTGGAAGGGATAGTGTATCATCATACCGCAGTATTCTAGGGAAGAGCAGATGAGTGTCTGAAGGCATTTGGAGAGAAGACTGTCTTTCCGTACAGTCCGTTCCTGGGCAGGAGACCCCCTCTTGCAGTCCAGTTGAGTATTGAAGACAGGATTGTACCTCCATGCTGCGTACGATTCTAAAGGTTGCGGATCTCAATGCAGTCTTACAGGTAGGACGTGACAAACTCGAGTACACTCTTTCAGTGATTGGTAGTCTGTCTATCTGACAGTATTCTAAAGGGAGGGAGGCCAGATACCGAAGTGAGTGGGAAGAACCAGGATCTCTATTCAGTATTCGTGAGAGGAGGCTAGTACTGCGTTCCAGTGATCTAGAGGAACTAGAGTTTCTCAGTAGATGCGTCAAGAGGGGAATAGAAGTGGACAGGAGACTGGATATTTAAGTGCAGTAGTGTGCATCGGTACAAATTGGGTATTACAGTTCCAGCTAACAGAGGAGGCTACTAGATACTCCAGTAAAATGTTCTAAAGAGAAAACAAAATGGCTGGACCTCACAGCGTCTATTTTTTAGATCAGATCTGCGTCTCGCTTTTCTGTGTGAGAGGGAAGGAGCCTCGGCCTCGCGGTGCGGTCCTCCAGGGTGGAGGAGATGCGGTTTCAGTGCATGATTCCAGAGCTCAAGAGACCGGGTCTCACTATTAAAGAGACTCAAGGAGGAGCAGAGAGCACATCCAGGACAAGGATTAGCTCAGTATTGTTTCTAAATCGTGCGGATTAGATTCCGCATGCGTCGCGTGCACGTGAACACATTGGAAATGTATTCTAAGAGGTCTTTTTTGTGTTTTTATCTTTTCCTAACCAGAACATCCTGAAGCACTGTCTTGTTTACTGCTGCAGCTGAGGAGAGAGAAGTAAGTAGTCCCTGCACTCTGGCCTTGATTTATGCTTCTGAATGGAATTAATATGCTTTCTGCCTGTGAACAGTGGAATTGTTAACTTAATCTGAATAAGTGGAAAAAAATTATTTGCAGTTTGCAGCTGTGCAAGTTAATTTATGATTTCTGTGTGTTCAATGTACCATGTTTAATTGTTCTTCTTGGTTGTTTATGAACCAATTTATTGTGCATTCAAATAGATATCCGAGCCTTCCACATGGTATTGTTGGGAGTCTTTAGGAAAAATACATGGATAGGCATATGCACATTAGTGCTAGCGTCAAGACAAGTTGAGATGCATCTACTCGAAGAAAAGCTATAAGAAGAATAAAATGACAAGAAAATATGTGTTCAATTATTCCAAAGTTCCCCCAAAAGGCAGATCAATTTTATTGCATTTGTCATTTAAAAAAACAACAACTTTGTATAAATCGGATTGTCGTGAAGAGGTGGTCTTGCTTTTGAAATGTTGTGAACCTTGTTTGTGAAACAGCCCTTTGGGTCCATCCCGTCCACAAATAATGTGCTTGAGCGTACTGGTATGACTGCTTCCTGTAGAGCGTATCAGAGGTAGAGCTGCTCTAACCTTTTGAATATCTACAATGTTGATTCCACTCACCTAGATGTGTCAGTGGCATCGAGAGTACAGATAATGATTTTTCTCTTGTAAATAGAATCTAACGAAAAATCCCGTTTTTTAAACAAGAAATAGAGTTTCAGTCCTGGGGAACACCAGCATTTCATCGCGATGCAATACATGGACCACTCTGAACCATCCCAGGATGCATAAAGCACAATATGAGCTCATCAGTAGCCTCTGTTTCTCCCGGTAGCTTCCTCGCAGCATGCTGACATACCTATCTTCAAACATGGTGCACTCTGCTTCTTGCCTAAGTATAGAGGTTTTGGCTGGACATGAAAGAGCATAATTGACTTTGGAATTCAGATGAAGCCAGTAGTGCACCAAAAAGTGAGCTCAGGACAAAACCTAATTCAGCACAAATGACTTCCAGTTGGAACTTCTAGAAAGTATGTGGTGAAATCTGACCCAGAAGAAAAACCCTTATAGCTGGTCACCATATAGCGTAACAGTGATATATCTGGCAAAGAAAATCTACAGAGACAGACTCTATTCTAAGCACTGTTGGAATCAATATAGTCATTTTAATTAATGGTAGCAGAGCCTTCCTCTTGTTCCAATGCTCACTTGACCCGATTGTTTTCTGGTCAGGCGAACCAAGGAATATGCTTAAGGGATTCATGGTTAGTACTGAACTTCCTTCAGCGAGAGTACCTAGCTCCAGCAAGGAGGTTATCTGATAGGGCATTCTCAGTCTGTGCTATCAGAATGGCATCATGAGTAAACCGTGAAATAGATATTGCAATATTATTTAGTCTTGGGACTTCTGCCCAAGTCGCAACATATGAAGGTCCATAAGAACAACAAGATGTACATTAAATGGCATGGATGCAGTGATTGAGTCTTGGTGCACACCAGCTCAACCAAGACTTCAACTCTAAGTTAGACAAGTTTCTATATTGTTTTGGGTTCTAGCTTGCAATATTTCAAGTGGAATAAGTCTGTGAAGCAAGGAACTTTGGGACTGATTTCCCTTGCTCACACCAGCTCCCAGTGTCAAATTACCACGTGTTTCATACCTGTGCAACTGTTCTTCTATGAAACTGCATCTATACCATGAGTGATCCCTTAGTGCTCGCTCGCTATTAAGAAACAGAGTTTAAGGAATTGCGGAAGATCGGTCTTGTGGAAATGATTGGGGAAAAAAGTGGAATTGAGCTGGAAAAGTTCAATATTTCAAACTCGAGGCTTTTTATTTTGTTTCCAGAAAATGCTTCGACAATAAAGGTGATTTTTTTTTTGTTCAAGGGTTCCTTTGTGAGGTGTGTGTTTGTTGCCAGTGCTCAGATTTCATAGCTCGGGATCGTCGGTTGTTATTCTGGAATCAGTGTTTACCATTGGCAGATAGTCTGATTCACTATGTCTGTAAAGAATTCTTAACTGATGCATGATGGCACAGCAGAATTTCTAGAGATCGAGAAAGCATTGCCCAGGCCATGAATGGACAATATACTGTTTTTGCTTTAGAAATTTGCGATTGTATTACAGAAAAGGAGCCATTTACCTGCAGCCCTTAACATAATCAATTTCTATCATTAGTGCTTAGTGGCAAGAAAACTTGGCGTGCCTACACATTTCCATCTGTGTAGATGGTAGTGTATTTTCCACTAAAATTCAAACTAAACATATCTTCTTACTCCAAAATAATATTCCTCACCTCCCTATAGATGTGGAGATACGTGTTACGGGGAAACCATGAACCTGGTCTGTGTCATACAAGGGCATGTTGATTACCTGTTTACATACAGTGTGTGTTTCCCCTTTGAAGACAAGATAACACACAGCTATGTTTCACATTACTGGTTGTTTGGCCTGTCCATTGTCTGTATGTTTGTGAATGATACATTTTATATTTGACAGCCACATCTGAAGGTTTTCAGAAAGAAAAGTTCTAAGCCCAAACAATGAGCCTAAAACGCTGAAAGTCTTACTAGACAGATGTTAACAAGTTCTCTTCTTAATAAAAATCAACATTTGGTATATGAAAATGTTAATTTTAAATGATTAGGGCTGAGTTTCCCTACCACATTTTTTGTAAATAGTGTTTATTTTCCTGCTATGCTTATTTAGTGAGAAAATGATTCTCTCCTCATGACCGCTGGGTATTCAGTGAGTGTATATA